>NW_020174149.1:4418804-4430774 GCF_003031525.2 Neophocaena asiaeorientalis asiaeorientalis
TGCGCCCGCCGCCGCCTCCGACGCGCCTTTGAGTCAGCAAACTCCGCCGCCCGCCTGCCCGCCGGCCCGCCGGTCCTGCTGTGCCA
The DNA here is from genome assembly GCF_003031525.2 of Neophocaena asiaeorientalis asiaeorientalis. NCBI lineage: Eukaryota > Metazoa > Chordata > Mammalia > Artiodactyla > Phocoenidae > Neophocaena > Neophocaena asiaeorientalis. The sequence continues at coordinate 4,418,891 of NW_020174149.1, forward strand.
GGCTCTGCCCGGAGGTGCAGCCCGTAAGTGACAGGAGACCTGCTGGGGAGGCCTCGCCTGCGCCGCCGGGGGGAGGATCGCTGCTGGGAGCGAGCCGGCCGCCCTTTCCCTTCCTTTCCCGAGGCGTGGGGCCCTTCCTGCTGCGACCAGGTGCCACTCCCTGCGGGCTGGGAAGAGGTTTGGGTCTCCTGGGATTGGAGCCGGGCGCTGCCTTCTTTCCAGCCGGGGAGGAGAAATTGGTCGGCCTGTTTGCCAGGGGAGGGCAAGGATCGGATCGATCCGGCTAAAAAGGCACCCCGGGGAGAGGGTGGGGCAGAGGTGGAATCCTGGATGCTAGGAAAAGTGCTGAGGCACCTTACGCCAGGCCGGGTTGTGGGTGGGTATTTTTTAATTCACGAAAGGGTAGCTTTGAGTTTAGAAATTGGGAGGGGTACGCAGAGGGTTTTCGTGGGATTGTGGGATTGCGGGAAAAGGCCCGAGAGAAAATCCACGTTGACTGATTATTAGGTCTGGTGCCACGGGAAAGCAACAGCCTGTTTTTCAGTTCTGATGCATCATACTTCTTTTTTTAAAAAATTTAATTTAATTAATTTTTATACAGCAGATTCTTGTTCATTATCTATTTTATACATATTACTGTATAAATGTCAATCAAAATCTCCCAGTTCATCCCACCACCCCACCCCGCCGCTTTCCCCCCTTGGTGTCCATACGTTTGTTCTCTGATGCATTATACTTCTGTAAGACGGTCTGCAGGTGATTGAGGGGAATGGTCACGGGGACGTAGAGCCACACGTCCTGCTTGAAAGGAAGGGCTTCTATTTCTGCAAGGCACGTTTACGTGTAAGAATAATGGAATTAGAAAGCAGGAAGGAGGCTTTCATGTGATCTCCTTCAAACCTTTCATTTGAGGGATGGGAAACTAAGGCCTCAGGGAGGAGAGTCGTTCAGCTGTTCAGCCGGGTGGGAGAACAAACAGGCCTAGATTCTGGCGGACTTCTGACTCCAGCGTCCTCCCAACCCCTGGGGGCCTGAGGTGGGTGTAGGCTTGGAATACATAAACAACCTCTTCTCCCCTGGGAGTGGGCTGGGTGAGTGAAGCCACTGGGGAGAACTGGCCGCTGCATCCTTGGACCAAACTCAGCTGGGGTGCCTCAGTCTGAGAATGGAGGTGAGTGAGGTGCTTCTCCTGCTTCTACCATCCCTTCCAGTGATGCCTAGTCCTAAGGCCCTTTTTTTTTTTTTAAGGCATGGGAGATTTAAGGTTGCCTAATGGGACTGTTTTGAATAAAGATACAAAATAAAATACATCCAGAAGTAAATATATATGAGATGTGAAGTAAGGTGATTAGCACTGACCTGTATTTCACTGGATCACCGTTTTGCCTGCCTGTCTATTTTATTCTCATTTCCGAGGTGACTATTGCACTAGGGAGGAAATTGGTGTTGAGAGTGGGGACTTCTTGCTCAGGTGACACTGCTTCTCACCAGATGTCTCTTGACTGACTGGCATTCTGCTTCTCCCCCCACCATACAGGGCTGTGGTAACTTCCTCTTGTTTTACTTAAGGGAAGGCCTCCCGGATCTTGGTATCCAAACATAGAAATAAACACCTTCATTTTTTCCCACATAGAAGTTTGTTGTTTAAAGACTAATGTTGTGTTCTACTGCAGCATTTCTACTTGATTTTGGAGCATTCTTTTTTCTTTTTTTTTTAACATCTTTATTGGAGTATCATTGCTTTACAATGGTGTGTTAGTTTCTGCTTTATAACAAAGTGAATCAGCTATACGTACACATATATCCCCATATCTCCTCCCTCTTGCGTCTCCCTCCCACCCTCCCTTGGAACATTCTTAATAATAGCTCCTCTCAGCCTTAGGGTCTCTACTTTCATTTTAGAGGGCTCAGTTTGTTAGTTCAGCTCTTATGGGAAATGGCTTCTTTTTCCTCTTTTGGTGTCAGGGCTGTGGTTTAAGAACCACTTGCGAGGGGTTTAGAATTGACTGAGACCAGGGTCCAGCCTTTGCAGTCTTCCATTTTTAAGAGTGGCAAAGGAGGGCTTTTGGCCAAAGTCACGGTTGACCTCCATGGAGAATACCCTGCATTTTGAACTGTTATCACCAACATCTTTTTTTTTTCTCTCTTAGAATCTAGTAGGTATGAATCAGCTTTTATGTTCTCTAAGCCCTGTTCAAACTAAGAGGTTATATGTGGTAGTGGTTACAGCTTCTGGTTTCAGACTCATTAGTGTTGAAATCTGGGATAATCATTTGCTAACTGAGGTACTGTCAGCAGGGCACTTAACTCTCAAAGTCTGATTTATCCTTTATTCAGAGATAAAAAAAAGGAACTGATAATCCTTGCCTCCCAGAATTGTTCATAACATTAGTTGACATTTAATGAGCACTGATTATGTGCTAGGCATTGTGAAAAGAGTTTTTATGTGGCAGGCTCATTAATCCTTACAACAAACTTCTTTTGTGTGTGTGTGAAATTTATTTATTTTTTTATACAGCAGGTTCTTATTAGTTATCTATTTTATACATATTAGTGTATACATGTGAATCCAAATCTCCCAATTCATCCCCCCGCCGCTCTCCCCCCTTGGTGTCTATACATTTGAATCCTTACAACAAACTTCTGAAGCAGATTCTGTTTACATCTGGGAGAAAATGAGTTATCAAGATATCTATGGCTTTCCTAAACTCTTCAGCTCACAATCTTAACCACTCAGCAAGTGCGTCCCAGATTTCTATAATATGGAATAGTTATTTAGGGCTTAGTGTGTGCCAGGCCTGGTTTAAAATACCATATGTATATTAACAATCCTTCAGATAGGTATTGTTTTAATCCTCGCCTCCTTTTTTCTTTTCTTTTCTTTCCTTTTTTTTTTTTTTTTTTTTTTTTAAATAACAGAAGAAGGAACAGGCACAGAGCCTAAGTCAATTAGTAAATGATGGAGCCATGATTTGAATGAGGCAGCCTGGCTCTGGAATGGGTACTCTCCCTTAGCCACTCCTCTGTGAATGTAGGTAAAGGGCTTAGCCAGACCTCAATCAAGGGCAGCTCTTAATTGGCATTTTCATTTATTTTTCCCTAAGTAGCCACTTCCTCCTCCCAGTCTCTGCGGAGGAGACGCTTTTAGTTCTGGAAATGATTCAACTTCACTTAAGGTTTTGTGATTCTGCATACATTTCTGTTGTATTCTCTGTTATTTTTTAAAAGCTTATGGTAGGTCTCAGTGATCTTGACCCTGGGAATACAGAGATAGGCTTTCGGGAGTCTGTGAACTCCCTGAAAATGTATGATTTCATACTCTTGTGCAAGCATGTATTATTCTGGGGGTGAGAATGCACAACTTTAGATTCTTAAAGGGTCACCCATGGTAGAAAGAAAGGTTAATAATGACTATTCTAGTCCAATAATCTCGTTTTACAAATGAGGCCCAGTGGAGAGGCAGCACAGTTTAATCTGAACTACGCAGCTAATTAGAAGTAGGAAGGGGACTAAAACTCAGGTCTCCTGACTTCCAGTCTCATATTCTTTCCATCACACCCCAATATCTCCTTTTGGAATGAGTGGTGGCAGGTGAATAAATTACGAAATGCCAAAAGACGCCCAACTCTCCCACTAGGCTTCCCCACTGTGGGAGAGACCAGCAAAGCTTCCTGGAAGCGCCATCAAAATATATCATCCTTGGCATGCCATCTTGTTAGCTGAACCACTCTACGGTGATTTAGGATGGGAATCTACAATGCTGAAAAACACAAGCCAAGAGGATAAAATTTGGGGAAAAGACTTGGAAAGAGTCAGAACATGCATTGGTTGAGGCACAAGGAGGCCGTTTAGGCCTCTTGGTAGAATTGTAGTGTTGGAAAGTTTTTGCTGAGAGATTTGTAAATTCAAGCAAAATTCCAGTAAGTCTGAGATTAAGGGGAGGGTGTGAATCACTGGGAAGCCAGGCCACCTCTTAGCCAAAGCTTGATGCCCCAGTGACTAAATAGGACTAATATTTAGTCTTATTAGAAAGGTTTAGTCCTAAACCTCATTAATATCAGGTAAGCGTGGATTAAAAGCAGCCGTGGTGGGACTTCCCTGGTGGCGCAGAAGTTAAGACTCTGCACTTTCAGTGCAGCGGCCTGGGTTCGATCCCTGGTTAGGGAACTAGATCCTGCATGCCACAACTAAAGATCCTGCACGTGGCAATGAAGATCCCGTGTGCTGCAACTAAGATCTGGCTCAGCCAAATAAATTTTAAAAATTAAAAAAAAAAAAAGAAAGAAAAAAGCAACCATGGTGAGGGTATGGGAAAATAGATTGTCACTATATACTTCTCTGGGGAGTGTAAATTGGTACAACTTTTTGGAAAGGCACTTTGGCAGTATTTATAACATTTAAAACTTTGCATACTTTCTGATGTATCAGTTCCCCTTCTAGGACTTTATCCCTCAGAAATACTTGCCTCCTTGAACAAAGGAGGAAATTGCTATAAATGAGCTGATATGGAGAGTGTCTATTATATATTAAGTAATGAAAGCAAAGTACAGAGCAGTAGGTATATTATGATCTCATTTTTGGGGGGAAAAAATAGTCTATAAGGATATGCCCCTAATCTGTAGACTGATTATGTTTGGGCAGTGGAATTGAAAGGGGTTAGTAGTATGGAGGATTTCATCAGTAGATTCCTATTTTTAAAAATCTAAATTTTGGGGCTTCCCTGGTGGCGCAGTGGTTGAGAGTCCGCCTGCCGATGCAGGGGACACGGGTTCGTGCCCCAGTCGGGGAAGATCCCACATGCCGCGGAGCGGCTGGGCCCGTGAGCCATGGCCGCTGAGCCTGCGCGTCCGGAGCCTGTGCTCCACAACGGGAGAGGCCACAACAGTGAGAGGCCCGTGTACCGCCAAAAAAAAAAAAAAAAACAAAAAAAAACTTCTAATTTTGAAATGATTTTAACCTTACAGAACAATGACCAAAAGTAATACATTTTTTTTTTTTTTGGCCTTTTTATGCTTCCCTGATTCCACTGAGGCTCCTGCAGCATTTGGCCAAAGTTCCCTGGGCATCAGAGAAAACATGGAAGGATGCACGCAACTCAAGCCTCAGGGGCCCAGAACCTTAAAGGGCTGTCATCAGTGTAGGGCACCTGTCCTTGCTGAACCAAGCAAGCTGGAGTGGATGTCCCTTCAGTCTTTTCAGTGCATTCCTCTGGTGCTTAGATGTTAAATAGTAAAATTAGACTATCTTTAGTTTTGGAGAAGAAAGACACATTCTCTTCTAACCTAGGTGTCATCTGAGGGCCTGCCAGTCCTTGTTCCTTAGAGAACCAATTAACCTTGGTGAGAACCCACGAGCCCATGGCCCAGGGAATTCCAAAGGCCTCCCAGGTTTGCTGCTAATTCCCTGGGCTGTGTGTTGGGGGAGGGCTCACGTGTTCTTTCTGGTTTACCTTGGTGACAGCCCTGACATGTTGATGGAGAAATCCACCCCACCACGTGCTTGCTGGTTCAGAGGACTTTGCTAAGCTAGTGGAGCAGTCACCTTGCGGGGCTCCTGACCTTCCACTTTCTCCTGGGTCCCTCTCTCGGTCTCTCAGCCCTGCCCCTCCCCCTCCTCCCTTTCCCATGAGCTCCAGGGTCTTTTCTCTTTATTTTGATGACTATGGATGCTCCCCAGTTCCTCTCAGACTTACAAACCCAAATGGTTCCAAGTGCGGAACAGAGCAGGGGGCATTGTACGTAGGGAAACTATGCTTCTTAGAAATGATAAACACAATACACAGGAAGGAGGTTTCTATTACTGATAATTATCCTCCCCTTTCTCACTGACACAGTGGCTCTGTTTGCTGTAGAGTGGCATTTGGGACAGCTGAGGAGAATGCAGGTGTTCCCACAGCCCTGGGTTCTGGTGTGTCAGGGCAGGAGACGTGGAGCCTTTCTGTGGGCTATCCCTGGGTGATCAGACCCCGAGAATCGGGACTCCTTCTGCCCAGGTGCACGTGAAAATTCCTACACCAGGAAATCAACTTAACCTTTTACAGGGAGGCACAGACTGGTCGCTGGCTTTTTGTAGCCAGCTCATTTCTCTGACGGTTGGGAAACCTTGAAAAAATGTGACCTCTGTTTTGAGAACTTTGCCAAACTGAGTCTGTGGACAGATATGAATCAGATGCCTAGGATTGCAGTCAGTGCTTCGGGCAGATAGTTTAAGGAATAATAAGTTTGGCATTTTACTCACTTTTAAAAGGACTTTCTCTATGTCTTATCTCAGCCTTCTTGGGTCAAGGCCAGGCATTGGACACCCCTGGGTAAGTGTGTGCCGCAGGGAATGGCCAAGGTGTGTGCTTCACTGTGTGGGCTGTTTCAGAGCATATAGATTTAAAATATTCTGCTCCTGTAAATATTACTGTCCCACCTGACAAATCAGATACTTGAAGGGGACATTTTTAAAAAGGCACAGTGCTCTGTGATCATCAGGAAGAGACCTCAGCATTTCCCCCTTCAAGGGTCTTGGAAGAATCTAGACAATAATGAGCAGTGACAGTAGCTGACACAGTGAGCTCTAGGTGCGTACCTCCACATTCGCTCATGTGATCTATCTTTACAGTGGATCCATGACGCAGGCTCTTATCCTCATTTTACAGATGAGGAAGCTAAGGCACAGAGACGTGAAAGAATTTCCCTGGGCAAGAGGCAGAACAAGAATTCGCAGCCAGGCTTTTTGGCATTCACTGTGCCCTTCCTACTCCTGTTAGGCGGACACTCCTTGCTCAAAAGTGAAATCTCCCTTCTTGCTGGCCCCTCAGATGACTTGCCAGTTCTTCCTATCTGGACTGATGTCACGTTGGGCAGAGTTGACTTGACCAGTAGATCACTACCCCTGGTGCTGCTGTCTTCCCATGTAATTGAACTTGCCTCCCCAGTGGCAGCTCTTTGTGACAGAGGTGGTGAGCTTGGTGGGAAGACTATTTCCAGTGTGTTGCAGTGATTTCCTTTTTGAAAGAGAATTTATCACTCAGTTTAAAAGGGGAACATTTAATGCCGACTTTTGTCTCCAATTTGCATGCCTGTACCCTTTTCTTATCTCAGCCCCAAACTGTTCTCCAGGAGCCTGAAGACTGTTCCATGTGGATGTCCATCATCATCCTAGCTTGTTTCCAACTGAACTCAGCTTCTTTCTCTCTTACCTCTAAAAACAGACCTCCTTTCCAACTTCCCCATTGCCTATGACCCCAGCCTTCTTCCAGTCACCTGGCTGGTGAGTCATCCTTGACTCCCTTTCTTCCATCATGCTCTGTCTTCAAGTTATTCTTGTTACGTACATCTTTTTCAATAAACTTGATTTTTTTTTTTGGCTGCACAGCTTGTGGGATCTTAGTTCCCCGACCAGGGATTGAACTGGGGCCCCCTGCAGTGGAAGCACAGAGTCCTAACCACTGGACCACCAGGGAAGTTCCTAATAGACTTGATTTTTTTTTTTTGGTTGTTATTTATTTATTTATTTTTAGATGACCATTTCGTATTTATTTATTTATTTATTTATGGCTGCGTTGGGTCTTCGTTGCTGCGCGCGGGCTTCCTCTAGTTGCTGCGAGAGGAGGCTACTCTTCGTTGTAGTGCACGGGCTTCTCATTGCGGTGGCTTCTCTTGTTACGGAGCATGGGCTCTAGGCGCACGGGCTTCAGTAGTTGTGGCATGTGGGCTCAGTAGTTGCGGCCCGTGGGCTCTAGAGCACAGGGTTAGTAGTTGTGGCGCACGGGCTTAGCTGTTACGTGGCATGTGGGATCTTCCTGGACCAGGGCTCGAACCCAAGTCCGTTGCATTGGCAGGCGGATTCTTAACCACTGCGCCACCAGGGAAGTCCCTAGACTTGATTTTTGAGAGCAGTTTTAGGTTCACAGCAAAACTGAGGGAAAATACAGAGACATCCTATGTCCTGCCTGCCTCCCCTCTCCCATTATCAACTTCAGCATCGGAGTGTACATATGTCATTACAGTCAATGAACCTGTACTGACACATCATGGTCACCCAAAGTCCACACTTTACATTGAAGTTCATTTAACTCATAGTGTTGTACACTCTGGATTTTGACAAGTATATGATGTGTCCACCATTATAGTATCACACGGAATGATTTCACTGCCCCCCAAATCCTCTGGGCTCTGCTTCTTGTTATTTTCAAATGCACTTGGCCATCACCCCTCCCACCTTGAGTTCATGATCTCTCCTGCTGGCCGGTGCATTCCAGCAGCCCTGTGATGAAGCTCACGGCCTACCAATCCATCTTCCACCCCATCCCCAGATGAGTCATCACCATCGTGGCAGGCTTCCGTGTACTACACCCCTGCCTTCTAACAGAAGTCAGCATTCCTCCTCTCATCATTCAGGACTTCCCCATCCTAGGATGCCCACTGAAGCTCTTCCAGACTTACCTCCTTGTGATATTCTGCCAACACAGTCCCTTCACTCTTGGTTGACTGGACCCCTAGGTATACTGAAAGTGGTGGTGCTGCTGCTTTTTAAAATTTTTGGACATGCCATGTGGCTTGCGGGATCTTAGTTCCCCAACCGGGGATTGAACCCGTGCCCCCTGCAATGGAAGCTCGGCGTCCTAACCACCGGACCGCCAGGGAAGTCCCATGTGGTGCTGCTTCTTAATCACCCCAGGCTGGTCCTGTTTTCTCTTCTTGTCCTCATGCAAGCATCGAGGGCTCATCAAGTGCTACGTTCTTCGTGAAGCTTCTCTCTCTCCACTGTCCTCCTTCCTGTAATCCTGTTACCAGTGCTATTTTTTTGGGCACATACAGTGAACTTTGCATTAGAAGCAAACTGTTTCATATCTGTGTCTGGACATCTTTAGGTCTTAGGACTCAGGGAGTGTGACTTAACCCTCGCCAGGACCAATCCTAGAACCATCACACAGTGGGCTCTCAGTGATTGCTCACTGAATTGGATTTTTGTTGTCCTCTAGTTATTCCTGGGGGTCCTCCTTTATAGCTAATGACCCTAAAGAGGTCATATGAAGGCACTACACTTCTCTCAACATTACCTCCTTTCTGAGGATGAAAAAGTCAATTCCAGATGTTTGGTTGTTGGCTTTCCCAGTTCATGTATAGACAGAACCCTGCCCCCAACCTGACATCCCTAAAACATTTGAGACATTAATAACTCAATGTGTTGGTTGATATTCTCCACTCATTGCTATCTTTTAAGCATTTATCTCTAAGCATGTAGCTTGGATGCCGTGTTAGATGTAGGCAGGTACTGTGTGGTACCTAGCTGGGTTTGGACCCTGGCTCCTTCACTTACTAGCTGCGTGACCTTGGACGCTATTTCCATATTGGGGCTATCTTGAGGATGAGATGAGATCTTTCATGTTATAGTCTTTGTATAGTGTCTGGTGCCATAGTTAACAATCAGTTATTTTTTGTTGGGTTGCTGTTTTTGATTATGAATGGCGTATCTTTACCATCATTCTCCAGTCTCATCCTCCACAGCCTAGTGGAGTTAGGTCAGGAGGAAAGAGAGAAAACAATAGAGGACGGCACATGGCCTTCAAGACATTCCATCCTGGACTGTTGCTGGATAAATGCTTTCTTTTCTCCCAAGGTGAATGAGTAACCATGAGCAGAGGTGGGCTGCAGGAGGGGCTGGTAACGTGTTCTCTGTCCATACTCCCAGCCCACGTGGTTGGACTGCTGAGAAACTTGATGGTGATGCAGAAAAGAAGAGAATTAGCTGGGACTAATTCAATCAAACTTAATTGACCCTAGTTTTAAAAAGTTTTTAATTTAATTTTTTCATACAGCAGGTTCTTATTCATTATCAATTTAATACACATCAGTGTATACATGTCAATCCCAATCTCCCAATTCATCCCACCACGACCCCCACCACTCCGCCGCTTTCCCCCCTTAGTGTCCATACGTTTGTTCTCTACATCTGTGTCTCTATTTCTGCCCTGCAAACTGGTTCATCTGTACCATTTTTCTAGATTCCACATATATGCGTTAATATATGATATTTGTTTTTCTCTTTCTGACTTACTTCACTCTGTATGACAGTCTCTGGATCCATCCATGTCTCAGCAAATGACCCAATTTCGTTCCTTTTTATGACTGAGTAATATTCCATTGTATATATGTACAACATCTTCTTTATCCATTCGTCTGTCGATGGGCATTTAGGTTGCTTCCATGAGCTGGCTATTGTAAATAGTGCTGCAATGAACATTGGGGTGCATGTGTCTTTTTGAATTATGGTTTTCTCTGGGTATATGCCCAGTAGTGGGATTGCTGGATCATATGGTAATTCTATTGTTAGTTTTTTAAGGAACCTCCATACTGTTCTCCACAGTGGCTGTAAGAATTTACATTCCCACCAACAGTGCAAGAGGGTTCCCTTTTCTCCACACCCTCTCCAGCATTTGTTATTTGTAGATGTTCTGAAGAGATAGAATGATGTTTGCTATGGTATGTCGTATATGGACTTTATTATGTTGAGGTAGGTTCCCCCTATGCCCACTTTCTGGAGGGTTTTTATCATAAATGGGTGTTGAATTTTGTTGAAAGCTGTTTCTGCATCTATTGAGATGATCATATGGTTTTTATTCTTCAATTTGTTAATATGGTTTATCACATTGATTGATTTGCATATATTGAAGAATCCTTGCATCCCTGGCATAAATCCCACTTGATCATGGTGTATGATGCTTTTAACGTGTTGTTGGATTCTGTTTGCAAGTATTTTGTTGAGGATTTTTGCATCTATATTCATCAGTGGTATTGCTCTGTAATTTTCTTTTTTTTGTAGTATGTTTGTCTGGTTTTGGTATCAGGTGATGGTGGCCTTATAGAATGAGTTTGGGAGTGTTCCTTCCTCCGCAATTTTTGGGAAGAGTTTGAGAATGATGGGTGTTAGCTGTTTTCTAAAAGTTTGATAGAATTCACCTGTGAAGCCATCTGGTCCTGGACTTTTGTTTCTTGGAAGATTTTGTTTATTTGTTTGTTTGTTTGTTAGCGGTACGTGGCCCTCTCACTGTTGTGGCCTCTACTGTTGCGGAGCACAGGCTCCGGACGTGCAGGCCCAGTGGCCATGGCTCACGGGCCCAGCCGCTCCACAGCATGTGGGATCTTCCCAGACCGGGGCACGAACCCGTGTCCCCTGCATCGGCAGGCGGACTCTCAACAACTGCGCCACCAAGGCAGCCCTCTTGAAAGATTTTTAATCACGATTTCAAATTCATTACTTGTGATTAGTGTTCATATTTCTGTTTCTTCCTGGTTCAGTCTTGGAAGGTTATACCTTTCTAAGAATTTGTCCATTTCTTCCAGGTTGTCGATTTTATTGGCATAGAGTTGCTTGTAGTAGTCTCTTAGGATGCTTTGTATTTCTGCAGCGTCTGTTGTAACTTCTCCTTTTTCATTTCTAATTTTATTGATTTGAGTCCTGTCCCTCTTTTTCTTGATGAGTCTGGTTAATGCTTTATCAATTTTGTTTATCTTCTCAAAGAACCAGCTTTTAGTTTTATTGATCTTTGCTATCCCTGCTGGTTGTTTGGCCTGAGGCAACGCAACAGTGGAGCCTACCTGGGCTCTTTGGTAGGGCTAATGGCGGACTCTGGGGGGGCTCATGCCAAGGAGTACTTCCCAGAAATTCTGCTGCCAGTGTCCTTGTCCCCACGGCGAGACACAGTCACCCCCCACCTCTGCAGGAGACCCTCCAACACTAGCAGGTAGGTCTGGTTCAGTCTCTTATGGTATCACTGCTCCTTCCCCCTGGGTCCTGGTGTGCACCCTACTTTGTGTGTGCCCTCCAAGAGTGGAGTCTCTGTTTCCCCCAGTCCTGTTGAAGTCCTGCAATCAAATCCCACTAGCCTTCAAGT
>NW_020174149.1:4431331-4455109 GCF_003031525.2 Neophocaena asiaeorientalis asiaeorientalis
TATATATTTATAATTATTATATCTTCTTCTTGGATTGATCCCTTGATCGTTATGTAGTGTCCTTCCTTGTCTCTTGTAACATTCTTTATTTTAAAGTCTATTTTATCTGATATGAGTATTTCTGCTCCAGTTTTCTTTTGAGTTCCATTTGCATGGAATATCTTTTTGCATCCCCTCACTTTCAATCTAAGTGTGTCCCTAGGTCTGAAGTGGGTCTCTTGTAGACAGCATATATATGGGTCTTGTTTTTGTATCCATTCAGCAAGGCTGTGTCTTTTGGTTGGAGCATTTAATCCATTCACGTTTAAGGTAATTATCGATATGTATGTTCCTATGACTATTTTCTTAATTGTTTTGGGTTTGTTTTTGTAGGTCCTTTTCTTCTCTTGTGTTTCCCACTTAGAGAAGTTCCTTTAACATTTGTTGTAGAGCTGGTTTGGTGGTGGTGGATTCTCTTAGCTTTTACTTGTCTGTAAAGCTTTTGATTCCTCCATCGAATCTGAATGAAATCCTTGACGGATAGAGTAATGTTGGTTGTACTTTCTTCCCTTTCATCACTTTAAGTATATCATAGTGATTCTCAATTGACCCATTTTTTATTGGGCTCTTACTATATGCCAATCGTTCTGCTTAGTGCTAAGGTTATAAAGTGTGAATTATTTAGACAAGTCCCTGACCTCATGGCACTTCTGAGAGGACAGGCAATAAACAAGAAGGTAAATTAATTGATAAAAATTATACAGACTATGATACATTCTAGGGAAAAAAAATAAAAGGATAGGGCATTACTGGGGAAATTTGCTTTAGTGGGTGGTCAGGCAAGGCTCCTCTGAGGAGGTGTCATTTAAACCAAGTAGCCACCTTGGTGGGTTGGGCCGGGGAGGTGGGGGGGATGTCAGAGGGAACAAGAGGTACAAAGGGCCTGAGGGGGGAGTTTCAGAAATTACCTGGTCAGGGTGAATTCAAAGTGTGATGGTGCAGAAGAGCTGGGGTTGGTTGGAGAACCAAAGGGTGTGGTGTATAGGGATTGTGCAGACACAGACCCTGTCCTCTGGACAGTGATTTTCAAAAATTTTCTACCATCAATACACTTGAAGGGGCATGCTATGCACTCCTGGGGTGGCACTGTTGGGGGGTGGGTGATGGGGAATGCTGGGGTATGTGTGATTTGAAAAGAGCCCTCCATAATTTAAATATAACTCCCCTTCTCCCCCTCCATAAATTGAGAAGCACTGCTCTTGATGACCCACTCAGAAGCCTTGGGATCTGGGGACATTTACATCTCTTACTTTTCAATTAAATTTTGCAGGGTTATATAGGCACACTGTAGAAACACGGAATTCTGTCTGTTGCTGAGAACATTGGCACGGACGTTTGAGGATGAGTCACTGTTTAATTGGATCACTGTGTGACCCATTTAAATAAATACTGTTTTTTGAAAAGAAAAGTTATTCACGTTCTTTGGACATTATTCGGAAATGCCTTTGGAGATGTCCTTTAAGATTTTAATGCATGTGGATGCTGTCCTTTTGTGGAGAGAGGCAGTGGAGCAGAGAGGAGAGAACAGCTTCAGGAGTCCTCAGTGTGAGTCTGGACCACACAGTGTGGCTTTGGGTGGTCGTTTACCCTCTCTGGGTATTGGCTTGAGAAGTTCTCTTCTGCAAAATAAGACAGATAAGTCCTGTGCTACCTGTCTCACTGATTGTCATGGGACAATGTTTTAGAAACTGCAAAGTATCAGAAAAGAAAAGTTTCTGTATAAAAATTAAAATTTGTTTGCATATGTTATGGCCAGTAGCACATTATAACCAGGATGTAATCCAAGACCATAGAAAATAACTTTTCACTGCTCATAGTTGACTGGTCTCTAGAATAATCTAAAGGAGCATAATTTATAACTTTGCAGTAGGAATGGGCTTTCTAAGTATGGTACAAAACTTAGAAGACATAAGGAAAAGATTGATAAAATTCATTGCTTCAAAACAGTTGGCATAGCAAAACCCCTGTAAGCAAAACAAAAGACAGATTACAAATGGAAGAATATATTTGCGCTTCACGTTATGCATTTAGGGATTAATTTCCCTAATACGTAAAGAATTACAAATCAATAAGGAAAAGAACAGAACTCTATAGGAAAATGGTCAAAGGATATGAACAAATAATCCATATAAAATAAATTAGTGGCTCCTAAACACATGAAGAATGCTTGACCTCACACACAATTTAAAAAATACCAATTGAAGTGCATTGAAATATACTACATTTCACCTATCTGGGGTTGGCAAAAATAAAGGATTTTGATAACCATCCGTGTTAGGGAAGATGTGGGAAAACAGAACTCATATATACACACTTGGCGAATGTGTATTAGTTCCCCACAGAGGGCATGTTGCCAGTATCAGAGTTAATAATTCACATGGCCTTGCTTGACTCAGACATTCCACTTATAGAAATGTATCCCTCAGACAAATTCACAGGTGTTTGCTGAGCACTGTTTCTAATAGCAAAAGAGTATCTATCCGTGGGGGCTGGTGAAATGAATTATGCTGTGGCTGCACAGTGGAATAGTACACAAAAAGAGAACCAGGGTGCTCTGTGGATAGCTGTGGAGCAGTCTATGCTGTTAGGTAAAGAGGGAGGCACGGGAAGGACTGTATGTGATGCTACCATTTACAGAAAAGAAGGCGGGGCAGGCAATAAATAGGAGTATATTCTACTTGCAGATGCATAAAATTTCCCTGGAAGGATACCAACGATGACTAAGAGGCAGAAGAGAGAGAGTGAGAATGTTTATTCTTGACCCTTTTGCATTTTTTTTCCATTTTGAAACAAAGGCCGTTTTCAAAAATAATAAAAGTAAAATACAAAGCAAAAAAACAGAAAGTAGTGATGAGGTACGAATTGAACCGAATGCAGTGTATTCGTTAGCACTGTATCTGATCCTCAGATTATCAAACATCTTTATGTGTCCACCATGTACCATCACTATCACTGTTTGGGGATACTCATCCAAAGAATTCTCAGTTGACTTGGGGGCACAGAACTAATGTCCACCTCAATGAGAGGACCATATAATCAAGCCTTCAGGGGCTGGTGCAGCTGAAGTATGATGGGGACCATGGTGTTCAGGTTTATGTACAACAACTGTGGTAGGTAGAATAACGGCCTCCAAAGATGTTCACATCCTAACCCCTGGAACCTGTGAATATTTTTCCTTGCATGGCAAAAGAAACTTTGTAGGTGTAATTAAGTTAAGGACCTCGATTAATGGGGAGATTATTCTGGGTTATGCAGGTGAGCCCAATCTGATCACGAGAGTCCTTAAAAGCAGAGAACCTTTCCTGGCTGTGCTCAGGGAGATGTGACCACAGAAGGGTCAAAGAGATGATGTGTTGCTGGCTTTGAAGATGGAGGAAGGGGCCATGAGCCAAGCCTCTGGAACCTAGAAAAAGCCAGGAAACAGGTTGTCCCTTAAAGTTGCCAGAAAGAACACAACGCTGCAGATGCCTTGATTTTGACCAAAAGAGATCTGTGTTGGATTTCTGACCCACGAAACTGTAAGATCATAAATTTGTGTGGTTTTAAGCCACTAAGTCAATGGCAATTTGTAACAGCAGCAACAGGAAACTAATACGAAGATGATGTAGAAATACCCCGAAGCTTTACTCGTGAGCTTTCTAATCTAGAAGGGGAGAGAAGACAAGAACCTAGCCAGTCCTCACGCCCAGCCAGTGTGGAAAGTGGCATGGAGATTTGCAAGGGGTCAGGGGAGGCCTGGGGAGAAGGTGGCAGTTGAGTTGTGCTGTGAGAGGTACTGCAGCTCCCTGCTTGGGGGCAGGGACTCTGGTGCTGCCTGCTGGCTCTGCCTCCTGCTAGCTCTGGGGCCTTGAGACAGTCACGTAATCTCTCTGTGCCTCAGTTTTCTAATCTGTAAAGTGGGGATACTAATGATGCCTCCTGAAGGGGCTGTTGTGCAGAGGAAAGGAGTGGATGTGTGTAAAGTGCTTGGAGTAGTTCTTGGCCTCCCTAAGGGATGTGGGAGTGTTTGCAGTTGATGTTTTGCCCTCAACAGGGGTGGGTAAGGCAGGGGCAGGCAGGGGGGGAAGGGGGGCATCCAGGGATGCCAGGCCTCCTGCTGGGGAGAGGAGGAGGGGGGCGCTCACCTCAGTGGTGGGAGCGCTGGTGAGGAACATGGAGCCAGATGATGGTGGCCTTGGAAACTGGGCTGAGGCACGTCCACTTAGTGCCTGGGGGGGTTCAGCAGGTAGGATGACAATGAGTGCAGTTAGGGTGCTGATCAGGTTTCTTTAAGTGGGGAGGCAGGCTTAGTTTCTGAGCCCTGCCTCCAGAATCTGCTTCCCCCTCCCCTTGTCTTCTCTGTCTCCTTACCCTGAGTGGCCTGACCTCTAACCAAGATGATCACATCTCATCCTCCCTCTCTGCTCCCCGAGCCACCCTGGAGGTATGTCTGGATCAGGGGCCACCACCTAGTACCTGGTACTAGACCCCAGGGCTCAGTGTCTCTAGAGAGAGAACACTCTGGGGTCTATAATGGCTCTCCTGCATGGACACTCACGGTTACCTGCTTCTTCAAAGCCAGTTTTCTGCCTCTGCTGTGTCCCCGCAGAGAGAGGAGCAGAAACCCCAGCCCTGTGGCTTTGGCAGGTCCCCAGGGGCTGACGGCTGGGCCTGCCGTGTTGTCTTTCAGAAGCTGGCTTCCTTCCGGCCTCGGCCATTCTGGGCTTTGCCTCTCAGCATGTAGAGCTGCTGAGCCACCAGGCTCTTCGGGGTTCTTGGAGAGAATGGCCCTGGGGGAGGGACACTTTAAGCAGAAATGCGAATCTGGATTTCCCAGACCCAGGGCCTCTTCCCTGTGTGTTCTCCCTCTGCCTTGTGGAAATTCCTCTTCTGCCACAGCTGCTCAGATTTCTCTTGCTGACTCTGGGCTGCCCAGGGCCCAGAGGTCAGGGATCCGTCCCGAAATAGGGCACCTACCTAGTGGCCAGTTCTGTGCCAAGTAGCTGGTTACAGCTAGTGATGAGACAGACACAGCGCCTGCCCTGCTCTTGTGGGGACAGATAACAAACGGCAAATAAAAGCGTTATGTGATGTCAGCTTACAGGTACACGGTAATGTCTATGACAGGGCCGAGTTGTGATTTGAAATGGTGGCCTTTGGTTGACCAGGACCTAGGCCTCCCCGTGAAGCAGCGGCCTGGCTGGTGGTCTCCTTGGTCCTGGGCGGTGGTGGGGAGATGGCTGAGAGCGCTGTGCTTTTCCTTTCCCTCAGCCGGTTTCCCCACCTGGAGCGCAAGGTATCACATGGTACATCCTGCACCGTGCTGCCTCTCAGGAAAGAACCGAGGGGTCACATGAAACAAAAATGTGAAGTTAGCAAGGAAAAGGAGAGAGAAGCTAGGGTGTGTGTGTGTGTGTGTGTGTGTGTGTGTGTGTGTGTGTGTGTGTCAAAGAGGTATGAAGGGGTGTTTGTGTCAGCGGCATTTTAGGGATATTGGTGTTTCTCTCCCTTAGTCCTTCCTGAAGGGCTCACTAGAAAACCACTTAGCAGATACCTGATTATTAAAAAAAAATAATAATTTTATCGTGGTAAGAACATTTAGCACGAGATCTACCCTCTTAGTAAAATTTTAAGTGAACAATACAGTATCATTAACAATAGGTACAAGGTTGTATAGCAGATCTCTAGAATGTATTCATCTAGCAGTTACTTGATCTTGTTGGAACCCATAAATGGAATTCTTTCCTCCCCAAGGCCTCCCCAAGGTTTCATTCACCTGAGGCACTTTTCTTGGTCAGGAAGTTGCTTAACTGGGCTTTTCAAGATGGTTTTGCTTGTCTGGTGGGACCTGCTTTATCCGTAACTCTCTGAAAAGACTATGCAGAGGAATTATCTACCTATTAAAAAGGGGCAAATAGTTTAGGCCTTACGTGAGTTTGAGGCTCTGCCAAACCAGTGCGGCTAAGTTTGTTATTTCCCTGTTTTTCCTGAACATTCATGTAGCAAAGCCCCACCTCCTACTTGTCTCTACTTTCTCTCTCCTCTTAAAGTTCGCTGTTCACTTGTGGCATAAAAATAAAAACATTATGAAATCGAGCCTGTCATCGTGATAATCAAATCCTGAGACCCTAAGAACCTCACTTTTTGACAGGCAACACATATAATATTCTTTTTCCTTTTTTTTTTTTTTTTTTGCAGTACGCGGGCCTCTCACTGTTGTGGCCTCTCCCGTTGCGGAGCACAGGCTCCGGACGGCGCAGGCTCAGCGGCCAGAGCTCACGGGCCCAGCCGCTCTGCGGCATGTGGGATCTTCCCAGACCGGGGCATGAACCCGCGTCCCCTGCATCGGCAGGCGGACTCTCAACCACTGCGCCACCAGGGAAGCCCCCTTTTTCCTTTTTTTAAAAAAATCTTTTTATACTAAAATAAGTTGCCTGTGGATGTGTTTTCAAAGGGTAGTCTATTCTCATAAAGGACTTAATCCTTCTTCTGGTTTAATATTTTTATACTAGGAGTGAGTATAATGTGGGATGGTGCTATGTGACTTGCTTAAAATACAGTGTTCTAAAACCCTTGGGCTTTCCTTATGATAGTGACTTGTGAAGAAGCACTGAGATTTGATAATGGTTTTTGTTTTTGTTTTTGCTGCGTTGGCTCTTCCTTGTGGTGCGCGGGCTTCTCATTGCAGTGGCTTCTCTTGTGGAGCATGGGCTCTAGGCACGCGGGCTTCAGTAGTTGCAGCAGATTGGCTCAGTAGTTGTGGCACACGGGCTTAGTTGCTCCACAGCACGTGGGATCTTCCTGGACCAGGGATCGAACCTGTGTCCCCTACATTGGCAGGCTTATTCCTAACCACTGCACCACCAGGGAAGTCCCCTTGATAACTGTTTTTTGTTGTGTATATAGCTTCCTTTATTTCAGTTGATTTCAGTTTTCTAGTTGCGTGTTAAGAACCTAGCCTGTGAATGGCATGTGATTCTGCTTAAAATATTTTAAGAAAAAAGGTATTCAAGGAAGGGACTAGAAAGCAGATTACAATAGCGGGAAAAGTAATCAAAACAGAAATGAGCCATACGTAGTGAAAAGAATCAACCAAAATGAATCAGAAAAGCGATTTATTGTTAACAGTGTATTAATTGGATTGATGAAGAGTCCATACCTCGCACTGCCCTCCTTCAAATGCGAAGATGCTGCTGTGTCCGTCTCACCACTGCAGCGCTTTGTACCTGAGATCCTTTTCCCGTTCCGAAAAAGACCTCTGCCTCAGCGTCATCCTGACCCTCCGAGTGAGCAGCTGGCATGTGGTGCCTGCACACTGACGAACACTGGGCTGCCTGTGCTTCCTTAGTGCGTTGCCCAAGTGGCTGGGTGATTTCTGAGCACTGTTTTTTCCCATTTATTTGTTCAATCCGTGTAAATGTGTGCAGAGGACCCATTAAGTGCCTGGCGCTGTGATAGAGGCCAGAGGCCCTAAATAAAGAACAGTGAGAGTTGTGTTGTCCCCAAGCCTGCAGTTTCGTGGGGAGACAGACATTAATTCAATACTTAAATGAATAAGGGTAAGACTATCGCTGAGATCAGAACTACAGTTAGACCCATGGTACAGCGGAAGTGTAACGAAGGGGATTTGCCTGTGCTGGAGGAAGTTAGGGCAAGCCCCCCTGAGTTAGTGAGAATGGAACCAAGATCTGAAAAGTAAGTAGCAGTTATCTAGTGACAGATGGGTCTGAATTCCAGCATTGCCCTTGAGCAAGTTGGTGACCTTGTGGTGGTGACCTTGAGCAAGTTACTTCCCCTCTCTAAGCCTTAGTGTCTTCATCTGTGAACTGGATGGTTGTGAGAATTAAATGACACAGTGCACAGCATATGCTCAGCATGGTGCCAGCATACAGTTGACGCTTGTAAATGGTAGCTGTTTTTATTACTGTCTGTGCTTTCTGTTTATTTTGCTGGAAACTTTGAAAAGATACTTACTTAAATCTTTCCTTGTTCTGGTAGCAGGAGTCACTAAATAACTGAGAATAGTTTACTTGGAAAATGGAAGCTAAAGGGAGATTTAATGATGGTCTTCAAATAGACCAAGTGTCCTCAGCATCTAAGGTGTGGGTAAGGTTCTTATAGAGCCTTTGGTGTGAAGTCACATTCATGATGGGGCTGCTTTGGAAGCAATTGGAATATACTAGGATTTTAAGACACGAGTATTATTAGATCACATCTCCTACATTTCTCATGGCAGTCAATCATACGTAGCTAGGCTAATGTATATTTTCTGTTCTAACACCATATTCTATTTGCCCAGTGATTTTTGCTGCAGTGTTTGTAGTTATGGATGGATATTTCTTATAGCTAAATGTGCAGGGGTCCCTGTGCATCCTTTGGGAAAGGCAAGTCTTGCTTTTCTCTCTTTGATCTGTGGAGATATACATGTATATGCATATATCCAGTCCAGCTTTTTACTGGATTGGATATGTAATTTTATGCATTTTCCATTGTCCTTACATTTTGAAAAGAAAGGTACCAGTGGTCAAACTTGATTTTTATTGCATGCTTGCTAAGTGCTTTAATTACTTACCTGATTTAGTTCTCACAGTAACCTTATGAAATAGGCACTATTAAGGATGCTTTCCCCCCCTACAAGAAAATGGAAGCTCAGAGAGGTTAAATAACTTGTTCAAGGTCACACAGCCATGAGTGGCATAGTTGGGATTGAACCCCGATGTGAGTCGCTCCAAATCTGAGCTCCAAACACTCTGCTGCTGCCTTTCAAGCTAGTTTTTGAAGATTATCAAACCCCTGTGTCAGCAAGGTAGGTATGTGTCCAAAGATTTATTATACTTTTATATGGTCACGAGAAAGGCTTATGAAAAATGTTGGTGCTCTGAAGAGCATGAGGAAGCTTATGGAATTTAGATTTATTCAGTGAATCAGAAGTGGACACTGTAGCAATGTCTTCTAGATGATTTTCCTGATTGTCATAAACCTTGGTTTTGCAGTACAGACCTTAAGGAACATTAGTGTATATCAAGCAAAAATTAAATATGCTTATGTGTGTTAAGGGTTTAAATGTAAAATAACATTTTAGTTTTTTCCTTATTCTTACCTCAATTCCTATATTAATAGCTTTAACCATCTTCAGGTCAACCATTGTTCGCTGCATTGAATCTATTGGGGAACTACTTCACATTCATTTGGAAGCAAGGGGAGGATGCATTACAAATAAATAGTATATTCAGAGATGGGTGCAGGCTCTGTGGGTGGAGTTGGAAAGGTATATCAATGAGACCTTCGGCCAAAAGAGCTGTTGGCTGCCAGTGCCTGATACTGCGGCAGACTGGCAGAGCTCACTTCTAAACCGATGTGCTCTGCACTTCTTGTTTTCTTTTCTGCTAATTCAAATCCTGCTTCAAAAAGTAAGTGTTCCTGATCAGAACTAAATAAAAATCCAACCTGACATGTCAGCTAAGGGAGGGAGAAATATCAAACAGCTGCTGGAGAGAGGGCTTGAGTGGTCCCTTCTCCAGCCTTGCTTTCTGTCCTAGTAATTGGTTTTTCCTGATTCAGCAAGAGGAATAAAGATGACTTGGGGGGGGGGGGCTCTTGTTTATTTTATATATGTTATATGTACTTACATATTTATTTGATCTGTATTTTCAAATCACAAAGGTAATATATTAAAAGAAAAAGAAGTTAACAATCCAGGAGTGTATAAAGTAAAAAAAAAAAAAAAAAGTCCCCCTTCCCTGTACTCTCAACCACTGCGCCACCAGGGAAGCCCGCATTCATTTTTTTTTAAGTTAAAGATTTTTTTTTATTGGAGTATAGTTGCTTTACAATATTGTGTTAATTTATACTGTACGACAAAGTCAATCAGCTATACGTATACATATGTATACATATATTCCCTCTTTTTTGGATTTCCTTCCCATTTAGGTCACCACAGAGCATTGAGTAGAGTTCCCTGTGCCATACAGTAGGTTCTCATTAGTTATCTATTTTATAAATAGTATCAATAGCGTATATGTGTCAATCCCAATCTCCCAATTCATCCCACCCCCCACTTTCCCCCTTGGTATCCACACGTTTGTTCTCTACGTCTGTGTCTCTATTTCTGCTTTATAAATAAGGTCGTCTATACCAGTGTTTTCAGATTCCACATATGTGTGTTATTATATGATATTTGTTTTTCTCTTTCTGACTTACTTCACTCTGTATGGCAGTCTCTAGGTCCATCCATGTCTCTACAAATGACCCAATTTCGTTCCTTTTTATGGCTGAGTAATATTCCATTGTATATATGTACCACATCTTTTATTTTTTTGAATTTTATGTTATTTATTTTTTTATACAGCAGGTTCTTATTAGTTATCCATTTTATTTTATTTTTTTAATTAAAATTTTTTTATTTTTCAAATTTTATTCATTTATTTTTGGCTGTGTTGGGTCTTTGTTGCTGCGTGTGGGCTTTCCCTAGTTGTGGGGAGCAGGGCCTACTCTTTGTTGCAGTGCACAGGCTTCTCATTGCGGTGGCTTCTCTTGTTGTGGAGCACGGGCTCTAGGCACGTGGGCTTCAGTAGTTGCGGCACACAGGCTCAGTAGTTGTGGCTCAAGGGCTCTAGAGTGCAGGCTCAGTAGTTGTGGCACACAGGCTTAGTTGCTCCATGGCATGTGGGATCTTCCCAGACCAGGGCTCAAACCCATGTCCCCTGCATTGGCAGGTGGATTCTTAACCACTGCGCCACCAGGGAAGTCCAGTTATCCATTTTATACATATTAGTGTATATACATCAATCCCAATCTCCCAATTCATCCCACCACCACCACCCTGCCGCTTTCCCCTCTTAGTGTCCATATGTTTGTTCTCTACATCTGTGTCTCTATTTCTGCCCTGCAAACTGGTTCATCTGTACTATTTTTCTAGGTTTCACATATATGTGTTAATATACGATATTTATTTTTCTCTTTCTGACTTACTTCACTCTGTACGGCAGTCTCTAGGTCCATCCATGTCTCTACAAATGACCCAATTTCGTTCCTTTTTATGACTGAGTAATATTCCATTGTATATATGTACCATATCTTTTATGTTTTTGAATTTAAATTCTAAAATACTTTATTTTTTGAATTTAATTTTATTTTTTTTTTACAGCAGGTTCTTACTAGTTATCAATTTCATACACATCAGTGTATACATGTCAATCCCAGTTTGCCCAATTCATCACACCACTACCACCACCCCCCTGCCACTTTCCCCCCTTAGTGTCCATATGTTTGTCCCCTACATCTGTGTCTCAATTTCTGTCCTGCAAACCAGTTCATCTGTACCATTTTTCTAGGTTTCACATATATGCGTTAACATGCGATATTTGTTTTTCTCTTTCTGACTTACTTCACTCTGTATGACAGTCTCTAGATTCATCCACGTCTCTACAAATGACCCAGTTTCATTCCGTTTTATGGCTGAGTAATATTCCGTTGTATACACGTACCACATCTTCTTTATCCATTCGTCTGTCGATGGGCATTTAGGTTGCTTCCATGAGCTGGCTATTGTAAATAGTGCTGCAGTGAACATTGGGGTGCATGTGTCTTTTTTAATTCTTCTGGAATATTTTTCTCTGCACCTCCAAGCATATCAGTGTATACGAGTGTACGTACACACTGAAACAATGGGATCACACTGCATGTTGTTCTGCAATTTGTTGTTTCCACTTAATGCATCATGGGCATCCCCCCACCTCAGCACTTCCAGATTTCCCTCTTTTTTGAACAACGGCAAGGTCTTCCGTGAATGCGGCTCCCTTTATTTAATCACTCCCTTAGGAATGGGCATTTGGTTGTCTCAACCTTTTTAGTTATAAACACGGCCACAGTGAGCAGCCTCACATGTGTGGCTTGGCGCCTGAGTGCTGGTCTTTCTCTAGGGTCCCTTCCCAGAGGTGGGGCTGCCAGGTCGAAGGGTATGTGAGCTCTAGACTTCGGAGCCAGTGACCCTGTGTTCCTGTCAGGGTGGAGGTGCGAGCTCTGGCCTGACTTGGATGGAATCCTGTCTTGGTTTCCATGAGGTGGGCAAAGCAGCGGCACCTGGAGCCCTGGGCCTGGACAGAGCTAGTTAATGGGCGTCCCAGCTGTTTCACCCTTTTCCAATTTACGAAGGTGACAAGTTTCAAATCTTGACTTTTGCTTCACTCCAGATGAATTCACAGAGAACTCCAGTATGCCAGGTCTGCTCCTAGAACAAGGCTGGTCTTGGTTTTCTTTCCCACTCCCCAGCCACCTGCATTTGTTTTCCTTCTTGGTATTTTGTTAACCGTTGGACTTTAAAATTGCTGACAAGATCACAAGATTAGCCTTCTTTGAAAATGACTCCCACTGGCTTAGTTTAATTTGGTCAGTTTTGTGACCCCTTTCCCCCTGAGCCCTTTCCTGGCCAGACTACCTTGGCCAAGGCTTCTTCCCAGGTGCACCGCAGCCCGGTGAGCTCATGGGTTCCGCACCGACAGCTTCCCACGGTTTCGGTGAGGCAGGCAATGAGTCACGCACCAGGAGGTAGCGAGGGAGGCTGGCTGACCGCTGTGCACCCTCGTGACTTCATTGTCCTCACTTCTCTGTGTTCAGCAACGACTTATGGTAAGGGGCTGAACAAGTCACTTAGATTTCTCACATAATTTTCCAAGTGGTTTTAATATTGGGCTCTGACATGTCTTAGGGGAGGGGTTATTTTTCTAGACGTATTGCTCATGGCACTCTCCTTCCACTGCATCTCCCATCTCCTGCCCACCCTCCTCTTCATCATGGCAGGCATCACTAATTGATTGAATCATTGATTGATCCTGCCTCTTTCCCATAGAGCCAGAGGGCCTGGCACTCTAGGATTAGAGTTGGTACAACTGTGGGCTTAGTAAAACCTCCAAGGGCCACAGCTGAGAAGAAGGAGTGAGGGGAATGCAGAGATGAATGGTACCCAGATCTGTGGAATTCTTGGATTTTTAAAATGATAAAAGAACGTTGAGGCCTAGCACAGGATCACTAACCTTTTTTTTTTTTTTTAAATAAATTTATTTATTTTATTTTTGACTACTTTGGGTCTTCATAGCTGCACGAGGGCTTTCTCTAGTTGCGGTAAGTGGGAGCTACTCCGTTGCGGTGCACGCGCTTCTCATTGCAGTGGCTTCTTTTTTTGCGGAGCATGGGCTCTAGGCACGTGGGCTTCAGTAGTTGCGGCACGCAGGCTCAGTAGTTGTGGTTCGCGGGCTCTAGAGTGCAGGCTCAGTAGCTGTGGCTCACGGGCGTAGTTGCTCCGTGGCATGTGGGATCTTCCCAGACAAGGGCTCGAACCTGTGTCCCCTGCATTGGCAGGCAGATTCTTAACCACTGAGCCATCAGGGAAGCCCCAGGATTGCTTACCTTTTGCTTTCCATATAAAGGGCATAAAAACCTCCTCACAACCTATTGGATGCAATCCCTGTTGTTGTATAAAAGAATATTTTGATACCCCAAAAGTAGGAAAGGCATAATCTAAGAATAATGGAGAGTCCTTTAAATTGGAAGATTTTAGCTTTCTAAAAATTCAATGCATTGTCTTCTTTTCCCCATTTTACTGTGGACCGTTAAAAACTTGGTCATGGACCTAAATGCCATATAGGGATCCCTGTTATATATTTCAGACTGCTAGAAGTTTTTTCTTTATATTTTGGTGGGGGGGGTCCTACAAAGCAAAAATTTAATTCCTTTAATCCAGGTGATATTGTTTATTGGTGTTGATGATGTGTTCTTGGATGAATATTTTGTTTCATTAATTTCATTATTTCCACATAATAGTACTGGTTGATCATTTTGCAGAATAACAAAAAGGGGTTTGTAGTACTTTGCTGATTGAATAAGGATCTGTTCTCATGGCAACTCTCCTGTCTAGAGTCGTTCACTCATTCTAGTTACTTGCTTTCCATCTGCTATTACGGGCTGGGCACTGGGGTGCAGCAGTGAACTGGGCAGAGTCTCTGCCCTCTTGGAGTCCACATCACAGGGGGAAAAAAATACATATAAACAAATAATATAGATTCAGATTGTGTTGAGTGCCATAAGGAAAATAAAATAGTGTAACTGGAAAGAGAATGACTTTGGGAGGAAATTTTAGTTAAGGTATTGCAGCAAAGATGACTCTGGTGACATCTGAGTTGAGGACATAGTCAGAGAAGGTATAGAGAATAACATTCTAGAAAGAGGGACTAGTAAGTGCAGAGGCCCTGGGATGGAATGAAGTTGGTATATATGAGAGATGGAGAGAAGGCCAGAGGGGCAGAGAGTAAAGAAGAGAGGGGAAGCAGGTGAAGCAGGAATGTAGGCTGGGATCAGACCACATGGGGCGTATAAGACATGGCAAGGGCTTTGGAGTTTATTCTTATTGCAATGGGCAGCCGTGGGGAGACTTCAGGCAGGAGAGGCGTTTGATCTGAATTTTGTATTGAGAGGATCACTGCATGTGTGGCACATGGATTGTACAGAC
Organism: Neophocaena asiaeorientalis asiaeorientalis; assembly: GCF_003031525.2. Taxonomy (NCBI): domain Eukaryota; kingdom Metazoa; phylum Chordata; class Mammalia; order Artiodactyla; family Phocoenidae; genus Neophocaena; species Neophocaena asiaeorientalis. The sequence goes on from NW_020174149.1 coordinate 4,445,853, forward strand.
AAGAATGCAAAGGCCACACACATACTGGAATGGGTCTGGGAACCCTTGATCAGGGAAGAATGAAGAAATTCGTTGGTCTAGAAGGGAACAGGGGACTCCCTTGTTCATAAAAAGTAGAATTTGTGAAATTTCCTCCTAATTACTATTTTTTTGACTCTTCCTCACCTATACACTGGTCCTGTAAGTACCCCACAAATTCATTTCCTTTAAAACTATCTTGAAGCCACCTAAATATTCAACAATAGAGGAAAGGTAGCATCTACCCAGTGGAATGCTATGACTTATTATCTAGGAACATAGAATGCTATTTTTGTTGTAATGAAAATTGAAGAAAAGAATATATAGGTTTGTGAAAACACTTGATTATGATGATAAAAAATATGCATGTGAGAAAAAGACAGCAAAGAAATATACCAAAACTGTGGTGACGATTGTTTATAGCAGTGGATTATGCTAGGGTGACCAGAAATAACTTACCATTTAAACCACAGTACTTTTGAGCACTCTTAAAATGTGTGTGTATGTGTGTGTGTGCTATTAATAATTACAGTGTGATGAGTATAAACCAGGACTGTCCTGACTAACCCAGGGTATGTGGTCACCCTAATTATGGGTGGTAATTTTACTCCTCTGTTTTTCAAACTCCCTGAATTATACTACTTTAAATTTACTTTGAACTAAATTATGTAAAAATAATTATTTTGCTTTAGAATATTTACTCTCGGAGGTCAGAGAATATTTCTTTGGGCTCTTTTCCTTAGTCTGTCCTCCTGACCATGTGGAATGACTGTTGGTCTCCTTCAAGCTGGGAGGCTTCCCAGTTGTGATCATTTTTTCCCCCTAGATTTTCATGCAGGAAGGAACTAGAATAGCACTTGCAGATTCCAAGATGACCTTTTCCTGTGACTGATGAGATTATGACCCCAGTATGTTCAAAATGACCCAAGGGCTTGCTTAGATTACTTGGCAGATTAAATGTTAGTTTTGGGGATCTGCCTTTTAATTGCTTCTCCTAAAATTTATATAAATATATAAATTTATATTTCACTGACTTTTATATAACCTTGTAGTAGTGAGCTGTAAAGATGGCAGTGTATCGGCTCACACTTACAGTACCAGGAAATAAAATCAGAGACAGCTTTTTAAAGTATGTGTAATCTTTTCAAACTAAATCTGTATCAAGAATCAGTGCTGGGACTTCCCTGGTGGCATAGTGGATAGGAGTCCACCCGCCAATGCAGGGGACACGGGTTCAAGCCCTGGTCGGGGAAGTTCCCACATGCCGCGGAGCAAGTAAGCCTGTGAGCCACAACTACTGAGCCTGCGCTCTAGAGTCTGCGAGCCACAACTACTGAGCCCGCGTGCCACAGCTACTGAAGCCCGCGTGCCTAGAGCCCATGCTCTGCCACAAGAGAAGCCACCGCAATGAGAAGCCCGCGCGCAGCAATGAAGACCCAGCGCAGCCAAAAAAAAAAAAGGATCAATGCCAAGGGATCATGGCACTGATATTTATCTGCATGGACTGTGGGGGAGAAGGTCGTATCGTCTAGTTAACGGTAAGACCAACAAATCAGTGATTCCTTTGCCTTTTAGCTTTTCCACCTTCAGATGCAAGAGAATGAAATACTTTGGTTAAGAAAACAGAGCGAACGTGCTCCTCCAACAGTTCACTACCTTGTGAAAGAGGGAGGAACTTTATATATCAAACAAGACAGGCCAAGGACCTGGGCCAGGTGACAGGAAGCCGCATGTCCCATCCCAGCTTTGCCTGGAGTCTCACTTTCCACCACTCCCTGGAGCCCAGCCACAGCGAGCCACTTCCTATTCCCCAAAGTGGCTTGCAACTTCTTGCCACCCTGGGGGTAAGCAGACTGTCCCCTTCACCTCGAACCCACCTCTGCCATCTTACCTCCATCCTTAGGGCAACACAACGGAAGCTTAAAGGGATGACCAGCATGGGCACTGCAGCAAGACCGCCTGGGCTCAAATCTCAGTTCTGTCGCTTAGTAGCTGCATGACCTTTGACAAATGAATTGTTACCTTCTTGGTACTTCTGTTTTCTTAACTCTAAAAGGGGGATAATATTCATATCTGCTTCATAGGATTTTTATGAGGATATATGTAAAGCGCTTAGCACGGTGACTGTTGGTCAGAAGGACTCTCTGGGTGTTGGTTATTATTATTACCTTTTGAAGTCTGGCCTGTCCTATAAGCCTGTGTCCACTAACCAACGTGGGATTTAGGGACTGCGGACCTAAGTTCGAGTCTGAACACTGCCCCTTATGTGTTGGGTGGCCTTGGATGGTTACTTAACTTCTTTGAATGTCGGTTTCCCCATCTGGAGCACAATATATCACATGGTTTCTGGGTGAGTCATGTGTGAACCATGTGTGAAGTGCCTGGCTTAGTACTTGACAACTGGAAGACAATCTATATGTGTTATTTTCCGTTCCCCTCCCCCCATAGCACTCTGTTTATCACCTGATGCCTTGTACCTGCTTGGTTGCATCTCCTCCATTAGACTATATATTCTGCACAGCATTCATTGATTCTTTTGTTTGATTTCCTCATTCATCTGTCCACTCAGTCATTTTCTTTATTCATGCATTCTCTCTCATTTGTTCAAAAATCATTTATGAGCAGTTGCTAAGTGTGTTGGGCCCAGGAATCTACCATGGTTCCAGCTCGGGTCCAAGAGAAAAATGACAAGAGCCTGAATTAGGCCAGTGACATTGGGGGCTGTGAGAAGGGAATGGACTGAGCAGGCAGTTAGAGAGAGGATGGTCAGGGCTTGCTGACCAGCTGGATTTGGAAAGTAAGGGAAAGGAAGCAATCGAGGACAGCCTCTGGGATCTCACTTGAGTCAACGTGTGGATACTGACACCACTAACTAAAATGGATGGCATAGGAGGTGGTAAATTGGCTGGTTTTGGAAGGGCCAGGAAGAGGTGTCATGTGACAACCAGCCTGGATTGGACACAGTCAGTTTGAGGTGCCTGAAGGATGTCCACTAGGAGGTTCTGATTGTGGACTCCTTTGCATGTGAGATGGGGGTGGTGGCCTAGATGGAGGACAAGTGTAGAGTGGAAGAGAAGAGGGCTGCTAGTGGCCCTTTGAGGCATTGCCCTGATTAAAGTGGAAGGTGACAGTGAGTCTGTGGCTTCTCCTGGGAAGCCATGTGTGGTTCCTCACCACAGAAACTGCTCATGTCCTCCTCCAACCACACACCGCTCACTGTCTGCCGGTCAAGACCAGCCTTTGGGGTGTCAGTGCGGAGGTGGGGAGAATGCTCTCTTCCCCACGGGGCCTCACTGTATCACCTGCAGGCCCTAAGCTGCAGCGAGTGTCTGTCTCCTTCCCCTGCAGCATGTCTCACAGAGCCCTTCTTGAATAGATGCTGTGGTCCCTATCTCTTAGCAACTGTGGCACATCACTTTCTCTCTTGTCCAATTGGATATGCACAGATGAGGAAGCACACCAATAGCTACTTCCCCTCATACACACCTCTGCTGCTATTCCTGTGTCTGAGCCACCATCACCTCTGGTCTGCACCATGTCAGTAGCCTCCCAACGGGCCTCCCTGCTTCGGCTCTGGCCCCTGATAATCTATTCCCCACCCAGCAGCCAGAGGGATCCTGCTAACGCATAAGTCAGACTATGTCACTCATCTGCTAGAGATGCTCCCATGGCTTCCAGATTCTTCACTGTGGTCCACAGGGCACCTGCCTCCCTCTCTGAGCTCCTCTGTCTCATCCACCACACTCCATCTGACCACATGGCTTCCTTGGCTCCCCAGGTAGGCCAAGCTTGTTCCGCCTTGGGGCTTTGGCGCGAGGTGATCGCTCCTCCTGGAGTGCTCTTTCCCCAGACTGCCTTGCACTGGCTCCCTCCTGCCTTTCAGGTTTCGGCTCAAATGTCACCTCCTCAGAGAAGCCTTCCCTGATGACCTGAATGTGAAGTCGTCCCCACCAAGTCCCCATAATGACTCTCAATCACATCATCCTATTCCATTTTCGTCATTAAGCTTGTTTATTATCTTTTTAAAAATTGAAGTACTGTTGCTGTACAATATTGTATGTTACAGGTGTACAATATGGTGAGTCACAGTTTTTAAGGTCATGCTCCATTTTTAGTTATTATAAAACATTGATTACATTGCCCGTGTTATACAATATATCCTTGTACCTTATTTATTTTATACCTAATACTTTGTACCTCTTAATCCCCTACCCCTATATTGCCCCTCTCCCTTCCCTCTCCCTAATGGTAACCACTAATTTGTTCTTTATATCTGTGATTCTGTTTCTTTTTTGTTATATTCACTAGTTTTGTTGTATTTTTCGATTCCACATATAAGTGATATCATATAGTATTTGTCTCTCTGTCTGACTTATTTCACTAAGGATAATACCTTCTGAGTCCATCCATGTTATTACAAATGGCAAAATTTCATTCTTTTTTTATGGCTGAGTTGTACATTTATTGGAGAACTTTCCTTCTCCTCCCACTCTGATGTAAGTGAAACCCGGGACCTGGGGTTGTCTTGTTTGTTGCCCCATCTCCAATGTCTGCGGCAGCGCCTGGTCTTTCATAGGTTGATGAATTAGGCAGGGCTGCCCATCTACACTGGCATGAGAAGAACCTGAGCTTGCTTGTTGGGGAAGGAGAAGGGACTAATGAAAAGAAAGAAGCTGTGGTTATTAAGGGGGTGGAATAATTGATGGGCTGAGGTCTTGGAGGGAGTCAGGGAGATAGGATCATGAAGACAGGAGAGAGCTTGATGCTTTTCTTTGAGACTAAGGGAAGTGGGTGAATATATGGGTAGATTTCAAGGAGGCAGAGGATCAAGATGAAGATTGTAAACCTGATGGTCTTACTATCCGATGAAGTGGGAGATACAGTTATCAGATAGAGGAGTAGACTGGGAGGAGGAAGGAGGCTGGGTATGAGAGATAATGGTCTGAAGCTGCTGGATGAGTGGAAAGACCCCTGAACCCTGGAGGGCCGCCCTTAGGCTGGAACTCAGAACCTGGTGATGGAGCCTGTCACAGAACGACTGGATTTTTCTTCAGTATTGGACAGGACAAGAGAGAAAGTGGAGGAGGCAGAGGCTATGTTGATCCATGTTTGGGGGACTGGCAGGTAGAAGGAGCTATGTGTCAATGAAGCAGGAAAAAAAGGATGCTGGAGGCGGAAGGATATTTGAATGGAAGAAGGAAGTGAAGTCCAGAGGGAGAATAAGAAGGGTAGGATCAAAAGTTCTGGTGGCTTTTCATTCAAGTGGAAGAGCAAATTGGGTGAGAATGAGGAAGTGAGAAAAGGAAGGGTGGGCAGGTGGTGGTCAGAGGGGACCTTTTAGTTTTCCATTTCAAAGAACAGTTCCTGGTTGGGATGTAGCCACGTGGTAAATACATTGTTGGTAAACAAAGTGTTAGGTCACAGGAATGAAGGAGAACAGGCTAAGGTGAGACCAGGGAATGTTAGGTCATTCTGTGAATGAGGTCCTCCTTGGAGGGATCAGGAGAAAGTGGGGAGGAACACACAGAGGATGTCCCTAAAAATGTAGAAATGAAGAGCAGGAGCCTGGAGAGAAGGAATTGATGCTAGGAAGTGAGGAGAAGGGAGTTAATTGGTCCCATGCCTAGGTTCTGGGTACTTCTTGGTAGGTTATTGTCTGGAGATAACAGTGACCAGGGAAATTTGGTTTCTCCTGGTCCTGAAAAACAGGAGTGTTGAGGAAATGAGCAGCTTTGACTTGGGAGGGTTATCATGGAAGGGGAGGGTGGAAGAACCAGGACCCAGCTAAGATAAAGCTGCTGAGATAAGTGCAAATGTGGAACATTTGCTGGCTCTAGACTGAGGGTTCCAGGGGCATATTGGAAGGCAGGGTTAGTAGAGATGGCAGAGGGACAGGAACCAGGTAGGGATGAGAGAACCCCAGGGGAGGGATGATGCCTGGAGGGCCTTCAGCTTGGCAGATGTTGTCGTTTGCAGGATGAGTGACACTAGGGCCACGAATGAAAGGTTTCAGATAGTACTTTACTTTTTTTTTTTAAAGTGGCTTTGTTGTGATATCTGCATACTATACAATTTCCCAATTGCAGTGTACAATTCAGTGGTTTTTAGCATATTCACAGATATGTGCAACCGTCATCACAGCCAATTTTAGAATATTTCATTACCTCATTTCACTGTCCTTTAGCTATCACCCTCTGTACCCCCAATCTCCACCTTTCCACCCACCCCACCCAAGCCCCAAACAACCCGAATCTCTTTTCTGTCTCTATAGAGTTCCCTATTCTGGACTTTTCATGTGAATGGAAGTCATATAATACGTGGACTTTTGTGACTGGCTTCTCTCACTTACCATGGTGTTTTCAAGGTTTGTTGTAGGATGTGTCAGTATTTCATTCTTGTTGTAGGATGTGTCAGTATTTCATTCTTCTTTATTGTCGGATAATACTCCATTGTATAGATATACCACACTTTGTCTATCCATTCGCCCATTACTGGACATTTGGGTTGTTTCCACTTTTTGACTATTATGAATAATGCTGCTATTTATATACCAGTTCCTCTGTGGACATATGTGTATATACCTAAGATAGAATTGCCGGGTCAAATGGTAAACTATGTTGAATTGTTTGAGAAAATGTGAGTGTTTTCCAAAGTGGCCGCACCATTTTATATATCCACCAGCAATATGTGACAGTTCCAATTTCTCTACATTCTTGCCAACATTTGTTATTATCTGACTTTTTGATTCTAGCCAGCCTAGTGGAAGTGAAGTGGTATCTCATTGTGGTTTTGATTTGCTTTCCCCAATAGCTAATGATATCAAGCATCTTTTTATGTGCCTATTGTCCATTTGTATATCTTCCTTGGAAGAATGTCTATTCAGGATCCTTTGCCCATTTTTGAATTGTTAGTCTTTTTATTATTTTTTCCAGCTTTATTGAGGTACAGTTGACAAATCTGTGAGATATTTAAAGTGTACAACATGATAATATGTGTATACGTTGTGAAAGGATTCCCCCACTGAGTTGATTAACACATCCACCACCTCACTTATTTACCTTTTTTTTTTTTTTTTGGTAAGAACATTTAAATTCTACTCTCTTAGAAAATTTCAGTTATACAATACAGTGTTATCAACCATAGTCACCATGTTATACATTAGATCCTTAACTCTTTTTATTACTGAGTTGTACGATTTCTTTATATATTTTGGATAGTACAAGTTCCTTATTAGATAAATGATTTGCAGATATTTTCTCCCATTCTGTGCGTTGACTTTTCACTTTCTTGATGGTATCCTTTGAAGCTCAAAAGTTTTTAATTTTTGTGTAGTCAAATTTATCTATTTTTTCTTTTATTGCTCATGCTTTTATTATCTCTAAGAATCCTTTGCTAAATCCAAGGCCATGAAGATTTACCAGTTTTCTCCTAAGTCTTAATAGTTTTTGCTCTTAACATTTAGGTCTTTGATCCATTTTGAGTTGATTTTTATATATGGCATAAAGTAGGGGTCCAACTTAATTCTTGGCTATCCTCTTGTCCCAGCACCATTTATTTTTTATTTTTTTTACATCTTTATTGGAGTATAATTGCTTTACAATGGTGTGTTAGTTTCTGCTTTATAACAAAGTGTATCAGTTATACATATGCATATGTTCCCATATCTCTTCCCTCTTGCGTCTCCCTCCGAGGTGCTCCCTCGGTCACAAAGCACCGAGCTGATCTCCCTGTGCTATGCAACTGCTTCCCACTAGCTATCTATTTTACGTTTGGTAGTGTATATATGTCCATGCTACTCTCTTGCTTTGTCACAGCTTACCCTTCCCCCTCCCCATAATCTCAAGTCCATTCTCTAGTAGGTCTGTCTTTATTCCCGTCTTACCCCGAGGTTCTTCATGAATCCAGCACCATTTATTAAAAAGACTGTTCTTTCCCCATTGAATGGTTTTGGTACCCTTGATGAAAACAGTTGATCATAGAAATATGGGTTTATTTCTGGTCTGTCATTTCTATTCTGTTGGTCTATTTGTTTATCCTTGTGCCGGTCCCACACTGTCTTGAGTACTGTTGCTTTGTAGTGAGTTTTAAAATCAGGAAGTGAGAGTCCTCCTACTTTGTTCTTCTTTTTCAGGGTTGTTTTGGCTATTTTGGGTCCCTTGCAATTAGATGTGAATTTTAGAATCTGTTTATCAATTTGTACAAACAATTCAGCTGGGATTCTGATCGATTGCACTGAATCTATAGATTATTTTGGGGAGAATTGCCATCTTAATAATGTTAAGTTTTCCAATCCATGAACAGGGGATGTTTTTCCATTTATTTAGATCTTCTTTAATTTCTTTCAACAGTGTTTTGTAGTTTTCAGAGTATACGTTTTGCACTTTTGGTAAATTTAATCCTAGGTATTTTATTCTTTTGATGCTATTCTTCAGGTAGTGTTTTGATGGGAACTTTTGTGGTAATACTTTTGCAAAGTCTTCTTATCAGGTGAAGGGGTAGGGTGAGTGGAGAGTTAAAAAAAAATGTCTCTCCAACTGTTGGCTGGAGAGAGGAGCAGGGCATTTTCTGTTATTCTTTAGGAGGCTGTGTGTTTAGGTCTTTCACGGTCCTGTGGCAGGGCACTGAGGGATACATCAGCCTGCAAAGAACTCCATAAACCCAAAAGCCGATGGTTTTGTGTGGTGGGCGAGGAGAGTGAGTAGCTGAAGATTGATCACTCTTGGTCAATAGGAATGCAATCCGTTTGGACTAATTCACATTAATATTTAAGTTACTAATACCCATCCCCCAACTTCTGAGATTTGTCTGCTTTTCTAAAAGGGGAAAATGAGTAACCCAGACGCATCAGTAATAGGAGAAACTTAGTAGCATAAAAAAAGGAAGGAGAACGTTTGGGAAGTGTGAAAAATATTTTTGGATTTGATCTGGGAGGTTAAGGTTCTTGTGAGGAAAGAGGATGTCACAGCACAAGTTGGGAAGTCCATTGTTACCTGCCTGTCTGCTCTAGCTGTCTGCTCCTCTCTCCTACATCTGCTTTTTATGGCTTTTTCCTTGCTCTGTTTATCCTAGTTGTGTTTTGCTCTCCCCTCAGTGGCTCTCCTTAGCATGTGTATGAAGGGAGGTGGAAGTCAGGCCCAACATGCACATGCCTGTGTCTGGAGCATCTGTAAATCTAAGGTAGCATTTTTCCTAAATGCCACCAAAATGGTTGTGATGCTAAAATTATATATATATATATA
>NW_020174149.1:4455122-4475115 GCF_003031525.2 Neophocaena asiaeorientalis asiaeorientalis
TATATATATATATATATATATATACATGTACACTTTTTTTTCTTTTTCTTGTCTCTGGATTTCAAACCCTAAATTTGTCCTAGCATCATATTCATGACCATAAATGGAACCCATTGTAGAGATTATATCATAGAGATTAGCAAGTTAGTGGTTTCATTATTTTATGTGTTATGAACCAGTATTGTTTTAGACTGTTAACCCTCTTTAATATATTTTTGTGTATGTGTGATAAATGCTGGAAAAATTTAATGGTAATTTTATTTGTCTTTCCAACATTAACTGATTTTCAGATTTCTGCTTTTTTTTTCCATTTTGGTTTTACCTTTTTAAAGTTCTAAGATCAGACTGAGGAAGAACAGCTTGGGCCTGATTTACACATGGTTCTGCACACCTTGCCGGCCCTCCTCAAAAGTGCATGGCTGCCCCACTTCAATCCATTCTCATGTTTTGGTGTAGCTCTTTTTTTCTTTTTCTTTTTGGTTGAGCTCTTTTGATTGCACAAATTGGGATCTCCCTCAAGCTACCTCGAGTACGGGGTTGCTTATTGTAAGGACACTGTGCATGGGAACCCAGGAGACTCTGGGCACTTAAGCCACTGGGGAAGTAAGAACTCTGGGTTACAGCGCTGGCACCAGGCAGCCCTGCGGACATCAGCAGCTGAAGCGGGCTTCTGTAATTCAACTTTTCTGGTGGCCAGTTTCTTTAGTATCTCAAGAGATCTTTTATTTACGTCATGGCTTCTGTTTAAGTATACGCTCTGGTCCCTTAGAACTCCAGTTAAGACATCGTTATCTCTCCCTTTTCTCATCATCATTTCCTAGCTTCAGGACCCAGAGAACTGTCTAGTCTTGGTGCTTCCTAGCCTAAATGCTGGGAGGGAGCTGGTGCCCAGCCCTCCCTGCTTTCCATGCCAGGCCATGCCTCAGGCACCTGGCTAACCTGTGCATGGGCCTCCCTGGAGTCTAATGCCCATCACTGATGCTGTTTCCTGTGTCCGAGGAGGGCCCCCCAGGTGCTAGAAAACAGGGCTACCTGTAGAACTACCCCTCCAGCAAGACCCTGGCCAAGAACTTCCCCCTAGGGGAGATTTGGGAGGGCTATACTGGCCCCCCCTGCCCCGCCCCTATCCCCACTACAGACCTGCAAAGGACATAGGTAGCACCGAGAGCAGGTCTGGGAAAAACTGGCAGTAAATTAAACTTTGAATTTTAAATAACCCCACTGATGTCATATCCTTGTACAGATGAAAGTAAGAAGCCAGTGATTTTTTAAATTTAGGTAGAAAAATTGCTGAACATTTAGGAGGAAATGAAACAAACACTGAAAGTGAAATTAACTATTGTTTTTGTTGGAGGGGGGAATAATAAAAGTAATTGAATACATTGTTTACTATCTTTTTAAAAATATATGGTTTTCTGGGAGTTCCCTGGTGGTCCAGTGGTTAGGACTTGGTGCTTCCACTGCCGTAGGCCTGGTTGGGGAACTAAGATCCTGCATGCCGAGCCATATGGCAAAAAACCCATATATATATAGTTTCCTTTTTCTTTTCCCACTTTCTTATTGGGATGTAGTTGATTTATAATATTTCAGGTGTACAAAGTGATTCAGTCATATATATATACACACACACACACACACACACAGAGACATTTTCAGATTCTTTTCCATTATGGGTTATTACAAGATATTGATATAGTTTCCTGTGCTATACAATATCCTTGTTGTCTACCTATTTCATATATAGTAGTGTGTATCTGTTAATACCAAATTCCCAATTTATCCCTCCCCCAGCTTTGGTAACTGTAAGTTTGCTTTCTATGTCTGTGAGTCTATTTCTGTTTTGTAAATAAGTTCGTTTGTATCATCTTTTAAGATTCTGAATATAAGTGATATCATCATGGTTTTATTACTTTAACAAATGCATTGTAAACTTTTGGAAAAATACAGAAAAGAAGGAAATAAAACAGAAATGACCACTGTTGACTTGTCACATGTAGGCTTCGGTTCTTAAATAAATAAGTAAAGAAATAAAGACATATGTAAAAAGATCACTTAATACTTCTTGAACAGTCCCTATCATTTAGTATTCTTCTGTAACATAATTTGGAATGGCTACGAGGTGGTCTCTTATGCAGCCCTACCATAATTCACTTTTCCTAGTGTACTACTTATGGACATTTAGGTTTCTATTTTATTTGATTTTTTAAATGAAAAATACTGCATTGTGAACATTCATATAAAAATTATTTGCACATGTCTGACCAGTTTTTTTACGTTGAGATTCCAGATGTGGAATATTTGAGTCAAAGAACATAAGTAATTTAAAAATGCTTTCGGGGCTTCCCTGGTGGCGCAGTGGCTGAGAGTCCGCCTGCCGATGCAGGGCACACGGGTTCGTGCCCCGGTCCGGGAAGACCCCACATGCCACGCACGGAGCGGCTGGGCCCGTGAGCCATGGCCGCTGAGCCTGCGCGTCCGGAGCCTGTGCTCCGCAACGGGAGAGGCCACAACAGTGAGAGGCCCGCGTACTGCAAAAATAAATAAATAAATAAATAATGCTTTTGAAACATATGGCCAAATTGTCTTTGAGAAATATTGAAATAGCTCACATTCCTACCAGCAGCATTCAGTCTCATTTCCCATGATGCTTGCCAGCAATGGATATCATTGAAGAAACATTCTAATTTGATAGACAGAAATATGGCATCTCATTTTTATTTGCACTTACAGCAAGGTTAAACATTCGAAATAGATTATTGACCTTTTTATAAAAAAAATGTTACTTTTAATTGTGGTAAGAAACATAAAGTTTACCATTTTGCCTGTTTTAAGCATACAATTCAACAGTGTTGAGTATATTCACATTGTTGTGTAACAAGTCTCCAGATCTTTCTCATCTGGCAAAACTGAAACCCTATACTCATTAAACAAGAACTCGCCATTTCCCCTTTCTCCCAACCCTGGCAACCACCGTTCTACTTTCTGTTTCAAGGTTAGCTGGGGTCAGCTCTCCACACTGGTTCCTGTAAGTCTTTCAGTGAGGCAAGAATTCTCCATATCCATTATTTTGACAGGCATAGGGGCTAGCCTGGGGAATTTGGAAATCTAAACAAATGAAAAATTTTACAACCCACCAGGAGGGCATAGTTTATCAGGGGGCAGTTTCTGACTAGCGGCTTCTGTTTGCTAAATTATAGACATCTAACCTATTCTCTCAAACCATTCTATGGTGCTATCATTTAATTTCCTTCCCCCCATCAGTAAATGCCATGGCAAGGTCCAGTACCTGATGACATTTTCTATTGGGTTATAAAGGTAGCATCTTTTCATATGTTTGAATCTGCTGTTTATTTTACATGAAGTAAAACTCTTCCATAATTTATGTTTGAGTCATTATTTCTTCTGTTGAATAACAAAAATTCAACCAAGTAGATTTAAAGATCTAATTAACATTATTGAACGATTCATGAATTGGGCAGCATCCCATCTAGCAAGTAGAGGGGAGCTCCAGAGGGCTGCAGAGAGGGGGAGGTTTTCAAAGGCAAGACAAGCCGTAAACAAACAAAAAGATTATTTCTGGCTTAAGTAACCTCCCTATGGGGGACAGAAGGAGTTACCTCATCTTCCTTTGGGGGGATCAAAAGAGTGACCTAATTGGTGCTGACTTGAAAATTTCACATTTTCTAGTTGGGATTACATTCCTGGGGAAGGTTGTAATGGCAGTTTGGTTAGGTATTAAGTCTTGGTTTTGGCATAGGTGTCTCCATTTTGGGCCTGTCATTTCTTTTTTAATAATTCTGATAGAATTATTGTGTTTATTTTTAAATGATAGTTACCTGAAAAAGTGTAAAATTAATTTGTGTTCACTGGAAAAATTCAAACAATGTGGAAGTGGATGGAGTGGAAAATGAAAGTCTTCTCCCCTCTAACCCCACCCCCATCCCTCTATCCCGCTTTAAAATATTAAAGCTTGACTGTGTTCTCTGTGATGTTTTGGAGCCAGTTTAAACTTTCAGCTTCCTATTTGTACAATTTGACTTGGTCTCTAGCATCTCAGGTGGCCAATGCCCTGTGAGAACTGTTGAATCCTCCTGCCTTGGGTGGGGGTGGGTGAAAATCTCAAGTCCTTTGGGGAGAATTAAAGACCCCAAATGTGAACCATTTGTCCAGCCACACAGTCATGGAGGCAGCCTCAGGCAATGGGAAGACCTGGGCTGGGAAGCAGACTGACTTGAGTTCACACTGGACTAATTGAGCTCTCTCCCTCCCTGTGTGACCTGGGGCAACCTGCTCCCTCCAGCCTTCTGTTTTCTTACCTGTAAAGTGAGGACACTGAAATCTCCCTCACAGAATAGTTGTGAAGTTTACACAAGAAAACGCAGATGTGCTTTGTTGGAGACATTCAGTCATCTGGGAGAAAGAGAATATACAAATACTATGATGCAAGTGAGGTTCATGCCAGCAGGGACGGGCACAACACGCTGTGTAATGGGGGTGAAGAGCCGGGGCAGGAGCGGGGAAGGGGGTGGGAGTTGGCAGGACGATCTGGAAGGGGTGGAGGCTTGGGGTCAAGGACCCACCCGATCAGTGTTTCGGCAGAATCCCAAGATGGATGTCACCCATGGCCTAGCCTTCAGCCGATGCAGGGATTCCTTCAATAACCTGAACTCTCGAGCTGCTCCTCCTTCCAGCATCCGCCCCTTTGCACACGCCAGTCCCTCTGCTTAAAATGCCTTTCTCCTGTAGCCTTCCTGGCTAAATGACACCACCCTTTAGGCCTCAGCCTAAGTGCCACTTTCTCAGTACAGCCTTCCCAGGCGACACTCCCCCACCTCCCCATTTATTCTTTCCGTTCTTTCAAGAGGCTGTCCTTTCCTTTCCTTTCCTATCATTTCTATACTATATTTATGAAGTCATCTCGTAAGCTCTGAGTCTGCTCTGCCCTCCACTGTGTGTCCCACTCCTACTCCAGCACGTGGCACATAAATACCGAGCGAGTGAGTGAGTGAATGAATGAATTCCCCCTTCCCCAGCTACGTTCCCAGCCTACCTTTCTAGTCTAATCCCCAGAGAGCCTCTCCGTATTAGTTTCCTGTGGCTGCCATAAGAAATTACCACAAACTTTGTGGCTTAAAACAACAGAAATTTATTCTCTTCACCATTCCTGAGGCCAGAAATTTGAAATCAAGGTGTTGGCAGGACTGTGCTGCCTCCGTAGGCTCTAGGAGAGAAGGTTTTCTTGTTCTTCCAGCTTCTGGTGACTCCAGGTGTCCTTGGCTTGTGGCTGCATCACTCCAGTCTCTGCCTCCATCTTCACATGGCCTTCTCCTCTGTGTGTGGATGATTTCTTCTCTTCTGTCTCTTATAAGAAGGACACTTGTCATTGGATTTGGGGCCCACCCACCTGCAAAGACACCTTTTCCAAATAAGATCACCTTCACAGGTTCCAGAGGTTAGGATGCAGACCTACCTTTTTGGCAGCTTCCCACCTCCCATGAAGCCTTTCCCTCAGCTGAACTGGCCTGGTCCCCATCTCTGGATTGTCCATCATGCTTTTCCCCCATCCTCTGTGTATGCCACTGTCACACCTCTTCCTCCTCTTTCCGTGAACGTTGAAATTCCCCTGTGGGTCCTCTTGCTCGCTCACTCACTCTGGCTGAAAGGACCTTCCTTCCCCTTGGAAGCACAGCCACTGCTCACGGTGCGGCTCGCTCACCTCCTTCGGGAGCTCTTTCCTCTGCCTGCTCTGGGTTCTCCTCCCCGACACCCACCATGTGGGGAGCACCCACGTACTTCCTCGTATTCCCTACAGTGCCAGGGATGTTCGTGGAGACTCAGGAAATACTTGTGGATGATAATAATCATCTGGAAAGTGGGGTCAGACTTACATTATCAAAATAAAGGCAAATCGTGACCATGCAGCCATAGCCACCTTTCTGTTGTAAAATACATGTGCATGCATATAGTGAGGGGATTAATTTTTTTTTTTTTTTTTTGGCATGGAGTAGGTGTTAAGTCCAACTAACTAAGTGGGGTTTTAAGGAACAATAGACAGTCTTAGGAACATGCAGGGCCTGGAATCAGCCGAGTGGCTGACTGCACTGACTGAGGCTCAGAATCAAGTTTCCCACCTTCATCCCTCTTGGGGCCACACCATCTCTTATCTGAACTCTGGAGTAGTTTAAATGTCACAGGAGTGACTTGTCCCTTGAAAGCTTGGGTTGCTGGTGAAACCGTCAGGGCTGTTCTCAGTGGTGGATCTCTGGGCACCTTTTCCATTCTCCTCACCTCACTGCCAACCAGCATCCCCTGCTGCCCCTCATGGCCCTCTGCTCCCCAACATCTCCAGCCTCCTCTGATTTCCCCAAGCTCCAACTCCAGCCTGACCCTGCCTGGCCTTCAGTTTGAGGGCCGGTCATCATCTGGCTGTCTTGGCCTTGCTGTATCCTAAACTCCCAATTCCCAGGTGGACCGATGTTCCCCTTGGTTGGGTCAGCAGGAGACAGGGTTAGGGGAGAAGCACAGGTATACTTTTCAGAACTGTGGGAGGGCAGGCTCTCAGGGGGGATCTGGGTGGGAGGCCCTGAGAGGCATATCTGCTCCTGTATGTAGGTTCCAAATCACTGAGTGTTGGTATCTTATTTTTCAGATCGATCGTGTCCTGTGTTGAAGATGTTTCCAGAACAGCAGAAAGAGGTATGTCATCAGAAATCCCCCAATATATAATACACATGCTTTAACTCACTACAGGTTAGTTCTTCATTCTCTGACCATAAATCTGCAGAGGAGAGTCAAGATACCACAGGACGTCATAGAAGGGGGTTAATGAAAGAACAAAACAGCTGCCCTCCTGAACCTCCTGACCCCCACTCCCCAGCATCCGTGCAGTCTTCTTGGCCCTACCCAGTACGAAGACCAGGCATGCTTCTTCCTTGTCCCTGTGTTAAACAGTACTGGGACCAAGGTGCTTGCTTCAGGAAATGCCTTCTCTGTGAAGGTGGCCAAACTGCAAGCCTCCACACTGCCCTCACTTCTGATACCAATTTCAAATTTGGAGGTTCCCCAGACCATCTTCAGTTTTGAAAATTCACAAGAAAGACTCACAGAACTCACTGAGAGCAGTTATACTCACTGTTATGGTTTATTACAGGGAAAGGATACCAGTTAGAACCAGCTGAAGGGAGAGATGCAGAGGGCCAGGTTGGGAAGGGGCCCAAATGCAGAGTTACTGCTTATTCTCTCCACAAGAAGTCAGTGTGTGATAATTTCCACAGGGAAGCTCCCCTGTGCCTTTGGTGTCCAGAGTTTTTATTGGGGCTCATCCTGCCTGCATGGCCGACCTTTTTGTCTGCTCCTCCTGGGATCAGGCTAATACCTTTAGTCTCTAGTTCCTCCAGAGGTCACAGCTGATACAGCGTGGCCCTAAGCCTCCATCATATTCACATTGTTAGACTGTCCAGTGGCCAAACCCAGGCAAACAAAGATACTCTTGTCAGGCAAGACATTCCAGGGGCGTAGAGATCACCTCCCAGAAGCCAAGGGCAGAGGACAGACCTCCTTTCAGGTAAGCTGAATGCTTCACTACACACCTGTATTGGCCTGAGAGCAGAGCTGTGCTGACAGCCGGCACTATTCCAGAGGCACATTTTAAAAATTGTTCTTGGGGGGAGAAAGCTCCCCATGAAAGCAACAAAGACGTTTTTCCAATGAGAAGCCTTTTTTTTTTTTTTGCTTGGCTGGTTTAATCACGATTTTTAAAGTTCATTTCAGTTAATAAAAACGAGACACAGACTTTAACCAACTGCATAAAGAAAGCATTATATTGACCTTACAAAGTCCTTTATTATAACTAATTATATAATAATATTATAACATTAAGCAGTTTTAAACTGGAAAGTCCTTCAATTGAAAAGGAAAATACCGTTAAGTTGAGAAAGGGGTATAATGCCCAGAAATATACTTGAGTCTCTGTCAGCAAGAAATAAGCACAGCAAGACCAGATTCTGGATGTGCTGTAACATACTACTGTCCACCACATATCAATTCATTTTCTATGTGTGGCCAGAATTTCTTGGTTTCTCTCACGTTGCTCTTAGAACAAAGTCCACACTCCTCAGTGTGGTTTCCAAGGCCCTGTGTGATCCGACCCTGCTTCTTTCTCCAGGCTCGTCTCCTGCTTCTCCCTCCACCCAGTGCCCTTCTCACGCCTTATTCTGGAAACTTGATTGCTCTGTGTGCCCTGGGCCCCTGGGCTTTCACAGATGTTTTTCCTACTGCCTGGAATAATCTCTCTCCCCAGCCTTCACACCACCTTGACAGGCTGACGACTCCTTATCTTTCAGGCCTCAGCTTAGAAGTCAAGGAGAGGCTTTCCTAAAGCCTCAATTATCAAGATATTTTTATCTCAGCAGCTACCCCATCAGCACCCTGTAGTTAATGCCAGTTAGAAGTGGAGGAGGTTTTGGTTAAGCCTTTAAATATCCTAGTGGCTGGTGGTGGTTTAGTGGAAAAGAGTTCAAGTCCCACCTAACTGCATATATAAGGGCTGAATGCAATATCACTGATTGTTCTAGAATCTAGACCAGGGGGGCAGTGTGTGTGTGTAAGCCCTTTGCACTTGGTGCCCACAGGAGACATTACTAATTAATCGTAAGGTTGACATGTGAATTGACACCCAGTTACCATCCTTGTTCAAGATGCAAATGGCCCAGGACTGACATCTTGGTTCTACCTAAGCTGGTAGAGCCAGTTTAGAAGTTTGGTAAAAAAAAATTTTTTAAGATGGGGGGGTAGAGTGGGGAGTCGATTGCAGTCTCTCTTGTTAAAATAGCTTTATTACCGCAATAAATCTAGAGAGAGGAGAACAGGGAGGGAGAGGCTCCCTTGTTAGCTAAACATGTTCCATTTGCACATTGGTTTGAATTCCCACGAGAGCAGTATCTGTGCTGATGGATCTTCCCTGTAAAAAGGCCTTGGCATCAGGCCATTGTAAAATTAAAATGAATTCAGATTCATTCGTGCATGCAGCTTTAATTTACAATTAAAATATTATGGTTACATATTTTAATAAGAATAATTAGGTGGGCCCAACTGAATCAACTCTTCTGTTTAATGAGACAGAACCCGGAACCCTAATGAAAAGGCAGGTGGCTGTGACAGGAAACGCGTTTCAGACGGCATCTTGTGTGGAGCCAGGCGTTTTCATTCTCTTTATATTCTAACACCCAGAATGAACAGGTTGATCTTCCTGCATCACTAAGGACCTTTGGATTCAGCCACATTGAGCTCATCTTATGTGATATGTAAATAAGCAGTTTATGCTCTTTCATGGAGTCTGACATTCTGGCCCCTCCAATGAACTGTGTTTGTGCCTCTGCCCAGGGCTGGCATGGTGTAAGTGGGATAGTCCTACATATGTGATGTGACTGGAAGGGTGGGCTGAAACCTCTCTTCTCTCTCTCTCTCTGTGTGTGTGTGTGTGTGTGTGTGTGTGTGTGTGTATCTCCCCAGCTCTCCTGGATCATGATGGCTGAATTCTACCTTTAGAGATTCATACCTTTTGTATAAGAGTTTTTTCTCCTTCAAAATGTACATACTTTATATTGGATATAATGGCAATTAGCATTTATTGACACTTGAGTGACAGTAAATCTACAGCTCCGTGGCAGGAGATACCTTGAGTGGAGCAGAACCAAGTGGGCCCAGGACAGTTCCAGGCACCGTGAGGACCCTGCCACACAGGGCCCTACAGGGAGAGATGGGAAGGATGTGTTGCTGTTTTGGACATGTTGGCTCTAAGCTTAACATTTAAGTGTTCAAGATACACTTACACTGATTGATGGTAACATTTTGGGCTTGCTCTAGGAAAGCATGGTTTTAATATTGATTTCTGATTGGAAACTGACTGAGCTGGGACCCGTGAGTAACATCAAAGGGCATCCCATAAGCAACGCCTCCACCTGGTGTCCTGCGATGCTGGGGACTTTGAAGGGAAGTGACAAGACAAGACCCTTTCCTAATCCCCAAAACTCAATTTGTTCTTCCTTCCTCCTTTCCTCCCTGCCTATGTGACGTGATGTAATAATGGGGAAAACTGGGTATGGGATATATGGGAATTCTCTACTGTTTTTGAACAATTTTTCTGTATATTTAAAACTGCTCTAAAACAGTTAATTTTAAAACAGATAACATTGAATTATATGTGCTCACACATAAAGATTTCTAAAAGACTGCAATGAATAAATCAAGGTACAAAACAGTATTTACAGTGTGCTCCCATTTGCATTAAAAATTATATATACATGTATATACACACACATATATATACATATATGTGCCGATTATGTGTATAACAGAAGAAGTATATAAAAGTCCTAGATAGGCTGGCAAGAAACTGGAAGTCCAGTAGGAGGGGGACTTCATTTTCATGGTGTTCTCATCTGTACTTGAAATGATCTCTCTCTCTTTCTTTAACCACATACGTATTTTATTTTTATAATAATGAAAAAATCTTATTTTTCAAAGGTAGATAAGTATTGGGATGTCATTATGTTAACGGTGTCAGTACCTGTTGAACTCATGGTTAACACTTTCAGATTCATGTTTCTGACTTACTTTTGCTTTCAAGTGCCACATGTGTCTCTTTTCATAGAGCAGTCCCCTTGAGATGACCTCTTCCCTTCTTCCCTTCCTCCCTTCCTTCTCTTCCTTTACTGGTTTTAACTTTTCATCATAAATTTTAAACATACACAAAGTAGAGAGACTAATATAATGAGCCCTTATGTACCTGGGGGTTCAAGAGTTAACACGTTATTAATTCATGACCAAGCTATCGCCCCACCGCCACCCATTCCCTCCTGCTACCACACAGTGAATTATCTGAAACGAATTTTAGGCATAGTGTAATTTCATCTGTCAATATTTTAGTATGCTTTTATAACAAATGACCCTTCTTAGAAACAAACCACATTATCATACCTTAAATAATTAACATTAATTCCTTCATATCATCAAATAGTCAGTGTTCAAGTCTCCCTGATTACGTTGAAAAAAAAATTGTATATTTGGTTGTTCTAATCATGATCCAAATAGGAACTACACATTGCATTTGGTTAATATATTGCTTAAAACCTCTCATTCTGCCCATTTTCCCCCTTGTGCAATTTATTTGTTGAAGAAACTGCGTCTTTTGACCTACAGATGATTTCACATTCTGGATTTTGCTGATCGTGTCCTTGTGGTGTAGTTTAACACAGGTTGGTAATTATTTCTTGTTGTAAAAGATGAGTTTTTCCCACTAATGTATCATGAAATACAAAGGGGTAACTCTCCTTAATTCTGGACACTGCTTGTGTAAAGAAACTCATAACATCATGAATTATTATAAGTCATGTAAAAGGCAGGTCTAGTTGAATTTCACTCACAGCTATTTATCCCGACGTAATAAAAGCTTTCTTAAAAGTCATCGTTCAGAACTGCCAGGGAACGGCATTTAAACACACTCCAAGCTATAAAGTGACAAGTAACATTCCTTGGAGGATGTCTTTTAGGTTATTTGTCATAAATATTATTAGGAAATAAAGGAAGGTTGCTTGATACATTCCTTCTGCCTTTCAAGCATGTTATTTGTAGAGAATGTAGTGTGTGTGAAAGGGGCTAAATTTTAGTTTTGAGATTGTTATGGGGGAGCCCTGGATAGAACCCTGGTGAATAAGACATTGGTTAAATGTCAGTGCCTCGCTCAGAACCAGGACTCAATGCATTTTAATTGAATGAATGAGTCTCCAGTTCAAATACATAAACATATAAAATGGGTATATACTTTGGAATAGGATAAAAACGGCCTGAGAAAGTGAGCATAAAATGAAACAAGTTTTCATTTTTATGGTAGAAGATTCTCATCAAGGCTATGAAAAACTAATACTAACACCTAGAGATTCTTTGTTTGTTAGCTTTTGTCTGTACTCATCTTTTTGTAATAAGAATAAATATTTTTACAGTTAGCACACAGTTATGTTTACTGTACTATAAAAATAGTAGAAACTGTGATAGGTATGTAGTGACATATCATTGTGGTGTTAATTTGCATTTCCCCTAGTGGCTAATGATTTTGAACATCTTTTCATGCGCTTGTTTGCTATCTGTATGTCTTCCTTGGTGAAATGCCTTTTCATATGTTTTGCCTATTTTCTAATTGAATTCTTTGTTTTTTTTTTTTTTGCGGTACGCGGGCCTCTCGCTGTTGTGGCCCCTCCCGTTGCGGAGCACAGGCTCCGGACGCGCAGGCTCAGTGGCCATGGCTCACGGGCCCAGCTGCTCCGCGGCATGTGGGATCTTCCCAGACCAGGGAACGAACCTGTGTCCCCTGCATCGGCAGGCGGACTCTCAACCACTGCGCCACCAGGGAAGCCCTCTTTGTTTTTTTTTACATGTTGAGTTTTGAGAGTTCTTTATGTATTCTAGCTACAAGTCCTTTGAGGGATGAGTGATTTGCAGATATTTTCCAGCCTGTAATTTTTCTTTTCAACCTCTTCACAGGAGGTGCAGAGCAAAGGTTTTTAGGTTTGGCGAGGTCTAATTTAGCTCTCTTTCCTTACGTGGATTATCATTTCGGTGTCAAGTCTAAGAACTCTCTCTAATCATAGGTCGCAAAGATTTTCTCCTATGTTTTTTTCTAAAAGTTTTATGGTTTTATGTTTCCATTTAAATCTACGGTCCATTTTGAGTTAATTTTTATGTAAGGGGCAAAGTTCAGGTCAAGGTTCATCTTTTGGCCTGGGGATGTCCAGTTGGTCCAGAGCCACTTGTTGAAAAGGCTATCTCTCCTCCATTGAATTATTTTTACACCCTTGTCTAAAATCAGTTGGGCATACTTGCATAAGTCCATTTCTGGGTTTTCTATTCTGTTCCATTGACCTGTGCCCCTCTACCCGTACCACACTATCCTGATTACTATAACTGTATAGTAAGCCTTAACATCAGGAAGAAGGATTCCTCCTACTTTATTCTCTTTCAGAATTATTTTGACTATTCTAGGGTCTTTTCCTTTCCATGTAAATTTTAGAATAAGGTCAGCTGTGTCTTCAAAAATCTGGCTGGGACTTTTACAGGAATTGCATTAAACTTATAGATCAATTTGGGGAGAATTTATCTCTTTACTATGTTGACTCTTCCAATACATGAACACAGTATAGAATATACTTACACAGATATATACAAAGAAGTCTATACTTCTTCGATTTCTTTCAATAGCATCTTATAGTTTTCAGCATACAGAACCTGTACATCCTTTGGTTTTGAATCTTCTTTATAATCAGTTGGTTAATTCTCAGACATTTCATGAGCACTTACTAATGAGTGCCAATACTGTGCTTGGTGCTAGAGATATAAAGATGAAATACAAGGCCTTTGAGAAGCTAGTGGGACAGAGTTTCAGAAGAACATGTTGTTTGAATTGATGTTTTAGCTAATAGCAAAGAAAATAATTTTTTCCCCTCCAAAATAATGCACTTTGGTGAAATTGGAAATATAGTGAAATCGGAGATTTATTATTTATTGTTAAAGAAGCACCCAGTAGAACACATTTGAGGGCACAGGCTTTGGAGCAAGGCAGACCAGAGTTTGAAACCCAGCTCAGCCTGTTGGCCATTTGACTTTGGGCCAGTTGCTTAAGCTTAAGAAGCCTTATTTTTCTTATCTGTAAAAAGGGAGGTGATAATATTACTGACCTCTTAGGATTGTCATAAAGATTAAAGGAAAACATGTATAAAGCACTTACCACAGTGCCTGGCACATGCACGTGCCTTGTTCAGTATGGTTATTTTTATTGTTGATTTATTGTCATATATCAGGGCTAAGGAAAAAAAGACGAGGTAGATGGATAAATGGATAAAGGTTGAACCTGGGGTGGGAGTTGGGGAGGGAAGGGGGTACACTGAAATTGAAGAGTGATTATTACAAGACAACACAGGAATTAGACTTTCAAAGAGTGCAGTTCTCTTTCTTCAGAAGTTTGTTTTCACATGGAGAACCGTAGGGATCAGTTAGCTTAAGTTTTTAATTCTACCCTGCCTGATTTCTTCCTTCATACTAGATATAATCATTAGGCCCAAGAAGTCATTAAAGTGTTTAATAAGGTTATTAAATTGACTAACTGCTGCTACTGAAGCAATTTTCATAGGAAATCCATATGATCCTAGTTATGGAACCTGGAGCTGTCATTTGTGGCTGACAGGCTGTCAACATTCCTTTGAAGGATGGTGGGCAGCATCATGAGGGATGCGTCTAATTAAGAGATTACAGGTGAACCTTGGCTTCCTGGGTGTGCTATCCGTAGCTGGAAGTATCGTGAAACTTCACTAATTCCTACTAATTGCAGATTGGGGGAGGGGGACCCATCTGAATTATAGAATATTTTAAAATAAATGTACGTTTATTACTTTCAAGTACATATTTTAACTCCAACGATGCAAACAAATCGTTGTGTGGTACAAGTCTTAGGGGACTCAAGTTATTGGTGCTCTCAGAATGATTTTCAATTATTTCTATGTAAATAGGTGCTTCTGGAGTTCGTTAGGGGCTTGAAAACAGTTCATTCTCATAGACCTTAAACACTGCTCTTGTAGCCACGCGCTGTTAACTGGCACATGCTTAGAGGAAGGGGTTTGTTAAATGAAGATAAACTTTAGACCAGCTGCTAAATAACATCATTAATTCATGGAGTCCAAGAACCCAAGTGGATGAGGTTTTTATTTCAGTTGAAGTTTGATCTCATCTTTTTTTTTTTTTCCTGAAGCCAGTTCATTTATTCCTGCAGACATGCATTTATTCATTAAGTGATATTAATGGACTGCATTGGGTGTGCCAGGCGCTCAAGTCATGCTGGGCAGCCTGAGCTACCCTAAAGGAGCTTAGCATCTAGTGGAGGAGGCCTGCAGGTCATTATAGTGCAGTAAGGCGTGGTGAAGAGGGAAGAGGCCCAAGGTCTGCCCAGAGACAGTAGGGGCTTGGAGTAGAGTCAAATTAATCAGACTGGGTGAATCTGAGGATTTCCAGAGGAATTCCAGAAGGATTTCTAGAGACTGAGTTGCCTTTTGAAAATGGATTGGAGTTAGCAGAAAATAAAAGAAAGAACCAGATGATGGCGATGAAGGAAAAAGCAGAAACTGGGGTGAGGACAGCAGTGCAGGCAGAGAGAACAGCATGTTCAAAGGCATGCAGGTGTGAAATTGCATGCTGTGTATGGGGATGTAAGCTTCGCCTTTGGAGATGAGGAGAGTGAAAATCATGAAAGGCTATATTGTGCTAACTACAGAGTTTGAACTTGATCTCGAAGGTTATGGGGCAGGTTTTGTAGGATTTTCAGCAGGAAAATGACACCATCAGATGTGTGCTTTGGAGCCATTCTTGTTTTGGTGTGGGGGATGAATTACGGGCCCAGGGATCAATTAGCAGCCCCTGCATTAATGTTGGGCAAGCAGTCCTTGGCTCAAAGCACGCACAGAGGGAATAGAGTTGTGGGTGGGTCAAAGAAGGGTGAATCTGGAGGACGTGGTCAGTGAGTCAGATAGAGAAGTCTGGGGAAACTCTGGGTTTCTGGCTGGGGTTGCTGGGGATGAGATGAAGAGGAGGATGTGGGATGGGTGTGGACTCTGTGCTCGTGGGATGTCCCAGTGAGCTGTCTAGGCAGGAGGTTGGATACGTGGGGAGATGCCTGGACTGGGATGGAGAGAGAATCATCAGCTCACGCTGAGCACTTGAAACCATATGTTTGGATGAGGTCATCCTAGAATCCTAACAGGGTGTGAAGAACAGCAGCCTGGGATGGCTCTCAGGGCAACAGCAACGTTGAAGGGAACGAGAAGGAAGAAAGTTCGCCATTTAGCACTTCAACCAAGTTAAAGATTTTCAGGATTGAAAAAGCATTTGGAGCCTTAGCACCACAGTTAATTTTGAGTGTTCATTTAAAGTGCATTGCTGTGTTCTTAGGAGATTCTTTTTCCAGCATGGCTTTAGAACATGTTTTCAACATATCTTTCCTGCATAAAGATTAGTCATAATGAGTAATAATAATGGTACAATCCAAGAATTACAATCCACTAAGATGAGGACAGTAGATTCTTTACTGTAGAATCTACAGTGTTCATTATGATGTTCATTCCTTTTACAAATATCACGAGGGGCCTGCTCCAAGCAATTTCTGTGAAATCTTTAGGTCACTCTGCCTTTCACTGAAAAATTACAGTATTAAAGTGTTTGCAACTAGGTTCTTAAATTAATAAATTTTTACTTAAAAAAAGGTATTCATCTGGATTAGCTTTTCTGAATCACTTATTGCCAAGGTCTATGGGAAGACCTCTGTGCTCTGGGTTTATAAGCATCTTCCTTTCTACGTAATAATAGTTGACTTTCATGTAGCACTTAATGAAAGTTTTCCCAGTGCTCTCACAGGTATTTTTTAATTTGATCCTCCTAACCAACAGTTGAGATGGGCCGGACAGGCATCATTCCTATTTTCCTGATGTAGAAGCGGAGGCTCAGTGAATAAGTTCATAATTTAGGAAGTAAGTGCATCAGAATTTACCCCTGGTCTTGTGACCACAATTTCAGTGCTCTTTCCATGAAAAGGGACATGTTACTCAAAGTGCAGATGTCAGTAGTTAGACAGTAGCGAACAAATACAGGGGAAAGAGTCCTGATTTTTTTGAGAACTATTTGTCATTACTACCATCTTCAATTAATAATATGTTGAGTGTTCAAGGGGTCTGTGATGCTGTGGTAATTGTGGACTTTATAATTTTAGTTCAGAAACCTTTTTTTAAATGACAGGTTTGTAGAAAATTGACAAATGCATTTCTTTGTCTTTTCATTTTTGTTTAACCTGAGTGGAGGCCCACTATTTCAGTAACAGGTGCATATCTTCTACTGTTAATATGGAACATTGAGCTGTTGGAAATATTTAATTTCCCCTGTGGGATATTCAAGAACTTCTGCCTCTCCAGTGGAAAAGTGGAGCTGCCAGCACCCTGTGAGGGAGTGTGGCTTACATGTGACCTGATGACTAGCAGCCTTCTCCCTTAGGCTGGCTTAACGGGGGTAGGATAACCTTGTCAGCCCTTGTCAACATTCTCCCTTGCCCTGAGTGTGTTGGGGGCATTTGGAGGGTTAGATGTCGTCTACCCTGGATTCTGGTCTTCTCTCCTATTCCTGACCTATTTGTCCTTCTGTTCATTGATTCATTGGTGATTGATTCACTCCTTCTAAGAACTATGGATGTGTGAAAAGCACTCTGGGAAAATGAGTTACACACAGACACACACACACACACGCACTAAGGGCAGGGTGCATGGGTTCTGTTTCATGTCCACCTCTGGGCAGGATCTATTTTACCCTGACCCAATCACACTATATGTAAGAGGGCTTCTTACTAACAATTGTCTTTATAGTCCCTCTTATAATTTAGAATACGCTTTTAAGAAAAAATGGCCAAAACGTTTAGAGTATTGTTATAGTGTTGTCTTGTTTTTATTGTCTGTCTTCTAAATGACTTTAAGAATACATAATGAAAAGATTTTAAAATAAGACTTTTTGGAACATTAACTCATCATCCCTGTATATATACTGAGGGCAAGCAGTGGGGCAGAAGTGTCCAATGCAAGAGCAAAGCATTACTTTAGAAGGTGAACTTGATAGGTGGCAAAAGCGATTTAAGGGAATGTGGACTATTTTTCTCCTCTCTTAATCCTCTGTCCTGAAAAATTCTCATTTTATTATCTGCGTAACAGAATGGAGGTGCTCTGTCCAGAAAACCTCATAATCTTTTTTCTTCTGCTGCTCTAGAGCACTGACGGCCTGCTTTTCAGATGTGCCAAAGCAAAGCAGTAAGGAATGCCTAAAATTTCAGCCCTGAAGTCTTTTTTCAAAACAAAAAGTTAAAATAGTTAAAATGAAATTCAGTTAGCAATGAATTGTTGTGCCAAACATAACACTCTTTTTGTTGTACGTTTTCATATTTTAAAATTAAGCTGATTTAATGAAGAGCACTTTTTAAAAAAAAGATTGTATTTAAAATTTTACCCCCTATTTCCTGTTCTCACTATCTTTAAAAAGGAACAAAATGATCTACTTTGTATTTTTTTTAACTTTTCTAACTCTTATCTGTAACATGAGGTTGTTATGAAGATGAAATGATTTACTACATGGGAAGGTATATTTTAAAAATAGAAGAGGGTGTCAAAGGTGCTCATCTTTCTGTTACTAAGTAGTGCTTATTCTCAGGAAGTTGGGGTGCACACACAACGTCGTTTTCAGCTCGACCTTTGTCACTCTTTCTTGTGTTCTAGCAAGTGATTTATCAGGCAGGGCCTATAGTTTTAATTCAGAGAAATGAAGAAAGTAAGAAATGACCACTTTTACAACTTGATAAAAACGTGAACCTATTTTTCATGATGCAAAATTAAAAATTAGTTTTAGAGTATCTGTTCTCATTGTCTTCACATAACCTGTAAAACTATCCAAAAGTGCACCCAGCTTGGTTTTGCGTTATTGTAAAAATTCCATTTGTGGCAACAGCGTTTTTTAGACTTCCTGTGGTGCTTGATTCATTAACTTCTTGTTTTTTAAAGGATTACAACCACATCGGTTAAAGTTTATTTCAGTTTTGTTCTTGTACAGTCATTTCTCTCAGCCCTTCTTAGCCCTACTTGCAATTCTGAAACCTGTTTCTTTGCTTGTGATGCCCTTACAGGAATTTGTAAGTGTTTGGGTTCGAGATCCTAGGATTCAGAAGGAAGACTTCTGGCATTCTTATATTGACTATGAGATATGTATTCATGTAAGTATGCCGTCAGTAGTCCATAGAAATCATAGTAATTTTTAGGTAGCATACATTTGATGGGATACTATGATATACTTATAATTGAAATCTATAAACATTTTTCTAATTCAAAGAACTGAATTTGAATGATTACAATTAGTGCTTGTCTCTTAAATGAAGTAGTACGATGGTTCCTAAAGTTCTTTATTTGAATTCCTTAGTGTACCTTTGTTAATATTTTAATGTTTATTGCCTTCATGTATGAAGATGTGAATACATCTAAAATGCAGAAAGAGTTTTTATAGCTCATTAATGGTATTTCTTTATGATCTGTTATAGCATATTTCTGGAGACTATATTGCCTGATAAATCTTAGGTTTTGAGAGGATGTAAAGTTCTCTGGAAAAGAGATGTGCAGTGTTTTATATGTAGAACAGGAAAGTAGGAAATGAATATATGGAATTATTTTGCCTTGGTCTCAATTCTGAGTAATTCAGTAAATGACTAGAAATGGCTTACTTTACTTGGAAATAGTACTGTATCACAATCTCTTGAACAGTGGTGTGTCGCCTCCTCTGATTATCTTGAATGAGGGTCAGCAATCTTTTTCTGGAAAAGGCCAGGTAGTAAATATCTTTGGCTTTGTGGGCCATACAGACTCTCAAAATTACTCAGCTCTGTTGTTGTAGGGTGAAAGTAGCCATCAACAATACATAAATGAGAGTGTAATTGTGTTCCAATAAAAATTTATTAGTGAAGACAGGTGGCGGCTGGATTTGGCCCGCAGGTGCGTATAGTTTATTGGCCCTTGATCATGAAGATAGTCACTTCTTTTACCTAATTTAGTCCAGACTTTTCTTGAGAGCATAGAAACGGGCTCAGATTTTATCTGTGACTGTATAGAACAGGTGAGATAAAATTTAACCATCCTTTGATCTTCACATTGTTAATAGCTACATTGGTATATTGGGTAACCAGATACCACCCACAAAACTTCTCTTTTTTCTCCTTTCTTCCCTTTTTTCTTTCAAAGTTCCCCAACTTGGAAAATAAAGTAAAAATTCAGAACTGCTTTCTTTGATGATTGTGTTGAAGCCCATTGCCAGGGTATGCCTTGTATTTTTTTTTTTTTTTTTTTTTTTTTCGGTACGGGGGCCCTCCCCCCCGTGGGCCCCCCCC
>NW_020174149.1:4475131-4513364 GCF_003031525.2 Neophocaena asiaeorientalis asiaeorientalis
GCTTTTGTTTTTTTTTTTTTTTTTTTTTTTGCGGTACGCGGGCCTCTCACCGCTGTGGCCTCTCCCGCTGCGAAGCACAGGCTCCGGACGCGCAGGCCCAGCGGCCATGGCTCACGGGCCCAGCCATGCCGCGGCATGTGGGATCTTCCCGGACCGGGGCACGAACCCGTGTCCCCTGCATCGGCAGGCGGACTCCCAACCACTGCACCACCAGGGAAGCCCATGCCTTGTATTTTGATTTTGTTTTCGTTTTACTCATGAGGTCACACCAGATATGCATTCTGTGTGGAAAATTATAACACAAGTATGTAAGACTAAGCATTTGAAAACGAAATGAAATTCTTTAGTTGCCTTTTGACTCCCTCTAAAAGATTTGTGGGTCCTTATGACACACTTTATAAGTAGGCATGAAATTTAATTATCTTCAGGGAGTTAATGAAAGTATAGATCCTTCTCTTCTACATAAATAACATGATGTGAATTCAGAAATGTCCATCTAAAACCAGAAATAGTGGGTTCCACGCATGTTATTTGGTGGCGGCTCTGGTGTTTCTCTGAGATGCTTATAAACTGACGATGAATAAATGTTCTTGGCTTGATAGATAGCAGAAGCAAGCAACTAGATTTAGAGGAACTTGATAAATTAGTGATCTCAGTGTAGCCTGATCCTGAAGAGGCTTCTACCTATTGTTGTACGATTAGGAATGGGTGGGGAGACTGGAGAGTTCTTGTTACCCTCATTTAGATGCTGTACCCATAGAGCTTTGCAGGTAGAGAAGCTGGTGTTTAACGCACTTAAATTAACCTCAAGGGAAATGGTACCAGGCAACTCCGAAGTTGTAGCATTTACTTGGAATTTTACACTAGTGGACTGTCGAGGTGGGTAGTCCTTCATATATCCTCTCCTGAGCTTGTCCTGCAAATGAAGAACTTATAGATAGACCTCTGTCTGGTGTGAGCACCAGACGGATCTCCAGTTATTGCATGCACAGTGATTCTGAGCAGAGAAATGAAAGGCAGTTGAACTGAACTCCACCTCTGCCTGAGGTTCAAGAGGCCCTGCAGTGGCCTGGTCCTCTCTGGGGAGAGAGCACTGAGCGGATACTCACCCAGGCCTTGTTAGGGCACGAATTCTGGAGTAAACGGCCTGCTGCCTGAGTCCCTAAGGGTCACGTTAGAGGGAGGCCCTGTGCTTTGAAATCCACACACACAACATTATTATTATTTTTTTATAAATTTATTTTACTTATTTATTTATGGCTGCGTTGGGTTCGTTGCTGTGTGCAGGCTTTCTCTGGTTGTGGGGAGCAGGGCCTACTCTTCGTTGCAGTGCACAGGCTTCTCATTGCGGTGGCTTCTCTTGTTGCGGAGCACAGGCTCTAGGCACACGGGCTTTGGTAGTTGTGGCACACGGGCTTAGTTGCTCCGCGGCATGTGGGATCTTCCCGGACCAGGGCTCGAACCCGTGTCCCCTGCACTGGCAGGCGGATTCTCAACCACTGCGCCACCAGGGAAGTCCCACAACGTTAGTGTTGTGCCACAGACTCCATCCAGTGCGTTTGCTGCCATATCATCCATGGCAGGATTTAGGCCAATAAGTATTTTGGGGGCAAGTCTCTTGACCTCTCTGCATCCTGAGGTTCTTTGAATTTTAGGAAGTTCGGGAATACCAGGAACTGTGCCATACATTTCATGGGAACGGTTAGGAACTAATGTACACCATCCCTGACACTTTCCAAGGAAAAACAGCGGCTGGGTGCTCATTAAGTGGTAGGTTGATAACAGTTTTTGAGATGATATAAATCTTGGGGGCAAAAAAAATTCCCATTTGGCAGTGTAAAGATTATAAAATAGAATTTTGAAATTAATAGGTAGAATAGAGATCTTCTTACAAAACCAACAGACAAATAAGCCAGTCTCTGGTTTTACAGAAAGGAGAAACACACATATTTACCAGCCTTGTGTTTACCCAAAGGAGAAGCATTGCTGTTTTGCTTTGGGTAGGGACTCTGAGGGTGGCTTTTTCTAAGTTTGCCTTAAGGTAGCTGGAAGGAAACCAATGTCCAGTAACTAATAATACTATTAAGAGATAACATTTGCCATGTGCATATTACAACAACCCTGTGAAATTGGGATGTACTATTTCATCCCCATTTTACCATTCAGGGAACTGGAGTTGAAGTGACTTGCCTTATAGCAGAGCCAGGACTGGAATTTGGGTCCTCCATGCACATACTCGTCCTGTGCACCACATGTCTCTTTTTACTTGATCACGCTTCCTTGAACATCTAAGTAGAGAAGAGAAATGCTGATCTCTTGTTTAAAAGTGATTTCAGGATTCTGGGTAATTTGTGTGATCTGTGGCGATGACCATATCAAGGACACAACAGCTTCTGCGATGTCATGTGAAGGACCAAGAGAAGGTGTTTCTAATCCCCAAAGGCTTCTCCACGGATGGATGGATGGGGCTGAATGCAGTGGATGACCCTGAGCTCTTATTGGTCATTTATTCTTCAGGATTTGTTTAATGTTTATGATTTGTCTCTGAAGGGAGTGCTAATAGGTGAGCAGGAAGCTACTTCAGGACTCAGGGAAGGGCAGGGTCATGCCTTGCCCCAGGACAACACTGCTCATTTATGTCACCCCAGCTGTCTTCATGGATGCTATATTGGTGGGTTATGTGTACTATTTGAGTCTTGCATAAATGCAAATGTATTTTTGATTTTTAAAATCCTACTTTAGATGAATATTGGGGGGCATATAGGGAGTTATAGATATAAGAAAAGCATTTTTTCCTTAAGTGAAACTTATATTTTTTGTTTTCTTTAAACAGACCAATAGCATGTGTTTTACAATGAAAACATCCTGTGTACGAAGAAGATATAGAGAATTTGTGTGGCTGAGGCAGAGACTCCAAAGTAATGCATTACTGGTGTAAGTGATTTAAAGAGTATATTGAGGAGACCTTATTATTATATTCAGTGTTTTAAAATTTGACATGCCACTATATATAAAATAAACAACAGTGCTTTACTGTATAGCACAGGGAACTATATTCAATATCTTGTAATAACCTATAATGGAAAAGAATCTGAAAAACAATGGAAAACACCTGAAACTAACACAGTATTGTAAATCAACTATACTTCAATTAAAAAATTGACATGTATTAAGATATATAAAATATGAAGGATTTCTTAGGCTTTCTTGATCGCAATATATAGCTTTAGTTAGTTTTTTTTTGACTACTGCATCTGAATTCAAAATTTATCACTTGAATTATACCGACTTGTATGAGTATTGACCACGGAAGGCCTCAAAAATGTTTTTTTTGTTTAAGTTAATTGATTTTCTCACACCCTTATTATATCATGTAACCATATAACATGTATGTAATAGTTGTGTGGTAATTATCATGCACAATTTGCTTTCATCTTGAGGGATTTCTGTAACGAAACCACCATAATTGGATGATTAAAAGCATTTTTTTTTCCTTTCTCCTAAGACAACTGCCAGAACTTCCATCTAAAAACCTATTTTTCAACATGAACAATCGCCAGCATGTAGATCAACGCCGTCAGGGTTTGGAAGATTTCCTCCGAAAGTAAGTGTGCAGAAACGTTTGCAGCCAGACGGGAGATAAGAGCACAGTGCTTTGCAAGAGTTGAGTGTCCTGCGATCAAGTCGGGGACAATGTTTCTGTTTCTAAAATGCGGGTGATCTGCTCTGGTGGGACTCTCAGTAGTTCATTTCCTATATTAGAGCACCATCTTGTGGCTCACATCACACAGTGCATATCCGGGACCAAACTTTCCAGAAAGAAAACAATAAACTAATTGAATCAGATAATAAATATATACTCCCTTAAGCTATAAAGCAGAGCCAAATTGCTAGGGAGTTTAGCTGACAAGAGTAAAATTTGCCAGGAAACAAATGTGCCTTATTAAAAAGGCACTTCTTAGAAATTCTCTTTATTTACAACATTTAGGATCAACAGACCGAAATCAGCTGTACGATGGGCTGCTAATACCCTTCTGAGCGCCTCTAAATGAATAGCTTAATGATACTCTTTGGAGAGAATGTTTATAAGGGAGTATTAATTGGTGTTTGAATAGTCTCAGTGGGTTATTAACTCTGGGGTACTTGGTGATGGTTGGTACTGCAGTGAAAGTGACTTGAATTCACACTGCTATAATTCCCCTTTTTTTCCACTCTGGAATGCTGGAATACCTACCTATCCCATGGGACAACACAGTGGTTTGCACACAGACCCTATGGCCAGACTGCCTGAGTTCAAATCCTGCTTCTCCTACTTATTAGCTGGGGACTTGGGCAAGTCTTTTACCTCCTCTGTGCCTGTGTTTGCCCATCTATAAAATGGGGTAATAATAGTATCTACTTCATAAGGTTGTCGAGAGGATTCA
Source organism: Neophocaena asiaeorientalis asiaeorientalis (assembly GCF_003031525.2). Classification (NCBI taxonomy): domain Eukaryota; kingdom Metazoa; phylum Chordata; class Mammalia; order Artiodactyla; family Phocoenidae; genus Neophocaena; species Neophocaena asiaeorientalis. Next base: position 4,479,556 of record NW_020174149.1, read on the forward strand.
ATCAGTGAATGAATGTAAAGCACTCACAACACACTGACATATAATGTGTGGTATCCAAGTATCGGCCATTATTTTAATGTACTTAAATGAAATAGCTTTGAGCTAATTTTTCTATTTTGCTATTTTGTAGATAAGGAAATAGGATGAGTCCTATGACCACTAGTTAGTGGCGGGGCCCAGTCTCCTGAACTGTCTTTTTCTACTAGCTTCAGGATCTGAAGCCGTCTCCTTTTGAGTTTCCTACACAGTAACTTTGAGCTAGCCTGAAATAATATACTGCCCTCTCCCCATATGGCTCACTCATCAAGGGTTTGGGTATTAAGTATCCACATGAATATTAACATTTATTTCTATTAGATTGATATCATGCTTTTCCTTTGAGGGGGTCATGGAGGCATACAGAAACATCCAAGATTATAAATTGAGGGAGGGTCGGAAGAGAAAAAGAAGTCAGAGGAATAAAAATGACAAGAGACCAGAAGAATTGATTAACCGAGCCAAGTTCTCAGAAAACCTCACACTGGTGTTCTTTGGGGTATCATAGGCATGGCAAAGACCAAGTCAAATTTCTTCTGCCCTTTCCCTTTGGGGATAGCTCCAATTTTAATTGTCTGTATGGGACCCAGGTGGCTAATGGCCTCTCCCTTAAGACGTGGTCCCCGCAGCCAGGTTTGCAGAGTGGCTTGTCGCTCCAGATGCTGCTCAGGGAAGCTGCAGACTGGCCATCGCCAGTGAGACCTGGACAGAGCTAGTCAAATCCTGCAGTCCCCAGAAGTGTTGTGGAGCTACATGTTTTTGGTAGAGAAATCTCCTTATTTGAGATCAAAGGCCAGTCCGTGTCTCTATATTTATGTTGCTGGTTAAGTGCAGGGCATGTGTTTTTCGACCAGGAGTCACTTCATTGTTTTAAACATGACCTTTCCTTGCACAATTGGTCAACCAGATTCATGCCAGAGTGAGAGTCACTGGGCTGCAGAGGGGCTGTGCTTAGTTACTCTAGGTTGTTTGGGCGTGCCGTGTCATTTGGCAGTTTGCTGGTGGAATCTGATGCAGAGGTCATAATGGAAAGTGTCGTGGGTCAGGGGCTTGAGGAACTGGGTTCCAGGTCTCCTGTGAATCTTGGCTCCTGAGTGTTTTCTGACTCTTCGACCTTGGAAAAGTCACCTCATTCCTGTGAGCCTTGGTTTGCTAGAAAGAATGCAATAATGTAACACATGTATTGCCGACCTCATGGGTAGTTAATTCATTCAGAGAATGGCTTGGAAAGGACTCTGCAAACCTATTTATTAAGTGACTACTTTGGACCAGGCTGGGTACTGGGGATATAGGACTGCACAAGATGGACACATATCCTTGACCTCTTGAAGCTTCCATTCTAGTGGGAAGCGACTATATACATAGCAGGGATGGCTAGATTCATTAAAATTGGATCTGGATTACCATGCGGAAGTCAAATCATGAAACGGACACCAAGTTCTCTTGTGATGTTATTTGTTCCATTATGGTCTGTGAACATTAGTCTCCAAGTGATGAGTTTCACGTTAAAAATGAAAGCTGGTGCTTCCACGTGGTTTGAACCTGAAGGAAGTAAGGAGTCTAATACCACACGGTTGGATTCAGTCCTGACCTAAATGCCCTGAATACTGTGACCCTTCCAGTCCTCGCCACCTTCTTTTCTGTGCCCCTCGGATTCTGATTCATGTTCTTTGTCTAGTTTGTGTAGAAATAGCAACCTCGCATGTCTTTGCCCCGGGTACACCCCCTCTGTCACCCCAGCCTAAGCCCACTTTGGCAAACGGGATGTGACGTGCACCTCAGCCAGCCATCTGTGTCCTGACCCCACCTTGCTGTCCTCTGAGGCCCTGATGGTTACCCATTAAGTAGGGCCACCGTTAGTAGCCTGTACCTTGTTTGTAGAGCACTTTCGGAACTTGAGAGGGAAACACGACAGCATTAAAATGTGAAACATGCCTGTGTTGTAGATTTTTAGCAGGTACTTTTAAAACTTGGTTTTTAGGTAAGTTTTGAAGTTATGAACTAAGAGCGCTATATATGTTCAAACCCTTTGAAACCAAAATGCTGCTGTCTCTGTGCGTAGGTGTATGTCTGTAATACAAATGTATATTTTTTCCATTTTAAGGTCATTTGTGAAGTAATGCATCATTAATAGCAAAGTACATATCCAGGCCACTCTTCATAGAGGAATTAGAAAGTTGTTTCTTTGCCAGGATATCAAATAAGAGTAATTTATACTATTTTATTGAACACTGGCTGTGTTTAGCTTTTTACATATTTTATCTCAATACTTACCACGTTAGGAGTCAGGCTTCATCTCAGTTTTATAGACAAGGAAACTATAAGAAAGGTAGAGGCACTATATTAACCCCAGGAACTGGCAGGTTTATAATTAGAACTCTTAAATGCTAGCTAAATTTGGTCAGTATGATTGTGAGATTTTTCAGATATATTCATTTTTCCTCAATCTTGGCTATACTCTCCTTTTTGGGTCTCCCCCCGCCCCCCGGTTACTTTTAAATTGTAAGTCACTTTTACTAATAGTTATGAAAAAAGAAGTTATAGACTAAGTGATAAATTCTGTTGGTAAGTTTCTAACTATGAAATTGGCATTCCTACTAACTTTTTACATTTGATTGCTACCACAAATGGGAGCCAGCTTTCCTTCTTTACTGAATCCACCCCATTAATATAACTACATGTACCTTACAATGTAGACTTTTGTATTACAGTTTTGTATTTCTTAAAAAATTAAGGAATTGAATAAAAAAATTTTTTTTGCAAAAGGATACCATGGAAACACTACAGCTAGTTTTACACACACACACACACAATTTTTATAAGTCTTTGTGTTCAATAGAGGGCACCACAGCACAGATCATGAGTGTCTTCAGTGAAGATTTCTAGGTTTTATTTTTTTCTCATGGTAAGAGGTAAACAGGCTGAATTTTTTTTTCCTACATCAAACGGATAACCTTCCACACGCTGTACAGATGTGTATACATATCATTATATTGGGTTCAGTAGACTCAGGGCATCCTTAGTTAGGTTTTGCATAGCTATATATATTCTCAGCTGAACCAATATATAATACACCTAATAAAATCACGTTGAGGAAAACCAGATTTTCAGCTGTGTTTAATTCAAGGAAAAACAGGTTTTGCTTCGTTTAATTTAAAAGTTGGTACGGAGAAAGGAATAACTTTTGACTTGTGTTGTAAATATCCTTTCAGAAATTCCTTTAAAATTCTAGAGGCTATTTATTGTTCCTTTTATAAAGGCTTGAAAATTGTATACATTTATTTTTATGGAGGCTTATAAAGATGACATTTTATTGACTGTTTTACTAAATACTCTTTATATTAAGTTTGAAGTTGATTTTCTGCTGTTAGATTTGTTGGTGGAAAATGTGGCACAAGTATGACTAAGGTAAAATAAGGTTTAATATTATGATGGCAGTCACAGCACTCTCTGATATATACTAAACCAGATATTACTTAAAATGAACTAATTATGCTCACTGAACCAGATGGGAAAACACTCTAAAAATTCTGTATTTTTAATTTTGGAATGAAATACTGGACTGAAAATAAAAGTCCTAAATACAATAAAAAAGTATTTTTGCTTATTTAAAACTCATACCCATGGAGTACGGTGACATAAATTTAGCCAATCAGACAGAAGCAATTCAAAAAACCTAGACTGTGCCTGGCACATGTTTTTGAACTCAGGGCCTGTGTGGGTGTTCAGATGTTCCCTGAACATCCTTCTCCCAGTTCAGGATTGTGAGCTGGGTGTGCCGGGCTCCCTCTGGCTGTTCACCTGTGTGTCCTCCAGATGGCAGTATTAAGCAGAAAAGAAAACACTGGGAAATGAGTCTAATGCACAGTAAAATTGGAAATTGAATTATAGCTCAAGAAAAAGGACAGTAGCCTTGAGGTGCAGATCAACCTGGACTCCGATCACTTTTGTTTGCTGTACCCATGTGTTAGGTTACTAGCAAGTTAATAACAGTGTGTGACCAGTTCAAGGCTCAGTAGAATTGCTTTAGACATGAAATAAAGCTAAAATGAATTTGTGTCCAATATCATTGGCATTAGTGCTCATTACTTTTGTGGTGTAATGCCTCAAACCATCTAAAATCAGTTTTAAAGATTACCCATTATTTTATAAAGGAAATACATTTCCAGCAGAAACAAAGCAGTAAGTATAATCCTATGAACAGTTACTTGTAACACTGCTGGCAGGAAACCACTGACAAAGGACACAGGAAACACTCCGTTCAAACTTCACAGCAAATGCAAGGTAATATTAATGGCTCGTTGCTATATAAATCTTCTCTTGATTTGAAGCATTCAAAACAAGAGTGGTAAACATTTATAAAGGTAGAAAATAAATCTCAAAGAGTAGTAAAAGGGATTTATTACTTTACTCCTTATACTTGGTAAATTAATCTTTATCATGTGATATGGTCATCTTCTGAGGGCACCCAGGGCAGAGGACATGGAGGGAGTGTAAATATTTAACTGCTTTGCTTGAGACTTTGCCTTTCAAAAAGGTACGAAGGTTTTCCTTTTCCTTTTAGTAGGTCAGTAAAGAGTATTTCTCAAACTACATTTGTAAGCCTATTTGAAGCAAAGAGGACAGCTAGATTTCGGTTTTGATCCTGTGCATTTTTAGATGCTTGCCTTCTTGAAGAAATAATTCTGTTTTATATGGAAGAGAAGGAAATATTCCAGTGACCTTGGATTTTAAGTAAATTAATATGAATGGCCAAAAGAGATTTACTTATCTAATTACTTGTTTAAAAAATGCAGAATATAAAGTAAGTTTCGTTTGGTATGAAATACATACTCTGTTTTTCATAGATCTCTATATGAAAAAAATCCCATGTTGGACAGAATTATACTTGGGTTTCAGTGTTTCAGTTTTGTCTCCTATGTCTGGTCTTAGTGTCTGTGTTATATCATTATCGAGCTATTAATAGAGACTAAATTATCCTATATCAAAATCTTTGCTAAAAAGAGAAAACCAGTTTTTATTTAAATATAAGGGTATTCTTTGACATGCATTTCAGAAAAAGACACATTCACTGCTAATATGAATTGGAGCGTGTGCAGATTCTGCTACAGGGCAGTTTTTCATCCTCCATGCAGTTCTGATGCACCTGCTGAAATTTGTATTCTCTTTGTAAACTTCGATCTTGCGTGTGAGAAGGCTAGTATGTACTTATTACAAAATTATCATACTTTAATTACATATATAGTAAAATTGGCTGGGAGCGATTTTATTTAGGGACTCATTTTAAAATAGATACGTAGTGCTGCTGAAGATTTTGTAGAAATTTCTAGTCAATCTTAAGTATTCAAAAAAGCCACCTCTCAACTGAGCCCTTGTGAACGTGTATTTAAGCATCCTTGTAAAGTTTGAAAATGTAAGACATGCTGAGAAACCTATTGACTTTTCAATATAGTTTTTAATAGTTGCTGAAAGTTTTGATGTTTTATGACAGCCTAGCCAATAAAGATCACAGAATTGACATGCTGGTTGGCAGTAAATTTTTTAAAAGCAGAATAAATTTCTGTGACTATCTAAGCAAAATATTTCCATAATTAATCCACATGGTCATAACAGATGGTTAAATTGAAGAAATGTCCTTGAAGTTATTCTTTTAACAGATGTTCTTAACTATTAGCTTCATGTTTTTACTCACCTAAATTTCCAAATCATCGAATAAAAGTTAACATATGCTTTCATCCCTTTAATAGGCAGAGTCGTAATTGATGCCACGTTTGCCATAGTAGAGAAATTACTTCAGTGGCACATTTCTAATGTTTTTCTCTTTCCCACCCTATAATTTGTCCATCCCCGTCCACTGGTCATGTCTCCTTTTTTCTTTTACATAGGGTCCTACAGAATGCACTTCTGCTTTCAGATAGCAGCCTTCACCTCTTCCTGCAAAGCCATCTGAATTCAGAAGACATCGAGGCATGTGTTTCCGGGCAGACTAAGTACTCCGTAGAAGAAGCAATTCACAAGTTTGCCTTGATGAACAGACGTTTCCCTGAAGAAGAAGAAGAAGGAAAAAAAGAAAATGATATAGATTATGATTCAGAAAGGTATTTCCTTGCATTTTGATTTAATGTCTACGTATTTATATAGCACATATGCGTGTGTATAGATATATACGCACACTCCACTTTTTTGTTGATGTAATACTAAGATAATGAAAAAATTAATTGACTGAGATTTTATTGAGCTGTGACAGCTCATCATAGTAGTCTTCACACACACCTCCACACTGAATTAATGAATGCAGTAGAAATTCAATTATCTGCATTCTGATTATGTGACTTTCATTTAGTCAGACTTGAATTATTCGCGTTTAAATTATCTAGCTAAAAAAATATCCAACTGCACTCCAAATGGCTAATTAAAAGTCCAAATTTCCTGTCTCTCTCTGTGACTGGAGATAATTAAAGTTCTCCTCTGTTACTCAGGCTTTGAGTGTGTTGTGAAAACCAATTTCCTCTTTTTATTATTTTCCCCCTCTCTTCTTTTCCAGTTCATCCTCCGGGGTTGGACATAGTAGTGATGACAGCAGTTCACACGGATGTAAAATGAGCACAGCTCTGCAGGAATCCTGAAAAATAATTCTAATGTTACCATTTTAGGAATAGCAAACTGTGTCCGGTCGTAGAGCAGAAAGCTTGCTAATGATATATTCTTAACTAAAGCTCACTGTCATATTAAGTATTTAAATTCGTAAAGATGTTGTGTTGTTTATTAGTGGTATTTTTATGTTGTCCTGTTTTGGCTAAGCTTCTGTAAAAAGCTAAAAGCCAGTGAATGCAGTATTCTCCTTGATAGGCGCACGCTATTGGTAAAACAAGATCCTGCCCTCAAATGAAATGATTTATATGTTTAAAAAAACCTAGTTGGCTTTATTGTATTTTAAAAGATAGGTAAATAGGTAGCATTTGAAATCCAGATAGAGCATTCCTTCTTGTATCACTGGGGCAGTGTTAGCATAAACACAGCAGGTATGGTCTTAGCCGCTAGGAAGACTTTCAGCACAGACCAGAATGCCTCTCTCAGACAGGCGGCTGGAATTCTGTGGGTACCTCCCCTGCACTGGGAAAACACTTACTTTTGGGGTGGTTGATTGAAATGTTTTAAGAGTGTTTAACCTTTCCAGTATTCTATTTCACACGTAAATGGAAAATGTATCTTATGAATAGAGAGACGTTAAAATTATGTTTACATCTTAGAGAAAAAGCCCAGAGATAGCACTAGTCATTTTGCTTATATTTGCAATATATAGATTCAGAAATACATTTTCATTGTCCAAAAATCAGCTTTAACACATGGTTTCTGGAAACAAACCATTTGTTTTCATTATCTGTGTGTAATTAGAATTATAGGTTCATGATTTATTTTCTGACTTAATGTGCAATTTCTTATCACTAGATACCTTTCAGTGTCAGTGACAGTTGCTTGTTACTTTTTTAAGTTAAAAGTAGGATCTTATAAAAATTAATAAATTTTGCCAATAAATATTCCCATAATTTAGAAAAGGATATGAACTTGCTAATTTCAGAATTAATTATTCATTTTTAAGAAGTCCTTTCTTTTAAGGCATTTGCCTGAGCATCTATAAATGCTTATTTTATGAAGCAGTAATTAAATGTCTTTTTTTTTCTTTTTTTAGTGGCCCAAAGGTTAAATGTCTTAGATAAAGTACATTGAACTTCAAATTTCAGATAAAGCAGCATTTTCTTGAGATAATTGTTCAAGTTTCTTCCTGGTTGAATGGTACAAAATATCTCTGAAATTAACAGGAAGATATTTTTACATAGCTGGTATAACTTGTTGCTTTAATTAAATATTACCTCACCTCATTTTATTTTAACTAGGGGTTTAAAAGTATTATTTAAAGAGTCTTTGAAATGCTTGTAACTAAGAACCAACAGAAAAAATTAAATTTAGAATACGAATGATCTCCTTAATTTCGCCTTTTTGTTTGCTCTAAAACATTATTGAACTTTTCGTAAATATTTTGATTTAAGGTATCTTGGATCTTGTTACTTTGTCATCTAAGACTCATTATTTTAATACGGGGGAAAAAAAGATTTAGCAATTTCTTTTTATCTTGCTAACATGTAAAGTTTGCCATCCAGTCATTTGAGTGTGATCCCTAGGTCCTTGGCAATACGTATTTGCATTCACGTTATTTCTGTTTTACTGCAGTTTTGAAAAGCATATAACGTGCCACCAATCGTCATGTGATTTTCAGATGATGTAACTATAGCTATCAAAATTGATGTTAAGTAATGCCTAATACTGTGATAAGTAAACTTCATGAGATCTTCATTTTCACATTAAACATGAAAAAATCAACTTCAGTTTGTTGGATCGCTTATTTTATACAAGAGAATATATTTCTTCTGTCTTAGATCTAAATTCAGTGTGTCTTGAATGATTAGTAATTTTTAATGAATAATTTTGGTCAAATTTGGTTTCATATTCACTGTAGTTGTGTACATTTAAGGTTTAGCCTTGGTTTGGTTGTTTTGATATCTAAGCACTGGCTTCTTTAAACTGATTTCCTGCAGCTGAAATATTTAAATGAACTTCAGCCCCCAATGGCTTTCTTGTTTTGTTCAAGTCTCTTATTTTTCACCGCCATATTTTTATAAAGCTTTCTTTAGAAAAAGAAAACAATTACTTAAATAACTAAATAGCATAGATGTTTATTTAAAACTATTTTAAATGTAACAAATTTAAAGAATTCTAATCCTGGTTGCTTTATGATTTACATACAAAAAACTGTATTTCCCTGGCTAATTCTTAAAGGGCACACTTATTCACCTATAAAGATAGTTTATGTGTTCTGTTTGAGAACTGGTTTTATATATAACCCAAAGGTGTCAACAATGAAAGTCAATACCTGTTACTTAGGGCTTCTTTTAAAGTCTCACTTGGAAGAAAGTGATTTAAATTCTAGTTAAAATTTCAAGTTTTAAAAATTACTAAGGAAAAACAGAAATGTTAATCTTTAGTTATGTCCCTTAAGATATTAAATATCTTGCAGGAGCTTTTTAAGCCTAGTTCACATTTTACTAAGTAATTAAATACAAACAAGTGATACGCAATAACTTTACTATAGTCTGGTAAAAAAAATAAAATTTCTTTCATGGCTATTAAGAATTTAAACAAATTCATTTATCCTAGCCACAATTACCATTATATCCCAACAGTAAACTGAATGTTGTTTTGAACTCAGTTTATGTTTTTTGGTGCCTTAAGGAGTCATCATTATTGAGCTACTGTGGTACAAATAAGGTTTTCAGTATTTCAGCTATAAAGGAAGACCCTTTTCCATGAAAGGCCTCTAAAATTTTAAGATAAAAATAACAAAAGTTAAAAAAAAACAAACAAAAGTTTATTCTATTTCTAAATAGTTTTCCTCTTAATATTTAAATCACTTAGTTGGTATCCTATGAATACAATGCAGCATCTTTTCAATGTAGGAACAATTTATTTCAATACAATTTTCTGCTTTTGTTTGGAATACAGACCTTTATATACACATATTTTCAAATACACAAAGCTGTCTGAAATTAGTTATTGCAGTTTGACAGTCAAAGCATAGATACAATTTCCTTTGCACATAAAGGTCATAAGAAATGAATACATTTTAGTAGAATGGAGTTCAAAAAGTTTAGGACGTAAATAAGCAACAATTTCTTTAAGTTTGAAGTATTTACAAAGGATTTTGGCTCTATTCTTTGACATATGCAGCTCACAAACGAGTCACCATTGTTCCTTTAAGTCAGGCACAATTGCTCTTCACTCTTGCTGGAAACTCTTCTAGATCATTGTTATGAACAGTGCATCGGACACTATTTTAGCTGCGCAAACTCTGGTAGTGACCCTTTTCTCTTTCTCCAAAATTTCAAAGACTTGTTTTCAAAAGATAGGAAACGAGAAAAAAAATTAAGCTACAGTTTTCTAAGGAATTTAAACTCTGGTCTAAAGAGACTATGCAAATGGTTTATGCCAAAGAGGAAAATACCCTTTCTCGCCCGACGAGAAGTGCAGACGCATCCAAAGCCCCACACCGCTTGTTTTTGCCGCTAGAGGCACAGCACGGGCATAACTTGCGGTTGTTTTTGCTTGTTTCTTACCTCTGGGCCTTCTTTATAGCTCTGCCCCCCACCCCACCGGCGGCGGCGCTCCCGCGGCTGCACCCGGGCCGCCTGTTGGCTGCAGCGCCCGGCCGGCTCGCGCACACTCCCCGCGATGCGGCCAGCACACGCGCGCTCCCGCTGCCTCCCGCCCTGGCCGCTCAGCCTCCGGCGGCGGCGGCGACTGCGTGGCAGGTAGCGAGCCGGTCGGCCTCGGTCCGGTAACCCATGGCAACCGCCCTGGTAACCCATAGCAACTGCGCGGCGGAAAGAAAGGTGGGGGGGAACCCGGGTGGAGGGGGGCAGCGGGTGGTGAGTGGGAACAACAACCGCGAAGAGACAGGATTTACAGCACCGACCTGCAGCGCTCCCTCCCCTGCCCACCTGCCTCGAACGTGGGCACCGCAAGGCCCCCTTCCCAGGGTTAGAGTGACAGCTTGGCGGCTTGAAAAAAATAAATAAAATAATGCAGAGGGGCCTGGGGTGGTGGGTTTGATGCAGGAGGGAGCTTTGAATACCGATGACCCCCTGGGGCCTCCGGGTTCAGTCGTCTCCGGGTCCCCGCTGGTTTGGCAGCGCGCGTGGAGCCGGCCCCCGCCGCTCGGGTGGGTTTCGGGCCTGGCTGGGTCAGGGCGGCCGGGCCGGGGAGACGGCGGCGGCCGTTCTCAGTCTAGGGCTGGACCCGAGTCTTTGTTCTGCAGATGCTCGCGCGGCACTCCGGCCTCCGCCCCGCCGCCCGGCCCGAGAAGGGGCGACGACGCGCCGGCGGCGCGGGTGTGGTTCAGGCCTAGAGCGGCCCCGGAGCGTCCCGGGGTCGCGGCGGGGCTGGGGCCAAGCCCACGCGTTGCGAAAGTTTTATCTGAGCACGCACCGCACACATTAGTCGACCTCTTTCTCCTCTAGTCTCCCCAGAACCCTAAATAAAACCTGCGGGTGGGCGCGCCGTCGCGTTAACCCGTTAATCTGTCTGGGAAGGGAGGGGACCGACGACGCTTGGTGTCGGGACTTGCTCGCCGGGGAAGAAGCGCTTGCCTCTGGGTTCAGAACCGGCCCTAGGTCAGGGTTTAATGTGTGTATGTGGGAGGGTGGGGGACGTATAGGGAGGGACAAGTCCCTCACCCCATCAGGCCTGGAGCCCAGAGGCCGAGCTTCCTTTACCCTGGAAAAAAGCGCGCGGCCAGTGGCGACCCGATGCAAGGCTGCGGGAGGACAGAGGGGGGCGCTGCTGGGCCAGCGCGGTGGCCCGGCGGTCCGCGGCAGAACGCGCCGCCTGGGGTCTGGCTAGCTGTCTGTGTGGTGGCGTGGTGTTAGGGCTCCTAAGTGGAAAGAACCCACGCCTCACACAGCTTTCCGTCGGTGCTTGGGAGCATCATCTGCTCGCTTGTGTATTCGCCGAACACCCAGCCCTCAAAAGGATGATGCAGGAAACACAACCGGAACAGGTTCCATTGGATACAGAGTACCTAGGTACTTAAAAAGTCCACTCCATCAGGAAATGTAGTGTGGTGAAGAGAGATGGCACTGGACGCCTATAGTTCTAGGTCTAAATCTAGCTAGTTGTGATTCCAGGTGCATTTTGATGTTTTAAGAAGGATAAGGCCCGGATAATTTTTGAAGTCCTTTGAGATCTTAATCCTCAATTATTCTCCCTCTGTAGGTGTGTGCCAGTTACAAATACAAATAGCAAAGCCTACACAAAGACCTGCACAAGTATAACATATATTTGTACAAAATATGGTCCTGAAAAGGTGAGTAGATCAACAGTGTTTTATATATCTAATACTTTTACTGGTAAACAAAAGGGAAACTGGCCAAAGAATCCTATTGTAATCCTTTCATAAGGAAAAGAATCTTCTGAATATATGCTTTTGTTGCCGCAGATCTTAGGGAAGCTTTGGTTTATTTGCACAAACGTGCACGTTCTGGGCTCCGCTGCCTACTGGGCACCAGGTACAAAGGAGACTGTAAACTCTCAGACCTGTGTAAATTGTAAAAGATAGCTTGCCTGCCCTGGGATCCATTCAGTACAATCCCAGCCCTCTGCATAGTGGTGTACTGGGAGCCCTGTGCTGTAGTTTAATTTTTTTTTTTTTTTTTAACAAAAGCAATTACAGAAAAGTGCAAATTTAACGTGTGACATTTAACATTTTGCTGTGGCAGGCAGCCTCCACTTAAATGGGGCCTTTCTGCAGAACAACAGGAGCCAAAAGGCCTTGTGTCATGGAGTAATGTAAGACACAATCTGGGCTGCAAATGCACAATGAATCGGGAAGGATTTATGTAATTAATTGACCAGTCTTAACCTGTTATCGTGATGTAAGGAATTTGGAACTCATTAATTTGCGTTCTGACAGATTTCATATTAGAGCTGGCAAATATGGATTGAGCCTCTTATTCTTGTAGCAGCTGGAATTTCCATGACAGTGAGGATTAGTGAAGAAGACCTATTGCTGGAGTCAAACTGCCTCTTTGTAATCAGTAGCCCTGCTCTGTATTAAAAGGATAATGGGAAAAAAAAAAAAAAGTAAGAAAAAAAAAAAAAAAAGGAAAAAGCATATTACCTGGCTGAAGGAGCGGAAGGGGCTGGTGCTCACACTGCTGGTATGTGTATTGAGCGCAAGCATCGGCAGTTGAATGAAAACATTAATTTCAATCATAAAGTTAGCTGGTTTCTCAAGCACCTTGAGAGCACGTGAAGGTAGAAAGGTCTCAGGGTCAGGTTTAGTATAGTTGTCCAAGTTAGAAGGGATTAAAAGATGGAGCCTTTGAATTTCCTCTATGTGCACACAGAAATGTATGAAGAAGGACATAGAAGTCTTATGAGGGGCAAATGGCATTTTCTGAATATCATATCCACAAATGAGCGATTCAGAGCCCCGAAGGAGAAACTGGCTTTCTCAGGAGCCACTGACTGTCTCCTAGTCAGAGCTCCTTCGTGGACCTCATGAAACCCAGAATTCACATAATGAGCAGTTCGTCGATAATCTGATTTGTGTCCTTTTCACAGAATACAATGTTTAATGAATCACCCGTTTGGAACTCTCTAGTTTCTTCTTTGAGATTTTAAGAAAATCCAGTAAAAATCTAACTTTCATTTTCACCCTCTTTGATAATCAAAAAAATGCTAGGTTGGAAAAAAGTTCCAAGATTAAGCTAAATGCTTTTTCTTTTCCTTTCTTTCATAATAGCTTTCCCCAATTACTGTGCAACGTGATAAGGTTAATATAACAACTGCCATAAGGATCATTAATACAGGAAGATAAGCAAAGTTGCACGTTTAAAATATTTTCAGGGTATCATTTTCCTCCTTCTGCTAATGCAGAATACAAGCACTGCATATTTAACTTTTTAGACATAAAGCCCAGTTGACCTTTTCTAGTATGTTATTCATACTAGAATATTCATAAATACTATTCAAAGTTGGATACTGACTGCTCTTGAAATGTGTTTTTAAATTTGTATATTACTTTAAAAATTTTCCAAACAACTTTAGTTTTAATATAAGAAATATTGTTACAATGTGAATCTTTGCAAAAACGAAAGGATTTCCAATTTCCTCTCCCACTTTTTTTGCTGTCTTGATTCCAACCAAATTCCAAAGTAAAGATTTTTTTTTGTGATAATGGAATATGATCTAGCAATGAAGTGCTTGGTACAAAGATTTGTTTTGTGATTATCTTGTTAAGGTGTGATTTCTTCAGCTTTGGTTTCATTTAAGTGCATGCATAAACACTGGAAATTTGCATCAGTATATTAATGTTATCCTTCACGTTGAGAGCAAAAAAAGAGCTAGTAGTTGTTATTGGTATTATTATTTCAGTGGGAAGTCTGTGAAGATAAACAATTGATATCAGCAAGACTTAGATAACTAGTATAAACCTTGACAAGGGCGATTAATAGTGTATATAAACACACTTCAAATTTGTATACACTATCTCAGCTCTCACCTAGGGATTTCTTTGTATTTTTTAAAAAGGGTAATTTGTAAGTTGACAATTACAAGGTTATCAGCTTATGTGCTGTATGTACTGTTTATATATTGGAGGTATGGAATGGACACTTTGAAGTGTGATTTAGCCTAGAGGGTGTTGACAGGAAGGAAGTCTAGTGAACGGGGTTCTGGCTCTGCCACTAACATATACCCAAAGGCAGCTCCCACCCTCTGTAGACTGCAGTTTCCTCATCACTACAATAAGAAGACAATACAGAATGTCTTTAATATTCTGTGTTAATAAGGGTTATAGAAAGAAAGAAAGAAAGGAAAGAAAGAAAGAAAGAAAAAGAAAGAAAAAGAAAGAAAGAAAGAAAGGAAGGAAGAAGGAAGGAAGGAAGAAAGAGAGGGCGGAGGTTTTCATGGTCTATTACATTATTTCTGCAGGACTTCTCAGTGCCTTTCATATGTTGATATACAGTGAGTGAGAGAGAGAGAGAGAGAGAGAGAGAGAGAGAGAGTGTGTGTGTGTGTGTGTGTGAGATACTGTTTTTCAAAACCATATCCAAGAAGACAATAAAAATTTTATGATCTTTTGAATCTATAATACTTTGGATTCCTTCCCAGAATGGTTAAGGGACACTTGTGTTCATCCTAAGTGTTCCTGAGGCCAAGGTGTGAGGGATGTGTGGACATCACCAAATGAGAAGGAATCCCCTTCTGAGACTAGGTTCTGTAAAGAGTCAGGGAGTATGGTGCAAAGTTTAAATCTTAGGCTCACTGCTTAAAGATGAGTGACTTGGGGCAGGTCCCTTAACTTTTGGAGTTTGTTTCTTCATTTACCACATGAAGATAATAATACAACCTGAGGGCAGGTGTGAGGTGCTGATGAAATCACTGCGTGTTCCCGGTACTTGGAAGGGTCTTTTCATTTCCCCTCCTATGCCTTCTTGCTTGGCTAATTTCTCCTTTTCAGGACTCTGATGAAATGCCTCCCGGTGCAGATGTCCACTCTGACAACACCCTCTACAGGGCAGGGACACTTGCAGTGTTTTCTGGGCAGGACCTGCCTCATATTCGCACATGCCTTTCTGGAAGCACCCATCCCCCTGTGCTGCATCGTTGTCCACCCATCTTCTCTTCAGGCAGTAGTCCCCGGAGGGCGAGGACTGCATTTTATCTCTGACCCACCCCGCCCTCCCAGCGCCAGCCACAGTTTAATAAGGAGCACGTTCCAGAGTCAGGGATGAATTACTGTCCTACGTAGGCCCCTTCTTTTTTTTTTTTTAATTAATTTTATTTATTTATTTGTTTGTTACATCTTTATTGGAGTATAATGCCTTTACAATGGTGTGTTAGTTTCTGCTTTATAAAAAAGTGAATCAGCTATACATATACATATATCCCCATATCTCCTCCCTCTTGTGTCTCCCTCCCATCCTCCATATCCCACCCCTCTAGGTGGTTACAAAGGACCGAGCGGATCTCCCTGTGCCATGCAGCTGCTTCCCACTAGCTGTCTATTTTACATTAGGTAGTGTATATATGTCCATGCCACTGTCTTACTTCGTCCCAGCTTACCCTTCCCCCTCCCCATGTCCTCAAGTCCATTCTCTGCTTCTGCGTCTTTATACCTGTCCTGCCCCTAGGTTCTTCAGAATCATTTTTTTTTTGCATACAGTATTTGTTTTTCTCTTTATGACTTACTTCACTCTGTATGACAGTTTCTAGGTCCACCATCCACCTCACTACAGTAATTCAATTCTGTTTCTTTTTCTGGTTGAGCAATATTCCATTGTATATATGTGCCACATCTTCTTTATCCATTCATCTGTTGATGGACACTTAGGTTGCTTCCATGTCCTGGCTATTGTAAATAGAGCTGAAATGAACATTGTGGTACATGACTCTTGTTGAATTATGGTTGTCTCAGGGTATATGCCCAGTAGTGGGATTGCTGGGTCATATGGTAGTTCTGTTTTTAGTTTTTTAAGGAACCTCCATACTGTTCTCCATAGTGGCTGTATCGATTTACATTCCCACCAACAGTGCAAGAGGGTTCCCTTTTCTCCACACCGTCTCCAGCATTTATTGTTTCTAGATTTTTTGATGATGGCCATTCTGACTGGTGTGAGGTGATACCTCATTGTAGTTTTGATTTGCATTTCTCTAATGATTAGTGATGTTGAGCATCCTTTCATGTGTTTGTTGGCAATCTGTATATCTTCATTGGAGAAATGTGTATTTAGGTCTTCTGCCCATTTTTGGATTGGGTTGTTTGGTTTTTTTTGATATTGAGCTTCATGAGCTGCTTGTAAATTTTAGAGATTAATCCTTTGTCAGTTGCTTCATTTGCAAATATTTTCTCCCATTCTGAGGGTTGTCTTTCCGTCTTGTTTATGTTTTCCTTTGCTGTGCAAAAGCTTTGAAGTTTCATTAGGTCCCATTTGTTTGTTTTTGTTTTTATTTCCATTTCTTTAGCAGGTGGGTAAAAAGGATCTGGCTGTGATTTATGTCATAGTGTGTTCTGCCTGTGTTTTCCTCTAAGAGTTTTATAGTGTCTGGCCTTACATTTAGGTGTTTAATCCATTTTGAGCTTACTTTTGTGTATGGCGTTAGGGAGTGTTCTAATTTCATTCTTTTACATGTAGCTGTCCAGTTTTCCTAGCACCACTTGTTGAAGAGGCTGTCTTTTCTCCACCGTATATTCTTGCTTCCTTTATCAAAAATAAGATGACTATATGTGCGTGGGTTTATCTCTGGGCTTTCTATCCTGTTCCATTGATCTGTATTTCTGTTTTTGTGCCAGTACCATAGTATCTTGATTACTGTAGCTTTGTAGTATAGTCTAAAGTCCGGAGCCTGATTCCTCCAGCTCCGTTTTTCTTTCTCAATACTGCTTTGGCTATTCGAGGTCTTTTGTGCTTCCATACAAATTGAAATTTTTTTCTAGATCTGTGAAAAATGCCATTGGTAGTTTGATAGGGATTGCACTGAATCTGTAGATTGCTTTGCGTAGTATAGTCATTTTCACAATGTTGATTCTTCCAATCCAAGAACATGGTAGATCTTTGCTATTGTTTCCTTCATTTCCCTTTCATTTATATCTAATGTAATCTTTATGATTCCTTTCCTTGTGCTAACTTTGGGGTTTTATTAAATTCTTCTTTCTCTGCCTTAGGTGTAAGTTTAGGTTGTTTATTTGAGATGTTTCTTGTTTCTTGAGGTAGGACTGTATTGCTATAAACTTCCCTCTTAGAACTGCTCTTGCTGCATCCCATAGGTTTTTGGTCATCGTGTCTTCATTGTCATTTGTTTCTACGCATTGTTTGATTTCCTCTTTTGATTTCTTCAGTGATCTCATGGTTATTTAGTAGTGTATTGTTTAGCCTCCATGTATATGTAGTTTTTACAGATCTTTTCCTGTAATTGATATTTAGTCTCATAGCATTGTGGTCGGAAAAGATACTTGATACGATTTCAATTTTCTTAAATTTACCAAGGCTTGATTTGTGACCCAAGATATGGTCTATCCTGGAGAATGTTCCATGAGCACTTGAGAAGAAAGTGTATTCTGTTGTGTTTGGCTGGAATGTGCTATAAATATCATTTAAGTCCATCCTGCTTAATGTATCATTTAAAGCTTGTGTTTCCTTATTTATTTTCATTTTGGATGATCTGTCCATTGGTGAAAGTGGGGTGTTAAAGTCCCCTACTATGAATGTGTTACTGTTGATTTCCCCTTTTATGATTGTTAGCATTTGCCTTATATGTTTAGATGCTCCTATGTTGGGTGAATAAATATTTACAATTGTTATATCTTCTTCTTGGATTGATCCCTGGATCATTATGTAGTGTCCTTCTTTGTCTCTTGTAATAGTCTTTATTTTAAAGTCTACTTTGTCTGATATGAGAATTGCTATTCCAGCTTTCTTTTGATTTCCATTTGCATGGAATATCTTTTTCCATCCCCTCACTTTCAGTCTGTATGTGTCCCTATGTCTGAAGTGGGTCTCTTGTAGACAACATATATACAGATCTTGTTTTTGCATCCATTCAGCCAGTCAATGTCTTTTGGTTGGAGTATTTAATCCATTTACATTTAAGGTCATAATTGATATGTATGTTCCTATTACCATTTTCTTAATTGTTTTGGGTTTGTTATTGTAGGTCTTTTCCTTCTCTTGTGTTTCCTGCCTAGAGAAGTTCCTTTAGCATTTGTTGTAAAGCTGGTTTGGTGCTGCTGAACTCTCTTAGCTTTTGCTTGTCTGTAAAAGTTTTAATTTCTCCGTGGAATCTGAAGGAGATCCTTGCTGGGTAGAGTAATCTTGGTTGTAGGTTTTTCCCTTTCATCACTTTAAATATGTCCTGCCACTCCCTTCTGGCTTTCAGAGTTTCTACTGAAAGATCAGCTGTTAACCTTATGGGGATTCCCTTGCATGTTATTTGTCGTTTTTCCCTTGCTGCTTTTAATATTTTTTCTTTGTTTTTAATTTTTGATAGTTTGATTAATATGTATCTTGGCATGTTTCTCCTTGGATTTATCCTGTATGGGGCTCTCTGTGCTTTCTGGACTTGATTGACTATTTCCTTTCCCATATTAGGGAAGTGTTCAACTATAATCTCTTCAAGTAGTTTCTCAGTCCTTTTTTCTTTTTTCTCTTCTTCTTCTGGGACCCCTATAATTCGAATGTTGGTGTGCTTAATGTTGTCCCAGAGGTCTCTGAGACTGTCCTCAATTCTTTTCATTCTTTTTTCTTTATTCTGCTCTGTGGTAGTTATTTCCACTATTTTATCTTCCAGGTCACTTATTTTTCTGCCTTAGTTATTCTGCTATTGATTCTTTCTAAAGAATTTTTAATTTCATTTATTGGGTTGTTCATCATTTGTTTGCTCTTTAGTTCTCCTAGGTCCTTGTTAAACGTTTCTTGTCTTTTCTCCATTCTGTTTCCAAGATTTTGGATCACCTTTACTATCATTACTCTGAATTCTTTTTCAGGTAGACTGCCTATTTCCTCTTCATTTGTTAGGCCTGGTGGGTTTTTACCTTGCTCCTTCATCTGCTGTGTGTTTTTCTGTCTTCTCATTTTGCTTATCTTACTGTGTTTGGGGTCTCCTTTTCACAGCCTGCAGGTTGGTAGTTCCCATTGTTTTTGGTGTCTGCCCCCAGTGGCTAAGGTTGTTTCAGTGGACTGTGTAGGCTTCCTGGTAGAGGGGACTGGTGCCTGTGTTCTGGTGGATGACACTGGATCTTGTCTTTCTGGTGGGCAGGACTGCGTCCGGTGGTGTGTTTTGGGGTGTCTGTGACCTTATGATTTTAGGCAGCCTCTCTGCTAATGGGTGGGTTTGTGTTCCTGTTTTGCTAGTTGTTTGGCATAGGGTGTCCAGCACTATAGTTTGCTGGTCGCTGAGTGGAGCTGGGTCTTAGCATTGAGATGGAGATCTCTGGGAGATTTTTACCATTTGATATTACATGGAGCCAGGAGGTCTCTGGTGGCCCAATATCCTGAACTTGGGTCTCCCACCTCAGAGGTACAGGCCTGACACCTGGTCGGAGCACAAAGACCCTGTCAGCCACCCATTTCAGAAGAAAAGCGAGAAAAAAAGCAATAAAGAAAGGAAGGAAGGAAATAAAGTTATTAAAATAAAAAAGTAATAAAAAATAAAAAAACTAGAGAGCAACCAAACCAAAAAACAAATCCACCAATGATAACAAGTGCTAAAACCTATACTAAAAGAAAAAAGAAAGAAATATCAACCAAACTGAAAAACAAATGCACCAATGATAACAAGCGCTAAAAACTATACTAAAAAAAAAAAAAAAAGGGCAGACAGAACCCTAGAACAAATGGTAAAAGCAAAGCCATACAGACAAAATCACACAAAGAAGCATACACATACACACTCACAAAAAGAGAAAAAGGAAAAAAATATATACATCTATATACATAAAAATAAAAAAGGAAGAGAGCAACCAAATCAATAAACAAATCTAATGATAAACTCTACATACTAAACTAAGATAAACATAAGACCAGAAACAAATTAGATGCAGAAAGCAAACCCCAAGTCTACAATTGCTCCCAAAGTCCACCACCTCAATTTGGGATGATTTGTTGTCTGTTCAGGTATTCCACAGGTGCAGGGTACATCAAGTTGATTGTGGAGATTTAATCCGCTGCTCCTGAGGCTGCTGGGAGAGATTTCCCTTTCTCTTCTTTGTTCGCACAGCTCCCGGGGTTCATCTTTGCATTTGGCCCTGCCTCTGCGTGTAGGTCGCAGGAGGGCGTCTGTTCTTCGCTCAGACAGCACGGGGTTAAAGGAGCGGCTTATTAGGGGGCTCTGGCTCACTCAGGCTGGGTGGAGGGCAGGGTACGGAATGCAGGGCGAGCCTGCGGCGGCAGAGGCCGGCGTGACGTTGCACCAGCCTGAGGCGCGCCGTGTGTTCTTCCAGGGAAGTTGTCCCTGGACCACGGGACCCTGGCAGTGGCTGGCTGCACAGGCTCCCAGGAGGGTAGGTGTGGATGGTGACCTGTGCTTGCACACAGGCTTCTTGGTTGCGGCAGCAGCAGCCTTAGCATCTCATGCCCGTCTTTGGGGTCCCTGCTGATAGCCACGGCTCACGCCCGTCTCTGGAGCTTGTTTAGGCAGTGCTCTGAATCCCCTCTCCTCGCGCACCCCAAAACAATGGTCTCTTGCCTCTTAGGCAGTTCCAGACTTTTTCCCGGACTCCCTCCCGGCTAGCTGTGGCGCACTAGCCCCTTCAGGCTGTGTTCATGAAGCCAACCCCAGTCCTCTCCCTGGGATCTGACCTCCGAAGCGCGAGCCTCAGCTCGCAGCCCCGCCCACCCCGGCGGGTGAGCAGACAAGCCTCTCGTGTTTGTGAGTGCCGGTCGACACCTATCCTCTGTGCGGGAATCTCTCCGCTTTGCCCTCCGCACCCCTGTTACTGCGCTCTCCTCCGCGGCTCCGAAGCTTCCCCCCTCCGCCACCCCCAGTCTCCGCCCTCGAAGGGGCTTCCTAGTGTGTGGAAACCTTTCCTCCTTCACAGCTCCCTCCCACTGGTGCAGGTCCCGTCCCTATTCTTTTGTCTCTGTTTTTTCTTTTTTCTTTTGCCCTGTGCAGGTACGTGGGGAGTTTCTTGCCTTTTGGGAAGTCTGAGGTCTTCTGCCAGCATTCAGTAGGTGTTCTGTAGGAGTTGTTCCACATTTATTTCTGATGTATTTCTGATGTATTTGTCAGGAGGAAGGTGATCTCCACGTCTTACTCCTCCGCCATCTTGAAGGTCTCCTCTACGTAGGACCCTTCTTAAAGCCCCTTTCCTGTGGCAGAACCAGCAAAAGTAGTAGAAGAAGAACTTCAGGAATGGTAGTAGGTAATTCAGAGATGTCTGCCTCCTTGAACTTGAAAATGTTGGTCGTCCTGAGGGTGTAGGAGAACCCTCTGTTACAGTGCCTCATTTCCCATTTCTCTCCAGCAGTAGACCTTGAAATGGTGATGTAGTTGTCCATTCGTGAGGTCTACGTGGCAGTCAATCAATGCTCTGCTCAAGATTCCTCTTTTCTTTGATCAAAGAGACCATTTGATGAAATACTTTGGTGAAATATTTCATTTGGTCGCCTCGTTTCTAAGGCATTGTGCCTAGCGCAGTGTGTACATACTAGATTGACGTTCAATAAATGGTTGATGATTAAGTTGAAATACTTGACTATATGGACAGACTAGCATGTTCTCCAAATGTATGCTGCTATGTCATATAACCCCATAAAGCTGAAACCCAGTCTGGCTTTCAAAAAGCAATTGAAAAATAATTTAAAGTTTACTAAGTTCTCCTTAAAAAACACTGAAGGATTCTAATATTAACATCCAAAACTTTCTTAAAAGCCCCAGTCCCGCTTCCCTCTCTATCTCTAGATAGATATAGGCCTATCTATCTATGTACACCTCACATTCCTTGTCAGCTTTTTTCAAACTCCTGACAACTGTAGCCTCTTTCCAAACTTCCAGATCCCAGCCCACACTGGCTCTTGTCTTTCTCCTCCTTTTCTCTAAACTCCTTTGCACTTCTCCCAGTAGCTCTTGGTGTAAACCCAATCCTCTCGATTCCTGCCCACACTAATTCCAACCTGTGCAGCCATAGCTCAGGAACTAGTCTGGCAAAGACAGAATTCTCCTGAAGGGTGGGGGCAGGAGGGCTGGGAGTGGAGTGTGGAGTGTGCTGGGGGGCAGAGGGTGGGAACAGGTCGGCTATACTCACAGCCGATTATTTTTTTTCCCTGTGAGCGAAAGTGGGCAAAGTGAAACCTGCAGTCTAACCCTGCAAAGAGAGCTTCCCGAAACTCCTCATTTTGTTTAGTTTCAGTGAATAACAAACATTAGTTTGCATCTCATTTTTGCTTTCCTCTTTGTTGGTTTACCTACCAAGTTCACCCTCTGACCTTCACAGGACCTCCCCTAAAAGCCATTGTGTGAAAATCTACCTTATTTCTAAGGACTATTGGAGAAAGAGTCTGTGACCTTCTTAGGCAATTTATTACAAGGATTAACGACTCCTTTTGGAAAATTATTTTAACTCACATGCCTCATGCTACATGTTAAGCCCAATCTATGGTCAGGGTCAGTGTGGAAGAGGCTGCTGTGAGGCCACAGGGAAGGGCAGAAACTCTTCTGGACTGGAGAGCATCTTCCCTGTACACACACTGAAATTTAAAAGTCCTAAAAGCACTGTGCTGGGCTGTGCCAGCCCTGGAGAGGGAGAGACAAACACTGATGGGCCAGATGCAGCCTAAATGGTGGCTTAGAATACAACCATATTTTGTGTGGAGAAACTTAAATTTTTTCTTAACCTTTTATTGTCTAGTTGAAATGTTTTCAACATTACTATTTCGTACTAAGTTTTGCTGTAATAATGTAGGGTTCTTTTTTTGAATAAAGTTCGTCAATAGCTATATTAAATAGTAGACTTTCAAACTCAAAAGTGACACTTTTGTAAGGGTTTTGACAGTGAGTTGGATTGTGAGCAATTTAAGTTGGTCTTAGTGCAATCTAGGTGTTTGTGTGGCTTGTGGTTCTGCCTGATCTCCAGAGGAACAAAAACTGTAACCATAATAAAGGTTGATTGAGTTCTAACACTCTGCCAACCTATAAGAGAGCCAGAGAAAAGTAAAGGAATGGGGAAAGCAGGTGAGACTCTACTTTCTGTTAGAGTAAAGGAGACTTTGGAAACAGAATGTAAGTAAATAGGGAGCTGGGTTATGTAGAGAACTCTGTAGCTGTAACAAAGAGACCCCACAATGCAATGGCTCAAATGAGCGAGAAATCAATTTCTCTTTCAGTAAGTCTCCAAGGCAGGTGGGTAAGCCCTGCTCCAGGAAGTCAGTCAGGGACCCAGTCTGGTGGGGTGGCTCTGCCATCCTCCACAGGTGCTTTCCAAGGTCACTCCAGTCATTTCTATTTCCAGCCAGTAAGAAGGAAAGGGGACAACACATCTGGCGCAAGCACCTTTGAATTTATTTTTCAATAGAAAATTCCAAACATATCCATATAAAGGTAGGGATAATGTAGTATAATACATCCCCATGTGCCCATCACTCAGCTTCAAGTTATCTTCACATGGTCGGACTTGTACCATTATATCCCCCAGATATGTCCTCCTTTGCTGGATTATTTGAAATCAAATCCCAGACATCTTTAAGCAGATGATCTGGAAGTTGTACACATCGCTACATCACTTGGTAGGAACTCAGTCACATGGCCACGTCTAGCTACAAGCAAGGCTGGGCAGAGTCTCTAGCTGGGCAGCTGTAAACCCAGGAAGAAGGAATGAAGGCCGTACTTGAGATTATAGGTTTTGAGGGGAGTCCTTGAGAAAGGCCAGAAATGGAAATTAAATGACTCAAGGAAAGAGTAAGGACATTTCTACACCACAGTAAAATCCAAATGATGACAACTGCATACTAACACCTTGTGAAAGGACACAGAGTTGTAGACACTTGAATTTTCAGCAAGTACAGCATTTGCTGAACAAAAACAGAACAGCAAAATGAAATGATTTAGAAAGGCACCGCAGAAGCTTGCTTTTTCTCACCTGTGTAAAGTTAGCTGAGGGAATGATTTTACAGGACAGTCAATATATGTGTAAATTATGAACATAGGATATTTGCTTCTGCTGTTGAAATCCTGTCTCTGATGGTGTTGAAAGGTTTATGTGTGTGTGAGATTTTATGTATATCCATGTAGTAAAAAGAACAAGGCACCACAGAACTTAAAATGAGCAAAAGATGAGCTGGTTTAAACTAGTTTAATGAAACAATAATGTCTAGAAATATTTACTGAGCATATACTATATTCGGAGGATTGTCCTGGGTCCTCCAGGAGATACAGTGATAACAAATACATAGTCCAGATACATAGTTCTCAGGGGCTCTCAATCCGAGGGCAGATACACATGAAAACATCTAACCATAATGCCAGACAGAATGAATCAGAGGCGGTAGCTGAGGGACAACTAGTAGACATAGTAAACATCCATCGTTTCACCTGCCCACTGTCCCTTCTCTTCTCACAAGTCGCTTGGTTTTCTTTGGGCTGCCCCTTTCACTCTAAGTTCACAGTGGAGCTGATTCAACCTCCACGTCCAGGTTTCTTTACCCTGTAAAATGGGTATACTGACCCTACCTCGAAGCATAATTTTGAGGATGAATGGAATTACTGTCTGTGAAAAGCATGTATATATGAGTTATTACCATTATTTCTGATTTGCAGTGAGTAAAATAAATATATAAGAATAAAGAAAGTCATGACATTTTCTACTACCAATATTGTTTGGGAATAATTGATTTCAAGACAAACCAAAATACAGGATGATTTTCAAACACCATGTATACATTCATTTGAAAGTGAACACTTCGTATTTACGAATTTGAATTTGGGGCATTTTCTGCATCCTGCCTCTTTCTGGTTTCCCATGCCCCTTCTTGCCCAGGCCGTTTATGCACATGCACCGCCCTGAAGCCAGGAGGCAACCCTTCAGTCCTCTGTCAGTTGGGCTGGAGATCCGCTTGCAACCGTTCCCTTCCCTTGCCTGCTCGCAGGGCATCTTGTTCTTCTGTCCTCTGTAGCCAGGAGGTTGCATATCTTGTGTCTTTCTAGAAAATCATTGATTCTATTTATGCATTGGCTTTTTATATAGTAGGTTTTGAGTTAGATTTAGTCCCAGTGGCTGAAAGTTCAATGTCTCCGAGTATCTTCCTCCAGATCCACAACCATATTTGGCAGTGAAGAAGCTGAGGGATGAATAGGCTTCCATGTTGCTTGGTTATAGATAGGGAGATGCTGGCAGAAATTTGCAATCATTTGCATATATACAATTGTCTGTCTGATGTTGCTTGCATGCTTGCTCTCCTCCTCTGCCCCCTGTTCTCTTCGCGCAGTGAATTACTAATACAAATACAGATGATGAAATTTCTGATCCCAGCTTGCAAAGTGGATGCACATTTTGGAAGGTATCTGGGGAAAATGGATAGATTCTCTTGATGTTTTTGCTTTATCCAGACAAGGAAACGAAGGGGAGAAAGTAATTACAGGGACTTGTCTTTGAAAGCAGAATGAGTGGCACTGACACGGTTTCTTTTCAGAGAATCTTGTAGAGATGCTATTTTCTTGTTAATACCAATAGGTATTTCCCTGGAAATAGAGTTTCCTTATTAAAATGTGTGTTCAGCAGATGGGACGCTGTCCACAGGAAGCAGGACAAGTTCCATGCTTGTGGCTCCAGAACAGAGCGGGTCTAGGAGCAGATGAAATGTGCCTCCATGATGGAGGTACTCCCCAGGGAAGCCATTATAGTGCAAATCCTAGAGGCACGGAGGAAAGCAAATTTGCATCTTTTGGTAAACCACTGCTCCTGCACACTCAGGAATCACAAGTTCCTTAAAGCAGAAGCCTGACTTTGCTGGGCAATTGTAGGTAGTGGCTCAGTGGCCCTGATTAGGTGGCAGTAATATCAAGAAATCTCCGGAATACATTCCTATTAGCTATTAGAAAGTTCCGTGGAGAAAGAAGCTGAAAAGCAACTTTAATTGGGAACTTTTCAGGGTAATAAGAATTTTCTTATACCTATCCCTGCAGTGAACGAAAAGTTAATATCTGGTAAGTAAGCAACTAAAATCAAGCCCCACATTTTCTTAAACAACCAAATGAATAAACAATGAAGTTTTAATCGTCAGTTTACTATATAAGTTATGGCATAATGTGATCAACTTTGGTTCCACAAATGCATGTCAACTCTTTATTTCTTTTTCAGTAATCTTTGATTTTACCTATTGTTGACCTTTTACCGTATGTCATGTAGTAAATGCCAATTCTGTTTGTCTGAACAGGTTTCTAAACAACCCAAGTTTGTGCTGACAGCTTGTATGAAAAGAACAAATATTTGCTTTATAGTTCATGTAAATGCTTGCATGCTGTCAAACAAGACGGGCTTAAAGAGGCTAAGATTTTGTCTTTCATGGCTCACTAAGGGACAGCTAATCTATATCAGAAATAATTTTAGATGTAGAACTGCAGTGTGGAAAATATAGATCTCCCACTGGTTGAAATGACATTAATAGGAAAAAATTTAGCTGAAAAAGGTTATGAAATGTTTATTTTGTCATACACCTTAAAATATGTTGGGAATAAAATAAAAAAAGAGAGAAATAGTTTAGAAGACTGTTTTAACAGCTATTACCCTATTGGAAATAGTTTAATGGTATTATAACACTTTAAGTAGACATATAGGAAATGATATAACTTTACATTAGAACAGGGTTAAGTAAAAAACAGAGATGCATTATTTTAGATAAAGTAGATGGATTCCTTAAAATTACTGGTATTAAAGAAGTCATTGGGCAATAGTTGGGCTCCTTGCTTTCTTTCAATTCTTTCGTGGCATAGCCTTTATAGTCCATAGTGAGGTAGGTAGAGGTACACTGTTATAGCTGCAGTTTTGTAGCGGAGAGTGAATGAAAGAAAATTTCTCTTAAAACTAAAAACAGTGTTCATTCTAATGGTGATGTGGAGGTTTCAGCTGGTGTATGAAATTTGTTTGCAGATACAATGGATACCAATCTGAATATGAAATATTCATTATGTACCATATTATTTCTGTTAGGATTCATGCTGTCTGCCATCTTGGGTGGGATTGTGGACCGATTTCCCCCTTTGACTCATTTCCTGTTTCACGATGCCTACTGTGCAATATTACAGGGATATGTCAGCCATGAGCTACCTTACTGGTGTGACTGTTGTTCCCACTTTCCTTTATACAACAAAGAATGAACTGTTCGCATACTGCCATCTGCCTTAAACAACACACTTCATAACACAGAACAAGAATTTTAACAAGACCTCCAAGGGGTCTGCTGCCATTTTTAGAGGGAAGCTTTCCTACAAAGGAAGTGCATGGAAACTCCCAAGAGAAAGCTGTTGAAAACACCCCCGGTGAGAGGAACCGGTGTCATCCCATCTTATTGTCTACCTGTCACCACAGTCTTCTCGCGTGATTCTGACAGGCTGCTCTTTTCTCTTGTAGCTGGTGCTGCTTGATGTCATTTTCTTGGTTGAACATCTTTATATTTCTGACTTGTTACAAACCATTAACTAGTTTCTAGGTTTCAGTGTCCTGGCTACTTTTGACTAGTAAGTCATTTAGCATAATAAGGTTTCCCTTTATCTTCTTGCTAAGGAAAATCTCTACATGAAATGATCAATGTTCCAATTTTTCTGAATCCTAGCAGATAGGAAGTGCCTGTCATTGGATGCAAGGCATCTTTCTGAAAGCATATTCTAGTTCACATAATAGAACTTGACAGACACACTAGGTAACCATTACACTGAAGTTTGTAGAAGGCTTCAAACAATTTAGGTGAAAAGCAGAAAATTGTATAAATTATACTTACTTGTGGTGGTTTCAAATAAATATAACCTTGTTTTTAATTAGATTTCCTAGATGAAATGTTTTCAAACATAAAATGCTTTGAATATATTTTGAAAAACATTCAGTGGTTTAACAGTTGTCAATCTCTATCAACATCCTTAGTTATGGGTAGCACTGCTAGAATGAAGACTGGCTGCTTTGGACATGGATGTTAAAAATAGTATATACAGACAGGTGGCTTGATGACATATTGCTAAACCGTTAGAAACAACTTCGGCGTTAGTCTGCTTTTGCAGAAAGCTACTCACATATGAAATTAATGTAACTAAAACCTTACATAATCTTTTTCCTAAATTTCTCCCTATTCTTAAAGTTTTAAAAGTATGTTTTTAAAAAATACACTTAAATATTATGAGCACATCTATTAATGAAATGTTATAATATTTAAATCCTAAATGGTAATATTTATTGATTCTCACCTAACTGACCGGTTAAGGGGATTTAAACAATCAGTTACTGACCTAGCAATTCCACTTCCAGGACGCTGTCTTAGTGAAACAGTTAAGCAAGTGCATAGTATGTTCAGTGTATGTGGCATTGTTCTTTAATTGTGAAAAACCTGAGACAGCTTAACAATCTATTAATAAAGTGATGGATAAATGAGCCATGGTACCTCTATAAAATAGAACACTATATTGTTGTTTAAAAACTGAACTACAGGGCTTCCCTGGTGGCGCAGTGGGTGAGAGTCCGCCTGCCGATGCAGGGGAATTTAATTGTGAAAAACCTGAGACAGCTTAACAATCTATTAATAAAGTGATGGATAAATGAGCCATGGTACCTCTATAAAATAGAACACAATATTGTTGTTTAAAAACTGAACTACAAATGTATGTGCTGATATGGGGGATGTCTTTGATATATTGTTGAGTGAAAAAAGCAAATTGCAGCGCAGTATGTAGAGTGTGATACCATTTTTGAGGGTAGGGGAAACTCTATCCATGAACTACAAATGTATGTGCTGATATGGGGAATGTCTTTGATATATTGTTGAGTGAAAAAAGCAAATTGCAGCGCAGTATGTAGAGTGTGATACCATTTTTGAGGGTAGGGGAAACTCTATCCCTACCTCCACGATCTTTGTGTGAGCATAGAACACAGTCTGAAAGGATCCACACCAGACAAACTCTTGAGTGTGAAGGAATGTGGGAAGTAAGAAGACCTGACCTTTTGCTTTCTACACCTCCATATTGCTTGAATGTAGATTCTCTAATGTTTATAGACACCATGAGTTCACTTGGAAATCTGATTAGATAATTTAAAAAGGAAATTTCATGACATGTAAAGGATAGAATGAAAAGAGATAAATGTAGCTACTTGAGATTTCTAACAAAGAAGCATGGCTTCCTTCCATTCACTTAGCTCTGGCACTTAGAGCACTTGTGTCTCTCTACGTATTTTAACAACAGAACCTCAAAATCCGGGTGCACGTGCTGTCAAAACCGAGTATATATCATTCCAGGCAGCGGCAGTGGTCCTCAGTTGGTTTCTTGGTGCTGTATTTCAAGTCAGCTCATAAATTATTAATAGTACATGTGTAGGTCAGAGACACACTAACCCTGACAATCATTCTATAATATTCTCTCTTTAGCATTAGAAGAGAAGAGAAGGGAGTAATCAATATGCAACATCAGAGGTACATTGCACACAGATATGGTATATGCACTTAGAAAAAAAGAGTCAGATCTTTACAAAAACCTGTCAGCCTCACATTAATCTTGTATTATGAATAATGTGGCTATCTATGAATCTTTAATATTTTTTAAATGATGAAATTGTATGGTATGCTCTACCAAAGCAAATCTGATAAAATGTGAGAATAGTTTGATCAGTGAAGATGTTGATATACATGAATTAAAAAATTTAAACCTAGCTCATTAAAGCAGAAAAAGTAACAGCTATACTTTGATCTCAGGGTAAATTTTCAGCCGCAATAAATTTAGTTCTACTATTATCCAGAATGCCTAGAAATTTTTCTTTAAGCAAGTTATATAATTATTGTGTGATTAAACCCATCATCCCATAAGACAAGAAGCTCTGGTAATATACTACTAAGAACCAGTATGGTGCTGGTTCCTAGTTTATAATAAAAGCTATATTTGAAAATTCCTTTTCAAATTCTTTTAAAACACACAGATTAATGTTTCGTATATAAGATACAGCAGGGCTTGAGAAAGATTATGGATCCAGTGGCTTGTTAGAAATACTATTGTATTCATTGTTTTTCATGAAGTAATCCTGGAATAATTTGGTCCAGGTTTAATTTTCAGTGAAAGTACGAAAAGTAGATCAAGAACTTTGCTTGTGAAATTTGCCTAATGAAGACATTTTAATCAGTGCTTGTTGAACTGAAAATAAAAATACAGTTTATTTCTACAGATTTGAGGAGAATTAACATGTATCTGATTGTTAATATTTGATTCTTGTTCAATTATTTATGATATCAAGGAATGAATCTGTCAAGTAAATAATGAAATGCGTACATGTAGCATATGTAATTAGGTTAGGTGCATAAATCCTAAGTGTTCACTTTATAGTTGTCAGTGTAAAATTTATTAATAATGAGAAATGTTAAGTGAAGAAAATTCTTAGCACAGTCTACCTCATTACTGTGGATTTTAGCAATTGCTGCTCAAAGAAGAAGAGGCGGAGGAAGAGGCTTCATTTTCTAGTTGTGCTTTAATTGTTAAAGATATTAGAGGGTTAGAGCGCGTTTTCCTTTCTCCTGTTTAGAAGTATACGATTTGAACAAATGAGTTGTGGGCTTAAATAAATGATGCAAATGGAATAATTCCATATTGGAAAAATACGGGCCCCAGGGTTTCTAAATCCAGATAATTATTTAAGGGGGAAAATTCAGCTAACATTTGAGAACGAAAAACCTACTTATATGATTGAGCTGTCAGATTCTAATCTTAAAATTCACTGCGATGGTGAGAAGATGGAGAGCAATGCATCATCAACTGCATTCTTCCATTTTCCCCTTTCCTCACTAGCTAAACAGGCGTGGAAGAGAGAAGCACCTTATCAAGTACGCTTCTTGTACCCTGGTTTTGCCTGGGCTGCTGGGACATGTAATAAAACAGGGATTTGAGGAGACCTTGAGGAGATCTTACCTGTGAGTGGGGCTTGATGGTACGTAGTGCTAGGTGGGATCTCTGGATATGATGGGCTGGAGGTAGACGACAAGCTCTCTGACCCTGAGGATATAATGGGAACCCTGACCCTGCAGGGACTAGGCTGAGTGGCTGCCACCAACTCCATAATAAGGAATTTGACTTGATAACCTGGTTAAACTTAGTTCTGTACTAAAGGTTAATCATGAATAGTATTATGTGGTGTAAAGGGCAGTCAACCAGGAAAGAAGATAATGAGATCTCACACTACCACTAACTAGCCTGGAGACTTCCAGAAAATTCTTTAGGCTCTTTCTTCACTCATCAAATGAGAGGGCTGTAATTCTGGCTTTAATGGTCTACGATTCACAGAGGTGATGTTGAAATACATCCAATTTTGTGCAAGCAGTGCCATGAGCTTCTTGGGAAAAAAGGGGTGAGAGGTAGCATTAATATATGAACATTCATCATCTGACTACGTATTGTTATAGAGGCAGCTATACATTTATAAGAAGATGGAAGATATAATCACAAAAGGAAGTCCATGTATTGTTTTAGTAAATGATACAAATCTAACTATAGCCACCACTTAAACTTTTTTTTAACCTCAGGTATGTAAAAGTTAAAAGAGAACTAGGGGCTTCCCTGGTGGTGCAGTGGTTAAGAATCCGTCTGCCAATGCAGGGGACACGGGTTTGAGCCCTGGTCCAGGAAGATCTCACATGCCGCGAAGCAGCTAAGCCCGTGCGCCACAACTACTGAGCCTGCACTCTAGAGCCCATGAGCCACAACTACTGAAGCCTGCCTGCCACAACTACTGAAGCCCGCGTGCCTAGAGCCCGTGCTCTGCAACAAGAGAAGCCACTGCAATAAGAAGCCCACGCAATGCAACGAAGAGTAGCCCCCACTCGCAGCAACTACTGAAAGCCGGTGCGCGGCAACGAAGACCCAATGCAGCCAAAAATAAATAAATAAATAAGTTTATAAAAAAAGAGAACTAGAAGGCCTATTTAGGATAAGGAAGTGACACTACAAAACAAAGAATGTATGTTGCAATTTTCCTACCTGCCCTGATGAAAGAGGGAGATGGTTATTTAATAATTTAATCTTCAGAAGCTTCTGTGATTTACTGATTTTCAAAAGGGTAATATTCTGATGGTGAGCAATTCAGTTATCAAATTATTTGCTAAGTCAAATGAATTATTTGCTATCCTCCTGATCTAAATTCTTAGATGTCTGCAAACTAAAGAATTTAGGGCAAAAATGATTTAGTTCAGTCAAGCATTATTATTGAAAAGGAAAACTCCTATGTGGAGTCCATTATATGGCTATTTTGGAAAAAAAGCAAAGCAAAAGAGTAAAACTGATTTTACCACCCTCTAAGAAAATTACCAGTGGAATTCAGCCAATTTACTACTGGCTAAATCAATATACACCATTTTTAGAACACATTTTGTGGAAAAGACCAATACAAGAATAATCTAAATATGACTATCTTTGACTTTCAGATGATAAACCATCATAAGTTGCAGAGAGACACTTTCAGTTACCAACCCAATAATCTTCCTTTCTTCCTTGGTAATCACTTCCGTCTCCCCAGCACAGATTCTTGAGAAAGATAGATAATTTTTTTAAGCCAACAAGCTTTGCAATAGTTTGTATGCAGGAATAGGTGGCTGGGAGACACACTAAAATTCAGCTTTCGTTTTAATATTGCCTGTCTTATTTGATTAATTATCATTGATGATAATCTCATCTCCCTTGCTAGTGAAAGTTTAGAGATAGGCATGTGACCCAGTTCTGGCCAAAGAAATATGAGCAAAGATCTTCCGAGGGGGCTTTTGGTATAACTTCCCCATGCTTTTTTTTTTTTTTTATAACATCTTTATTGGAGTATAATTGCTTTACAATGGTGTGTTAGTTTCTGCTGTATAATAAAGTGAATCAGCTATATGTATACATATATTCCCATATCCCCTCCCTCTTGCATCTCCCTCCCACCCTCCCTATCTCACCCCACTAGGTGGTCAAAAAGCACCGAGCTGATCTCCCTGTGCTATGCGGCTGATTCCCACTAGCTATTTTATATTTGGTAGTGTATATATGTCAATGCTACTCTCTCACTTCATCCCAGCATACTCTTCCCCCTCCCCGTGTCCCCAAGTCCATTTTCTATGTCTGCGTCTTTATTCCTGTCCTACCCCTAGGTTCTTCAGAACCATTTATTTTTTGATTCCATATATATGTGTTAGCATATGGTACTTGCTTTTCTCTTTCTGACTTACTTCACTCTGTATGACAGTCTCTAGGTCCATCCACCTCACTGCAAATAACTCAGTTTCGTTTCTTTTTATGGCTGCGTAATATATTCCATTGTATATATGTGCCACATCTTCTTTATCCATTCATCTGTTGATGGACACTTAGGTTGCTCCCATGTCCTGGCTACTGTAAATAGTGCTGCAATGAACATTGTGGTACATGACTCTTTTTGAATTATGGTTTTCTCAGGGTATATGCCCAGTAGTGGGATTGCTGAGTCATATGGTAGTTCTATTTTTAGTTTTTAAAGGAACCTC
>NW_020174149.1:4513731-4528507 GCF_003031525.2 Neophocaena asiaeorientalis asiaeorientalis
TTTGTCATATATGGCCTTTATTATGTTGAGGTAAGTTCCCTCCATGCCTACTTTCTGGAGAATTTTTATCATAAATCAGTGTTGAATTTTGTTGAAAGCGTTTTCTGCATCTATTGAGATGATCATCTGGTTTTTATCCTCCACTTTGTTAATATGCTGTATCACATTGCTTGATTTGCATACATTGAAGAATCCTTGCATTCCTGGGATAAACCCCACTTGATCATGGTGTATGATCCCTTTAATGTGCTTTTGGATTCTGTTTGCTTGTATTTTGTTAAGGATTTTTGCATCTATGTTCATCAGTGATATTGGCCTGTAGTTTTCTTTTTTTGTGACATCCTTGTCTGGTTTTGTTATCAGGGTGATGGTGGCCTCGTAGAATGAGTTGGGGAGTGTTCCTCCCTCTGCTATATTTTGGAAGAGTTTGAGAAGGATAGGTGTTAGCTCTTCTCTAAATGTTTGATAGAATTCGCCTGTGAAGTCATCTGGTCCTGGTCTTTTGTTTGTTGGAAGATTTTTAATCACAGTCTCAAATTCAGTGTTTGTGATTGGTCTGTTTATATTTTCTATTTCTTCCTGGCTCAGTCTTGGAAGGTTGTGCTTTTCTAAGAATTTGTCCATTTCTTCCAGGTTGTCCATTTTATTGGCGTATAGTTGCTTGTAGTAATCTCTCATGATCCTTTGTATTTCTGAAGTGTCGGTTTTTCCTTCTCCTTTTTCATTTCTAATTCTATTGATTTGAGTCTTCTCCCTTTTTTTCTTGATGAGTCTGGCTAATGGTTTATCAATTTTGTTTACCTTTTCAAAGAACCAGCTTTTAGTTTTATTGATCTTTGCTATTGTTTCCTTCATTTGTTTTTCATTTATTTCTGATCTGATCTTTATGATTTCTTTCCTTCGGCTAACTTTGGGGATTTTTTGTTATTCTTTCTCTAATTGCTTTAGGTGTAAGGTTAGGTTGTTTGTCTGAGATGTTTCTTGTTCTTGCGGTAGGATTGTATTGCTATAAAGTTCCCTCTTAGAACTGCTTTTGCTGCATCCCATAGGTTTGGGTCATCGTGTTTTCATTGTCATTTGTTTCTAGGTATGTTTTGATTTCCTCTTTGATTTCTTCAGTGATCTCTTGGTTATTTAGTAGTGTATTGTTTAGCCTCCATATTTTTTACAGATGTTTTCCTGTAATTGATATCTAGTCCCATCGCATTGTGGTCAGAAAAGATACTTGATACGATTTCAATTTTCTTAAATTTACCAAGGCTTGATTTGTGACCCAAGATATGATCTATACTGGAGAACATTCCATGAGCACTTGAGAAGAAAGTGTATTCTGTTGTGTTTGGCTGGAGTGTCCTATAAATATCATTTAAGTCCATCTTACTTAATGTATCATTTAAGTTTGTGTTTACTTATTTACTTTCATTTTGGATGATCTGTCCATTGGTGAAGGTGGGGTGTTAAAGACCCCTACTATTATTGTGTTACTGTCGATTTCCCCTTTTATGATTGTTAGCATTTGCCTTATATGTTTAGATGCTCCTATGTTGGGTGCATAAATATTTACAATTGTTATGTCTTCTTCTTGGATTGATCCCTTGATCATTATGTAGTGTCCTTCTTTGTCTCTTGTAATGGTCTTTATTTTAAAGTCCATTTTGTCTGATATGAGAATTGCTATACCAGCTTTCTTTTGATTTCCATTTGCATGGAGTATCTTTTTTCATAACCTCACTTTCAGTCTGATGTGTCCCTAGGTCTGACTTGGGTCTCTTTTAGACAGCATATATATGGGTCTTGTTTTTGTATCCATTCAGCCAGTTGATGTCTTTTGGTTGGAGCATTTAATGCATTTACGTTTAAGGTCGTTATAGATATGCATGTTCCTAATACCATTTTCTTAATTGTTTTGGGTTTGTTATTGTAGGTCTTCTCCTTCTCTTGTGTTTCCTGCCTGAAGAAGTTCCTTTAGCATTTGTTGTAAAGTTAGTTTGGTGGTGCTGAATTCTCTTAGCTTTTGCTTGCCTGTAAATGTTTTAATTTCTCCATTGAATCTGAATGAGATCCTTCCTGGGTAGAGTAATCTTGGTTGTAGGTTTTTCCCTTTCATCACTTTAAATATGTCCTGCCACTCCCTTCTGGCTTTCAGAGTTTCTATTGAAAGATCAGCTGTTAACCTTATGGGGATTCCCTTGTATGTTATTTGTTGCTCTTCCCTTGTTTTCAATATTTTCCCTTTGTATTTAATTTTTGATAGTTTGATTAATATGTGTCTTGGTGTGGTTCTCCTTGGATTTACCCTGTATGGGACTCTCTGTGCTTTCTGGACTTGATTGACTATTTCCTTTCCCATATTAGGGATGTGTTCAACTATAATCTCTTCAAATATTTTCTCAGTCCCTTTTTTTCCTCTTCTTCTTCTGGGACCCCTATAATTTGAATGTTGGTGTGCTTAATGTTGTCCCAGAGGTCTCTGAGACTGTCCTCAATTCTTTTCATTCTTTTTTCTTTATTCTGCTCTGTGGTAGTTATTTCCACTATTTTATCTTCCAGGTCACTTATCCGTTCTTCTGCCTCAGTTATTCTGCCATTGATTCCTTCTGGAGAATTTTTAATTTCATTTATTGGGTTGTTCATCATTATTTGTTTGCTCTTTAGTTCTAGGTCCTTGTTAAAACTTTCTTGTATTTTCTGTGTTCTATTTCCAAGATTTTGGATCATCTTTACTATCATTACTCTGAATTCTTTTTCAGGTAGCCTTCCTATTTCCTCTTTATTTGTTTGGTCTGGTGGGTTTTTACCTTGCTCCTCATTTGCTGTGTATTTCTCTGTCTTCTCAGTTTGTTTAACTTTGTTTGGGGTCTCCTTTTCGCAGGCTGCAGGTTCCCATTGTTTTTGGTGTCTGCCCCAGTGGGGAAAGTTGGTTCAGTGGGTTGTGTAGCCTTCCTGGTGGAGGGGACTGGTTCCTGTGTTCTGGTGGATGAGACTGGATCTTGTCTTTCTGGTGGGCAGGACTGCGTCCGGTGGTGTGTTTTGGGGTGTCTGTGACCTTATTATGATTTTAGGCAGCCTCTCTGCTAATGGGTGGGTTTGTGTTCCTGTCTTGCTACTTGTTTGGTATAGGGTGTCCAGCCCTGTAGCTTGCTGTTCGTTGAGTGGAGCTGGGTCTTAGCGTTGAGATGGAGATCTCTGGGAGAGCTTTCACAGTTTGATATTATGTGGGGCCGGGAGGTCTGTGGTAGACTAATGTCCTGAACTCGGCTCTCCCACCTCAGAGGCCGGGCCAGACACTGGCAGAGCACCAAGACCCTGTCAGCCACTCGGCTCAGAAGAAAAGGGAGAAAAAGAAAGAAAGAAAGAAAATAATAAATAAAATAAAAAGCTATTAAAATAAAAATATTATTAAAAATAAAAAAGTAATAAAAAAGGAAAGAAAGAACAACCAAACCAAAATACAAATCCACCAATGAAAACAAGCACTAAAAACTATCAAAAAAAAAAACCCAAAAAAACCAGACAGAGAAAATCCTAGGACAAATGGTAAAAGGAAAGCTATACAGACAAAATCACACAATGAAGCATATTCATACACACTCACAAAAAGAGAAAAAGGAAAACACACACACACACACACACACACACACATATATATATATATATATATAGAGAGAGAGAGAGAGAGAGAGAGAGGAAGAGAGCAACCAAATCAATAAACAAATCTACCAATGATAATAACCTCTAAATACTAAACTAAGATAAACATAAAACCAGAAACAAATTAGATGCAGAAAGCAAACCCCAAATCTACAGTTGCTCCCATAGTCCACCACCTCAATTTTGGGATGATTCGTTGTCTATTCAGGTATTCCACAGATGCAGGGTATATCAAGTTGATTGTGGAGATTTAATCCGCTGCTCCTGAGGCTGCTGGGAGAGATTTCCCTTTCTCTTCTTTGTTCGCACAGCTCCTGGGATTCAGCTTTGGATTTGCTACCCCCCCCCACACACACACTGTGTGTAGGTCGCCTGAGAGTGTCTTTAGGGAAGTCTGAGGTCTTCTGCCAGCCTTCAGTAGGTGTTCTGTAGGAGTTGTTCCACACGTAGATGTATTTTTGATGTATTTGTGGGAAGGAAGGTGATCTCCACGTCTTACTCTTTCACCATCTTGAAGGTCCCTCTCCACAATACCTTCTCGCCAGTGGCCAGGGGAGTGGAGGGCACCGGCAGGTACTGCTTTCGTGGGACTGGAGTTTCTGTGGGAAACTTCCCCGAGCTCAGGGGCAAACTCTCGTGGACTCTGCCTGCTGTGGGCCGCAGGGTGGGCAGGAGTGTGGTGCAGGAGCTGGGGCAGCACTGAGCCCTGCACTTGCCCTCATCCTCTGCCCGACCTAGGCTCCTGGCTGCTCCCACTCCTGCCACCGCCCTGCCCCCAACTTCCCCACTCTTAAGAAGAAATTTAAAGTAAGACTAGGCCCACTATTTTGGCTGGACTTTACCATTTCTTCAAGTGATGCCTGGAACTATGGCAGCCATTTTAAGACCCTGAGGAGAACTAGCTAAGGACAAGGTCAATAATCTGAGGATGGAGGAGTGGAAAGATGAGAAGAACCTGGGTCCTTGACAACATTAAACATGAATTAATCAACCTCAGCACCTGCTACCTGAGACTTCCTACAGGAGATATTACATTTTCCTTGTTGTTTAAGCTAGTAGAGACAGGTTTCCTATTTTATTTATATCAAAGTTATTTCGTCAGAAATGAGAGGTGAAAGAAGCTTTATTTTATCGTCTTTAAGAGAACAGCTCATCCTTAAGCTGGGAGCTGTATATACATTCTGCTGATAATATTTATAACCCATTTTACTTGTTTGCATAATAATATTTAAGTCCTCTGCTATTTGGACATGTGCATTATTTCTAGAATACTGGGTGTCAATAAACACAAAACATATGCCAAATATTACTGAGAACAAATACTAGACAACTCAGTATTTTGTGTCGCTAAATGTGAGGAATGGGAAAGGCTTCTTGCAAAAGGTGGTATTTAATCTGGACTTGGAAAATTTGGAGGTGAGGTTCAAGGGCATTCTAGACAATGTGGGCCCCCAACCTGCTGAACTGTATGTCATGGGAGAGGAAGTGCGACAGTATGATTTGGGGGTATATAACGGTAGACAGATAAGGCTGGAGCTGGTTAGGTACAGATTGTGGGTTGTCCTGAATGTCTTGCTAAGGAGTTTGGGTTTCCTTTCCTCGGTGGTGGGAAACATTAGTGATGTTTGAGCTGGTCATCACTTATTGATTCTGGATGAATTGTTAAAGCATATATTAATATTTTACATAGGTTTTTTGGCATATTTTAATAAGTGTGCATGACTTTAATGAAACAATAAAAATCAATTTTCCATTCTAATTTGGATTCTATGTTTTAATGCAATTGCCAAGGGAAACAAGTAAGTGACTGGTTAAGTAGCCATTGTTTTCCAAACGTTCAAGTTCTCCAGAGAGACTACTTGAAGGCCAGTAAACAACATTTCAAAGGCAGTTAAGTTCAGACAACTGGATGTGCGCATGCAGGACAGTTAGAGGGTCTGATGCCCTGGGAGGGAAGGGATGCCTTGCCTGTGTAGGCAAAGAGATGTCTTGACGGAAAAGGGAGTCGAGGAAAAGCTGCTTAGAGCCTTGAGACTGAATGAGGTTGGTGCCCAGTAAAAGAAGTTGGAATTGTGAGGTTCCCTTTGCCCAGGAGCAGAAGCTCTTCAGTCATTTTACTGATGAAGAAACGGAAACAGAGTGGGGAACAGACATGACGAAATTTCTCCA
Organism: Neophocaena asiaeorientalis asiaeorientalis; assembly: GCF_003031525.2. NCBI lineage: Eukaryota > Metazoa > Chordata > Mammalia > Artiodactyla > Phocoenidae > Neophocaena > Neophocaena asiaeorientalis. The sequence goes on from NW_020174149.1 coordinate 4,519,552, forward strand.
GTTTTCATTTGTTAACTTCTTTACATTTTCTCTTGTTCCAAAAAGGAATCAACCTTAAATATAGTCCTGAATAATCATGAAGCAGCATGATTTCACTGCTGGTAGAGATGGGACTAGAAAGCCACTTTCCTAAACTTCAGCCCTCGCATGAATCGTACTAAATCTTGCAAATCTGTCTCCGTAGAGTACCTTTGCTGCTGGTTACCAGGTAGTGGACACCGCCCAAATAGGCACAGGGCTAAGATACCATGTGGCAAGGAAGCATTTCCCAGAACCCCCCCCGCAGATGTCCCCCATACCTGGCGTTGGCCAGGACTGGTCACGTGCTCTTTTCTGTACCAAGTCCTGGACAAAAGAAGGGGTTGATCTGATTGATTTATACTATTTAGGATTCAACCTTCAGTCGCAAGGGATGAATGGCTTGGGGGGCTGGGGGACATAGGGGAGAAGGAAGAGGGCATGGGACAGCAGCCTGAGCTGCAAGAAAAGCCCTGAAAATTGCGGAGTGGTTGAGAGCACAGGCTCTGGAGGGAGGGAGGCCTGCTTTCTCACCTGTGCTCCACGCCTTCCTAGCTGGGTTACCCTGGGCTCCTTGCAAGGCTTGGCTAAACCCCAGTTTCCAGGACAGCACTAGGGTCATTGTGGCAAAAATAAAATAATCTCGGTAAAGCAGTGGGCATAATGTTTTGTGCATAATAAACCTTCAGTAGATGTTTATTATTATTGTTATTGCTGCTATTTTTATTATTAATAAAAATGACCTCGCTCCTGCTTCCCAGAAGTTCACAAGGAGTCCACACGGAATAACCGCAGCTGTCTGTCGCAAGGCAGGAGGTGACTTCTTGCCAGGAGTCGGTCCTCCCCTTTTTCTCTATGCCAAAGGAAGGAGAGAGGCTCTGGAAACAGCCTTTCCTTCTGCACACGACTTGCCCCCATTCCCATATGGACTGCTCAACTAGGCTGGGGGTTTGGGAAAGGGTTCTGCACGGTGACGCAGCAACGTCCTGGTGGCGGCAGGACCCTAAGGTCTGAAGAACAGGGAGTAGCACACCCCCTCACCTGCTTGCTCAGTGGGTGAAGATGGGGTGCTGGGGATGCTTTCGTCCAACTTAATCACCATGGAAGTGGTGGTCGGGAACCAGTGGGGTCCAACCTCTTCTATCAGGGTTCAAGATTAGGAATCCTACGCACAGAGTACTCTCTTTTTCTGGCATTTCCATACGTTAATTCGATGACAGTTAAGAGGCAGGGCATTTTCTTAACATTCACGAGCAAATCTTAGTAGATTAGCAATTCCCAGTCACCTACACCCCGTGGCGTCCCTAGCCGGGCTCGCCGGTGGGGCGCCGGCGGCGGCGCGGAGAGGGGGCGGCACTGCGCGGTGCCCTGGGGGAAGGGGGGCGCTGCACGGGGTGTGCGGAGGAGGCGGTGCTGTGCGGGGCCCCGCCTGAAGCCGGCTGCAGATGAGGCAGGCGGCGAGACGGACGCGCCGTTTGCATTCGCCCGCAGTCATTTTTACCCGCGGAGGTAATGAAGTTGTCAGCAGCGCCCCGAGCGTGGCAGAGCCTTATATTCAAATAGGCCTGCCGGGCCCCGGCCTTCGCCCTTCCCCCGCCCCCTGCGTCCCGCGAGTACCCGAATGAGCGCGGCGCCGCGTCTCCGCTGCTAGCCGCAGGCTTTGTCTGTGGCTCGGCACGCACCCGCGCCCGCTCCCGCTCTCCCTGTCTTCTCCCTCTCCTTGCACCCCCGCCCCCTTTGTGCCCCTGGGAAGACTCAGCCTCAGACCCCAGCCACCCCACCTGGGCTGACCCCCGTGACCCCGCAAGCCCGGCTGACGGCACGTTTGGGGGGGTTAGTGGCAGGGAGGCCGTCACCCTCACACTGGGCGCCGTCCCCGCTCCTTTTCCCTCCCCCCAGCAGCCCCTCGCTCTCCTCTTCAGCTCCATCTCCAAGAAAGAGGACTTGACACTGACAGTATCACTTTGGCCTAAAGTTCTCTTCCCTTTCTGAAGGCTTCTTTGTGGTCCTTTTTAGGATTACAAAGCCCCAAACAGACCTACCCGCTGAGGCGGCTGAGAAAAGGCGGTTCGGCAGGTGCAGCGCTGTCAGGAGATGAGACGGCAAGCTAGACACACACCTGCTTTGAGACAGGTAGTTGACGGGGCACAGTGAATGTTTAAGCTGCTGGGATTCGTTTCCCTAGGCCTCTGCAGCTGTGCGGTCCCCTGGGGCAGCCACTGGACGCGTGTGGCTCTTGAGCAGTTGAAATTTGGCTGATCCAAATGGAGATGTGCTGTAAGTGTGAAATACAGGCTGGATTGCGAAGACTGAAAAAAAGAATGTGAACCGTCTCATTAATCATTTTAAAGTATTGATGGGTTATTGAAATGATAATGTTTTGGATATAATGGGTGAAATAAGATATATTATTAAAAATCTATTGTCTGTTTCTTTATACCGTTTAAAAAATGTGGCCACAAAGAACATTTAAAATGACATACGTGGCTCACATTATATTTCTATTGGACAGTGCTGGTCTAGAGGCTTAATTAAGACCCAAGACCCTTCCCTCTCACCTTACTCTGCACGTTCTTTGGAACAGAGCATGGAGAAAGAGAAGGTTCTTAGATCTTAAGCATCAAATGCCCAGGCAGATAATTAGGAAGTAATCAGATTATTGAAAACCTTGACAACACAAGAGTAGAAGCAGTGACTAAGGTTGCATGAACTGGCCGTTCCTTTCCCTTTGTTCACTGTAAAGAAAGACCCACGCTCTCGCCACAGTCTTGCCACGATTCCCTGGACTAACCGTGATTCCCTGGACTAACCGTGATTCCCTGGACTAACCATCCGTGTGCAAAGTTGGGCCTCTAGGAGTGCTTTGTGCCTTTTAGGAGTTATTTGTCGCACACTGAACTTGCTGACATTCCATTTAGAAGAGTGAATACTGTGTATGCATTGTAACAACTATTTCATAGGTATTTTTGGTGTACATTGTTCCTCAGCACGCACAGGGCTCCGGAAGTATGTATGACACGATGCACTCGCTGCCAGTGATGTGGGCCTGGGGGAGTCCCTCAGTGTGCATTGACTCCACACACGGCCACGGCTCCTCCAGGGCTTTTATGGCGCAGCTTGCCAATGATCCGTGCATTAAAGACTCCCGGAATATACATTGACATGGTAGACTGGAGTTGTTTGGGTCTACCATGCCGATGATCCGGGGATAATTGCGGTGTGTTATGTACTTTCACTGAGATTGGAGTGTGCGTGGTCCTAATGGCAGAACCAGAACTGCCCCAGTTAAGCCCTGCTGTGACTCCCTGTGTGGGGTGCATGGACCTTTGACCTCCTGCGTCATGACACTGTGACATTGCTAATGTTTGCGGATGTTTTAACTGATTCGGTACCTGGATTGGGGGTCCATGTACTGATGGTTTCATCTGGTTAATCATAAGCTAAAGATCTTGGAAAGGTCATATTTAAAGCAGAAAAAGTGGTTTAGAGAGAATAAGTTTGGGAGATGTGTATGAGTTTGAGAGGGTTAATATGGAATAAATAACCTAGTCTTGAGAAAACCTAGTTGCTTAAACTGAAATAGATAAAACAAGGAGGTGATAAGACGATGGAAGAAATCATAAAATATATTCAATAGAAAAATAATTCAAACACTGCAGAAGTGTATCAAATAAAAATATCGTCCTCCCGTCCCTTTCTTTCTTCTATACCATCCACTGTTACAATCTCTGTTAATATTTTTTGTATATTTTTAGTAATTTTTATACATATACGAATAAGTGTATCTATTCTTTGTTTACACAAGTGGGGTATTACCAAACCTTAACTCTCCAGTGCCTTGTTTTGAACTAATAATATATTGAACATCTCTCCTTCTCAGTGCATTTAGATCTGTTGCATCCTTTGTAATGATTGCATGGAATTCCAGTATATGGATGTAACAAAAAATTTATGCTACTTCAACCATCACTGCAGTGAATATCCTTATACATTTGCAGATTTGTGCAAACGTGTTCACGGGATAAATTTTTAGCAGCGGAAATGCTGGGACTAAGAGATGTACATTTAAAATGGTGATAAATATCGCCAAGTCAATAACCAGAATGATTGTACTGCTTTATACTGCAACTATCAGTATGTGTGCCTATTTCCCCACTCCAGGTCAACGCATAGTTTTTTCATGGGAGACACTTCTAATGTGTGTGGCTGAATTTTCCCATGGTGTTCTCTGTACAGCTTTATGGTGAGAGCCCAGCACTGGGGGCTGTGATAAATGCAATGAAGTGAGGAAATCAGGACCACAAAGTAGGAAGTCTCGTTAATCAAGATAAAAAACGATGGCTCCACAAAACACACTGAGATCGGTTGAATTTTGGTAATAGCGTATCAACATGGGAGAATTGGAATTAGATCACGTTAATTCATCATTCAGCAGATATTTGTTGAGAAGTTATAAGTGAATTCTCCATTGGATTGTAAGCCCCTTGAGAGCAAAACTGTTGTCTTTTTAATCTCTGTGGCTTCAACAGAATTATGGAATGGGGCTGGGCCTAAATTTTTTTTAAATCGATGTTGTTGTCGATTTGCTTGTTTTAATTTGGCCATTTATTGTCACCATATACCTGGTTCTACCCGAAGTTGGATTTTCAAGATGGCTGACATTTTATCCTTGCTCCCAGCAGCTCACAGTGGAAGAGACAGCGGGATGTAAACCAGTCTGAAAATTCACATAGTATGGACAAAGTGAACATGAGCAGCTAACTGTGGTGGCGTAAATAGTTTCCCCGAAATCTGATATTTGAGCTGGATCCTGGAAGAGACCAACAAGGAAGGACTTCTAGACAGAGGAAGCCACAATAAAGGGATGGAGCTTTGTGGGAATGCTGGTGTGAATGGCTCACAGGGAGTGTGTTGGGAAGAAGGGGACCTGAAGGGGAGGCACCGCCTACTTACAAGGAAGCATTGAGTCAGGCATCCTGGAGCATCAAGGGAATGACATATAGAGAGGGAGTGGGCTTCTCATTCAGGCTTTATCTCTGAATTGTAGTGGGGCATTTGGAAGTCCTGAGAATCCTGTAGCTTTAAAGTGCCTCATTTGTAATATGAGGCTAGATAATTTCTAATATTTTTATCAGCTCTAAAATCCAGTGGCCTTTGAGCTATAGGACTTGAACTTGCCTGCAAAGACTTTATCTTCTGTGTGTGATATCTTGGGGTGTTTCTTTAAGATGGTAGTAAATGGCTGGCTGTAATTTGCTGGAACTAACTACCGTGGACATGTACCGTGATCTCAAAGTCTGCATACAGTTTTGCCCCCACCCCAAAAAGGGTTACTAATGAGAATGAAGAAGAAAACACAACAATAGCAGGCAGTATAAGTCTTTTGATAATTACTCTTCATATGCCACTAAATCCTATCTTCACTGAAAATTGAACAGACACCGCTGAAAAGGTTTCTCTGAAGTGTATTGCAGAATTGGACGTCAAGTGTCCTGTTTCTTGGGATTCATATGCTGCATGCATTTCATCGGATTTGATAAGCATGCCATCCATGTCCTTGTCTGTGGCAGAGGGAAGCATTATGATTGAGACAATGTCTAAGTCCAGAAAGAATGCTGTGGCCTATTGATTAGAGACCTTCCTCCAAGCTGACACCTTGAGAATTATTACCCAGCCCATCTTGCCCCAAAGAACGAGGGACTTGCTTAAAGTCTGTGCTGACTTCCAGATGAACTTTGCATAATTCCCCCAATTTTTAGGCTCAGGGTTTTCCAAGTTGTATCGGAGGCTATCTAGAAGCAAATAAAATAAACACAAGCAGACTGCCCATGGGACCAAACACATGGCATGATAACAACTCTGTGACCAGTGACTCGTCTAAGATATGGGAGTTTGGTGAAATTATTGAATTATTGAAGAAGGATGTTTTGCCAGTCCTGTTGGGCACTGTTCAGAGTCTTGAATTCTACAAATGCAAGCAAGAGATCAGAGAGGCTTTGCTGAAACCTCACAGAGTCAAAGCCTCTGCCCCACACGTTGATACTGGGGATTTCCGAAACAGCTTCCTGTGAGATCATCTTATGTGTGGAATCCGTGGCAATGACTTCCAAGGGAGACTCCTGACTGATCCCAATTTGATGCTTTCTTTGGCATGGAGCGAGGCCTGGGCACTGAGAGTAAATTTTTAATCTTCTCAGAAATCAAACAGCAGTACAAGGGTGTTGAGACATGAAGAGAGAAATTTTTACTGCCTGGGTGAGCAGGTGCCAATCCCAAATCATTATCAGGACGTTGGAGACCAGCAATCCCCGTTCAGACAGCAGTCTTTTATCAGTGATCCACTCCCAGATTCAAGATAACGGGTAAAGATTGTTTTGGAAGAATGGTAATTGTGAAGGAGTGTGTCCCTCAACCAGTATGACGTAGAGCAGCTGGCAGAGCATGTCATATATATCATCGGGTGGTAGAATGCTTAGGTATTTCTATACCAGTGAAGACCAGGAGATCCAGGCCCAACTGGGGGCCATGAGCACCAGATGAAAGTAATGCTAGTTGTTAGTTCCTGACTGGTAAGACATCACGCTAAAATTTTTTCATGGCCGTTTACCAAGATTAGATAACCTCATGGTAGTTGTAGAGCTGATATTTCTGGAGCTATGTTGTGATTGTGGAGTTTGGCTCCTTTCTGGGGAAGCATAGGGAAGAACAAAATCACATCACTCGCAATTAGTTTCCAAAATTCGTATGTGCTTATGATCTAGCAAGGTAATTAGACTGTATCTTGGTGCTCAATAAGAACTGATCAAACAATGATTGAAGAAGGAAGGAAGGAATGATCTAATGTTAGATAAACAATAAAAAGGTAACAGTTGTTTTTATCTAGTACAACAATACGTATGTATGAGGAGAGAAATGACTGCAAGCTTAAACATGTGGGTTATAGGACCCAACTACTTGTCACTAAAAGTTGAAAGAAGAGAAAAAACAATTAGAAAAAATGATCCATTTTTAAGGCCTTCACATCCTTTGAAAAACCAATTATAGGAAGCTGTCTCAAAGTAGACTACATTTAAGTCTAGACATGTCATCAATTGACTTGAAATCTTAAGTTTCTAATCTAACAAGATAGTTTTGAATAAGTCACACATAACTAGCGAACTGTACTAGTGTCTCAATACTTCAAGCCTGTGAAGCTCCTAATATTGAAGTGCAAACTCAGGAGGGAAAGAGGAGCCAATAGAACCTTATAAGGATCATTGCAAGTTTATGAAAAAATCTGATTGTCAGGATGAAGCAGGAAAATTCCAATAAAGAAGCAGAATTTTTTCACCTTAGAAAATATGTGTAGCATCTCCACTAAATGAAATTCATACTGCACACAGAAGATTGAATTCCTGTAAGAGGCATTTAACTGGGGGAAGGCAGACCTCACATACTTCACACCATGGAGCTGCAAGAGAATTTAGTGTCATACCCCAGAATTGTTTTCCTGGCATAAAATGTAAGCCATCTTGAGGATAAAACCTAGACAGTAAGTTTCATTTGGCACCAGCATTTTAACATCAGGTCTTAAGGGGCCACCAAAGCTACAAGACAGAAAGCAATTCTTCAATGGCCAATGTAGCTGTTTTAAGAAGCACTGGATATTTTTACATCTCCTAGTAAATATGGAGATAGTCTCTCAGTGTACTTTTTTTTAGGTTAAAATGTTGTCTGACTGGCTATGGTATTATAGTTTTCAAAGTGAGGTTAGCAGGCAAGACACATTAAGATGCTTGTTAAATTTTAAAGGCAAATTCCTCTACCCCTGAAATCAGCAATAAAACCTTCCTGGGTGATTCTTTTTTTTTTTTTTTTTTAATAAATTTAATTATTTTTGGCTGCGTTGAGTCTTTGTTGCTCGCGGGCTTTCTCTAGTTGCAGTGAGCGGGGGCTACTCTTTGTTGTGGTGCTCAGGCTTCTCATTGCAGTGGCCTCTCTTTTTGCGGAGCATGCGCTCTAGGCACACGGGCTTCAGTAGTTGGGGCACACAGGCTCAGTAGTTGTGGCTCGCAGGCTCTAGAGCGCAGGCTCAGTAGTTGTGGCACACGGGCTTAGTTGCTCTGCGGCATGTGGGATCTTCCCAGACCAGGGATCGAACCTGTGTCCCCTGCATTGGCAGGCAGATTCTTAACCACTGCGCCACCAGGGAAGCCCCTGGGTGATTCTTAGAAACATCCAGCTTTGAGACCCCCTGTGGTTAGAGTTGAAATGGTGTGATCTAAAGTTATTGGTTGGTTCCTTTAAATACTGGAAGTTATACAATGGAGGAAAGAGGCATGGTTAAACAAATACTTCTTTAAAAATAAAAATAGCTTTGTTATTTTCTTCACTAGAAAAAATGGTGTATGCTCATTGTAATAAATCAAGCAATGGTGGAAAATACAGTATTTTATACACTCTTTTTAGATTAGTGATATTAACTCTAAAAGTTGTATTTGTTGCAAATTTTTTCTGTTTCTCATTTGTCCTTTTTAAGTTATAGGGATTTTACTTTTTTTTTTTACACGTTTTCAGTTCATGTGCACAATTGTTACCAATCTTTTTTCCTTAAGGGATTGTAGAATTCTCTTCAATTATAACATTATGATGTAGCTTTAAACAGAACATAAGATAATTTTTTTAATTTTTAATTTTATTTATTTTTTTATACAGCAGCTCCTTATTAGTCATCAGTTTTATACACATCAGTGTATACATGTCAATCGCAATCGCCCAATTCATCCCACCACCACCCCCTCCCCCGCCGCTTCCCCCCTTGGTGTCCATATGTTTGTTCTCTACATCTGTGTCTCAATTTCTGCCCTGAAAACCAGTTCATCTGTACCATTATTCTAGATTCCACATATATGCATTAATATACGATATTTGTTTTTCTCTTTCTGACTTACTTCACTCG
>NW_020174149.1:4529324-4600429 GCF_003031525.2 Neophocaena asiaeorientalis asiaeorientalis
TCTGAAGTGGGTCTCTTGTAGACAGCATATATATGGGTCTTGTTTTTGTATCCATTCAGCAAGGCTGTGTCTTTTGGTTGGAGCATTTAATTCATTCAGGTTTAAGGTAATTATTGATACGTATGTTCCTATTATCATTTTCTTAATTGTTTTGGGTTTGTTTTTGTAGGTCCTTTTCTTCTCTTGTGTTTCCCACTTAGAGAAGTTCCTTTAGCATTTGTTGTAGAGCTGGTTTGGTGGTGCTGAATTCTCTTAGCTTTTACTTGTCTGTAAAGCTTTTGATTTCTCCATTGAATTTGAATGATATCCTTGCTGGGTAGAGTAATCTTGGTTGTACATTCTTCCCTTTCATCACTATAAGTATATCATGCCACTGCCTTCTGGCTTGTAGAGTTTCTGCTGAGAAATCAGCTGTTGACCTTATGGGAGTTTCCTTGTATGTTATTTGTCGTTTTTCCCTTGCTGCTTTCAATAATTTTTCTTTGTCTTTAATTTTTGCCAATTTGATTACTGTGTGTCTCGGCGTGTTTCTCCTTGGGTTTATCCTGTATGGGACTCTCTGCGCTTCCTGGACTTGGGTGGCTATTTCCTTTCCCGTGCTAGGGAAGTTTTCGACTATAATCTCTTCAAATGTTTTCTCGGGTCTTTTCTCTCTCTCTTCTCCTTTTGGGACCCCTATAATGTGAATTGTTGTGTTTAGTGTTGTCCCAGAGGTCTCTTAGGCTGTCTTCGTTTCTTTGCATTCTTTTTTCTTTATTCTGTTCTGCAGCCGTGAATTCCACCATTCTGTCCTCCAGGTCACTTATCCGTTCTTCTGCCTCAGTTATTCTGCTATTGATTCCTTCTAGTGTGTTTTTCGTTTCAGTTATTGTATTGTTCATCTCTGTTTGTTTGTTCTTTAATTCTTCTAGATCTTTGTTGAACATTTCTGCATCTTCTTGATCTTTGCCTCCATTCTTTTTCCGAGGTCCTAGATCATCTTCTCTATCAGTATTCTGAATTATTTTTCTGGAAGGTTGCCTATCTCCACTTCATTTAGTTGTTTTTCTGGGGTTTTATCTTGTTCCTTCATCTGGTACATAGCCCTCTGCCTTTTCATCTTGTCTATCTTTCTGTGAATGTGTTTTTTGTTCCACGGGCTTCATGATTCTAGATCTTCTTGCTTCTGCTGTCTGCCCTCTGGTAGGGATTTTACATTGTTTACAAAATAAAATTTATCAGGTTTTCCCCTTTTCATTTGTGGCCTCTGACTCATGATAAGTAAGACTGCCATTTTCCTAGGATAATAAAAATCTTTATCTTTTTTCCCCCTTTTACTTTATAGTTCTAACTTTTATATTTAAATTGTTGATCCCTCTGGAATTTAACTCACTATAAAGAATGAGGCTGGGATCCAGCTCTATTTATTTTTTTCCAAATGACTAGGTATTTTTTTTGAGATCATTTCTTGAATAATTTATTTTATTCCCACTGATATAAAATGCCACTTTTATTATGTACTAAATGTCCATATATACTTTCTGGGCTCTACCATGGTCATTTGATTACTCTGCATTTTTGTGCCAGGTCCACAAAATATCTCATTACTGTTCATTTTTAGAATTTCTCTGGCTGTCCTTGAATGATTATTCTTCCAGATGAACTTTAGAATCAGTTTTCAAAGTTTCAAAAAAAATCCTGTTGGGATTTTCATTAGAATCACATTTAATTTATAGATTAATTTTGAGGGGAGAATTGGATTCTTCACAATTCTGAGTCTTACTTGAGAATGACACATGATTTCCCAATTGCTCAAGCCTTTGTTTGAATGTCCCTCTGTGTGTGTGTGTGTATCACAAACAGATTTTGCCTGTTTCCTGTAAAGTTTGTTTCTGGGTGTTTTACAGGGTTTTGTTGGTTTTATGATTAATCACATGGTTCTTAGATACATGCTTAAAGCAGCTACCCTGTGGCATAGAATGTAAGCTTGGAGCTGGATTGCCATTTTAGGGGGTCGGTATGCAATAGAAGCCTGTGTTTTGGAGACAGACCCATGTGGATCTTTGTTATATCTTCCAGATTGCCGTGACACTTTGGGAAGAGTCTCCTCTCTAAGCTTCTCTTCCTCATCTGTAAAATAGAAACCTTGCAGGGATTTGTATGCATCAGTGATAATACTTGAAACACCTAATGTAGAGCTTAGCACTTACTGAGTCCTCAGATATGGGAGCTGTTTGAGGGCCAGGCTAAGGAGTTCATTTCAAAATTCCTTACAAGGTTGAGATTCCTTGAAGCTTTCAAAAACATATTTGTATCCAGCAGATTTTTTTTTAATTTATTTGTTTTTTGCGGTACGCGGGCCTCTCACTGTTGTGGCCTCTCCCGTTGTGGAGCACAGGCTAAAAGCTTTCAAAAACATATTTGTATCCAGCAGATTTTTTTTTTAATTTATTTGTTTTTTGCGGTACACGGGCCTCTCACTGTTGTGGCCTCTCCAGTTGTGGAGCACAGGCTCCGGATGCGCAGGCTTAGCGGCCACGCCACCAGGGAAGCCCTCCAGCAGATTTTTAAAGAGTACTCTGAATAAAAGCACTGTTCTAATAGCCTTCCCTCCCCGCCCTCCTCTTCCCATGATTGAAATATTTGATGTAAGAGATCTTATCCAGTGAATGTGTGGTTCTGAGCACCATCACTGCTGAAAGTTTTAGTCTCAGCCACATCGCAATGGGAGGCCTGGTTCTTTCTTCTTACAATGTTAATTAATGGTCACTTGGGGAGTTTGGGGACAGGCTTCAGTGTGTTAATGTCTTAGAAAAATACATCTGAGGTACAAAGACCATTTGGAGTACCCAGTTAAGAATGGTTTGCCACATAGAGTAGAGCCTAAAGAAGGCTTTCATAAACATGGGTGTTCAGCTAAACCAATAGTTAGCCCCACATTCTTAATGGCATAATCACCAACATAACCGATTCATAACAATAGCCTTTTAATGTTGAAACAATGACTTTGGATAATAAAATAACACTTTTAATTTGCTTGACACCAAATTCGACCTATGTGGATCATCTGATGGTGAGGTGAGGGGAAGGAGAGTCTGTTGAGTTCTAAATACATTATAAGGCGTTAACACATAATGTGCATAATGTACTTCAGGCCAGAGATGCTCTAGATGGCTTAGTGAAAAAACAAAATGGTGATCAGAATATGCTGCTGCTTTGGAATTTAACAAATACTTCATAATTTATGTATCAATTTCCACAAGTTTCCTTAGGAAGAACTAGTTAAGCCTTGAAGTTGATGTGCTTTGGTTAAATTTGTTCATTTGGAACACCTACTGGGGAAAGTGCTATGGGAAAGAACCATCAGTAAATTTTTGTTGAGTAAAAAACAATGCTGTATCCTGGGAGGAAAATGTAAATGAATTGATTGCTCCATTATAGTAATATCTTTATATCTGTCATTTGGATATTGTAAGCTGTTTGTAATCTGTTTTTTTAAATTGAATTATTTAAAATTTCATCAGTGTTTTCAAATTCTTTTGGGAAATAGGGGAGTTTTAAATCATAAGTAATTCAAAAGCCTCCACATGTATACCTCCTAAGTGGGTGAGCCAGGCAGCCACCTTTATTTTTGCTCTCATGGTTTGTTGGTGTTGGCCAGCACTCTTGTTCTTTTCATTTGTAAGAAGAGCTGGGACCAAGCTTTTGAGGCACGTGCATATAATATCAAGGATTCCAGCCAACCTCATCTATTGCCTGATTTCAACTTACCTATTGCAAAGCTGATTGAAATCTGACAATTAATTCTTTTCAGCTAAATATGTCTTCCATTAAAAGGCAAATGCTCCCTGGGAAATATTAGGAGTTGTCAGTCATTTATATCTTAGTGAGTATGAATTTATAACAGCTTTGTTTTTTTCTTTTTTTCGGTCATGACTTGTGGCTTGCAGGATCTCAGTTCCCTGACCAGAGACTGAGCCTGAGCTGTGGCAGTGAAAGCCCGGAATCCTAACCACTAGGCCACCAGGAAACTTCCTATAACACTTTCTTAAAATAAGTTAAGGAGATCTGAATACATATGCTAAGGAAAAAAGCGATACTAGTCAGTAACTAAAATAATCTACCAAATTACAATTAAGGATAAGATATTTTATAAAGTCCTTTCTTGATAGCAGATTTGTATGTGTTGGAGATGGGATCACATTGGGTATATAATTTTGCATGTTAATCTTGTTTTCTACTTAACGTTATACCTACCCCTCCAATGGCTGTGTACTTTTCCGATGAATGGCTTTACCAGAATTATTTTTCTGTTCTACTGTTAGACAAGTGCATCTTATTAGTTTATAATATGAAAGATGCTTTTAGGTCTGTGAACTACCTTTTTATAAATGTCTTTGCTTCCTTTTTTTCCCTTTTTCATTTGGAACTTTAAATGTTGGACTTTCCTTCTCTGAGATGTCCCTGTACATACAAACAGTCATCATTAAGTGGCCCTCTTGCCTTTTCAGTATTAGGGGTGCAGGTTAAATGTCCTGGATCAGTGCTGTGCAAAGTGTGTCTGTGGACCAGTGCCTGGCTTGAACTGTTTGCTGCTGGTCCACAATGAGGCAATATGGACACTGAGAGGAAATGTTCAGAATGAAAACCCTCGTAGTGATTTGACATTGCTGCACCATCCAAGAAGTAGTCGGGATGGTCTTATAGGATATAGAGAACATTGGGCTATGAGTCATATGTGGTGGAACTCTGTAGGCATATTAGAGCTCTCTATCAGCCCATGGAAGATTGGACAAAACAAAGCAAGCAAACAAATCAGTCCTGCACTTTGGATAAGCTGAGAAGCACTGTCCTAGGTCAGAGTGGAGAATGCAAGCACACAGTGCCTTGAAGTTCCATAAACCCTCACAGAGGGGAGTATAGACCAGTAATCAAAAGACAGACTTGGTTTACATCCCAGCTCTAACCCTTATTTTCTGAGACCTTCGACAAATGACTAAAACACTTTGTGTCTTGGTTTCCTCATCTGTAAAAACAAGAATAACAATAGAATTAACTTTGTAATATGATCCTACAGAGAAAGGACTTAGCACACTGCCTGGCATGTATCAAATGCTCAATAAATAGAAGCCCCCATTATTATGTCAGTAAATAGCACCCCAAACAGAAATTTCTGGAAGGATTCCTTTATGCATTACTATAGGAAAACACGCAGTTCTTGAATGAAACAGCACCCCTGCTCCCACTCCCCTCCTTTTTGTCAGCCTAACTGTGATCACAGAGCTGTTTGTGTTTATCTTCTACAGAGGGTGAGGCCACATCCCTTGTAGGGCAGCCTAGATCAGAGCTGACAGACCAGGAAATCACAGACCCTTCAGAGCTCTCATCTCCATTCCTTCCTGCACCGTCACCAACTCATCAAAAGCTCTGAGTGTTTATCTCACAGTTGCCAGATGTCCATCTGTTTGGGATTGTTATGAATTTTACTGCCTTGTCCTGTTTACAGTCCTCACAGGGCACACAATAGCCCTGTGTTTGTACCAGGTAGAGACATGTCTCCATGACGTGTCCATCTGCTGGGACACCAGGATCTGGTGGGTCTCTACTTCTGCTGCTCCTGTTGACCCCCTGGACACCCTGTAGGCTTAATGTAGCACGAGAGCTTGAAAGAGTGTCAGAGTTGGTGTTGAAGATCTGGATTCTTATCCTGACTCTGCCTTGGATATGTGAGCCCCAACATCCTCATCTGTAAAATGGGGCCGTAACACCAATCTTACCTTGCACCCGTGGTGACTGAATGAGATAGCCTTTGAAAAGTGTTCTGATGCATAATAAATGCGTGTTCTGATGCATAATAAATGCAACTTTCCTCCCATTCTTCCAGTATTGGATGCCTTTTCTCTTCCCACTTTGCGCTGTGCTGAGCATACAAGGCATCACACAAAGTGAATTCCTCCCTAGAACGTATGTTCATAAGGGCAGGGATTTGCCTAGTTTATTTATTGCTCTATGCCCAAGTTCTAGAACAATGCCTGGGGATAGTGGATGCTCAATTAATATACGTTGAACAAATTAATTAAAGTGAATTATACAGTCACATTTCCTGCTGTCTCTTTTAGGATACTTTTAGCTCTGAGCAACAGAAAACCTTGAATCAACTTGCTAAAGTGGTGAGAACATCTGTTATTTCCTACAACTAGAAGTTTGGAAGTAGAGAAGTCTTGTGGTTGATTAATTTGATGGCTCACTAACACATGCCTGGCCCAGGTCCTTCTCATCTTTCTGCTCTGTCATTTTTGACCTAGCTCATCTCATAGTCATGAATGGCTGCTGCAGTTCCAGACATCACATCTAGACATAGTCATACCCAACAGAAATGGGGAGAGTCTCTATCATTCTTGTATGTCTTTCCCTATAGAAACTCAGAAATGCTCTAGCTGACTTTTGCTGGAAACCCTTCAGCTGGCATTTGCTCACTTGCACACACTGAAACCAATTGCTGGAGATCAGTTAGGATTAATCCTGAGTTATGTCTGGGAGAGGTAGGTATCCGAGCAGATTCTGGCCTCTGCCAAAAAGGACAGAGGGCAGCCAGCCAGCTGTGTTGGATATACCTACTCTTTGGAGTCTTAGAGAAAAAAGAATTATTAAGCAAAAATGAATTAAACAAGTGCATGAGCAAGTAAATGTTTATGTCATATCTAAATTAAGGGCTGGTGAATGTGTTTCATGTTTGGTAATTACAATCATTGTTGCTTTGGTTGTGGTCAAAAAATAAAAATAAAAAAATAAATTAAGGGCTGGAGCTAATAAGTGAAGAGGGAATTGCATGTTGAGACTTGGAGGAATATAGCCTACCCTGCTGCCTGATTCAAATACAGATACAGATGCGGTTGCCAACTGGCTATGACAAAGGGGGTGCTTAAATGCAAGATGAAGTAGAGCAAGATACATTTTGCAGTGTTGCAGTGTCTCATGGATTAGGTTAGAGATGCAGACCCACTGTTATTGTGGCAGTATAATCTCAGTAATTCATCCTCCATTAACTCAAAGCGTGCACTAGCTCACTTGGCCAGGCTAGCATTTACTCTGGTATTTTCGAGGGAGAAATTGTTTGCAAAGAAATTGAATAGTCCAAGTACTATACTCTTTGGAATGTGTTAACAAATTATTTTTAATATTCTGTCATATAAAACCTCGTATGCAAATAATATGTATTTGCTTATTTAAGCAGGTCCTTGGAACCTAGACTTGACACACTAAATGGCTTGTGGTTAAGGGCACTATATGCATTTGGAATTAATCAAACCAATAAATTCTAAAGTACTTTTTTTAAAATTAAATTTAATTTTTTTTAATACAGCAGGTTCTTATTAGTCATCGATTTTACACACATCAGTGTATACATGTCAATCCCAATCGCCCAATTCATCCCACCACTACCCCCTCCCCTACCGCTTTCCCCCACTTGGTGTCCATACGTTTGTTCTCTACTTCTGTGTCTCTATTTCTGCCCTGCAAACTGGTTCATCTGTACCGTTTTTCTAGGTTCCACATATATGCATTAATATACGATATTTATTTTTCTCTTTCTGACTTACTTCACTCTGTATGACAGTCTCTAGATCCACCCACGTCTCAATAAATGACCCAGTTTCGTTCCTTTTTATGGCTGAGTAATATTCCATTGTATATATGTACCACATCTTCTTTATCCATTCGTCTGTCGATGGCCATTTAGGTTGCTTCCATGATCTGGCTATTGTAAATAGTGCTGCAATGAACATTGGGGTGCATGTGTCTTTTTGAATTATGGTTTTCTCTGGGTATATGCCCAGTAGTGGGATTGCTGGGTCATATGGTAATTCTATTTGTAGTTTTTTAAGGACCCTCCATACTGTTCTCCATAGTGGCTGTATCAATTTACATTCCCAACAGTGCAAGAAGGTTCCCTTTTCTCCACAGCCTCTCCAGCATTTGTTATTTGTAGATGTTCTGAAGAGGCCCATTCTAACTGGTGTGAGGTGATACCTCGTTGTAGTTTTGATTTGCATTTCTCTAATTATTAATTATAATTATGTATAATAATCTTTTTAATGCGAATTCTCTCAATTCAGCCATTGTCCTCCCTGTAGTTAGGTTGGGTTTATGGGGTTTTCTTGTGTCCTCAAACCTCAAGTACTTATTGGCAATCAGACCACAGGAAGCCAGCTCTTGTTTCTGGTGCTGCCACTGTGAAGTTGCTGAGGGTCAGCTGTGGGCCCACATTCAGTGGAAGCTGTAGAGAGCAGAGAAGCCAAGTGTGAAAGCCTGGGCAGCCAGATTGCCTGTGTTCAGATCCTAGTCTGGCTACTTGTTATCTGTGGGACTTTAGGTGAGTTATACTCTCTCTCCATGTCTCAGTTTCCCCATTTGTAAAATGGGAAAAGTAGTAGTACCTATCCTATAATATTGTTGTGATGAAGACATGAGTTAGCATATATAAAGTTTTTATAATGGTGCCTGGCTTACAGTGAGTATGAAAATGTTTGCTCTGTATTATCATATATCAAATATATGAATTCAATAAGCATAGAGTGAATCATATTATTAAGATGGAAAGGACAATTGTTGGATCAACTGCAAGTCACTTTCTTTTCAGCGCCCTTGAGATGGAACATTTTCCTCAGTGCACAGGCAAATTTTGTCCAGCATGTCTCTGATAGAGCCAGCCGTATTATAGCTGGGTAAATATTTCTATGAGTTGCAACAAATTTTAATAAAATTACTCAATTCCCCCTCAAGCAGTTTGCAATGATTTTATGCCGATGTATACTGATGGGCATTCACACTTGCCTCCCACTGAGTTAAACGTAGTAGTCATTGAATATACACTTCCAGCATCAAACTAATGAAAATTCTTGTTTAGGCTTGAACGTAATTGACTTACTTTTGTTATCTGTTTAGAAATCATCATTTCTTTGCTATAAGAGCCAGAAAAAAATACATTGAATAGAAACCTATTTGGACCTTTTAAAGTAAAATTCTTCTGCTTGAATTATCTTAAAGAGGTTAGGATGTGTCTCAATTTGCTAATGAATTGAGTCATCCTCTTTTTGTGTTCTTGGATCTGGGACTTTAACACTCTGCTAAGGCTGTTGATCTAATGTGGGTATGTGAGTCACACATTGAATGATGTCCATATAGTTCTGATTGGCTTGAAGCTTATGCCTAGTGGAGAGATGCTTTATCTCCTATATTCAAGCTGGGAGTAAAGTGAAAGAATTTGACTTCTGGTCAGTTTCTGGAATTCTTTCTACTTATCCATGCAGCGGGGAATTTTCTCATCTTAAGTTCTGGCTTAGTCTGCAATAGGAAGTCAGTCACGCACAACACTATTTATGCTGCTCCTGTGCTGAACTTTCTGGGAAAAGCCAGGAGCTCAGAGTCTTAGGAAGACATTGGGATGGAGCCTTATATCCAGCTCAACATGGTCCTCTGGCTATCTATGAGTCAATCCTTTTATTGGCCCTTGCGGGGTGAATTTGAAAGCGGGGTCCCCTCAAAGTCCTGCCTCCCAAGTTAGAGTGCCCCCCAATTCCGATCTTATCTTCCTGTTTGTTGTAGACCTTCTGTTGTAGATGCTTTCCTATGGTGCTTATCACAAAATTAGTTGTCCTTTGTGTTTCTTTTCCTGAACGTTTGTAGGAATGAGTCACATCTCTCTTGTAATATATGAGCAGCTTAGAGGAAAATGCTGTTATTTTAAGAGCTAGCCAGGAATTCCTTTTAGGGAGGAGACTGTCTACCACCTTAATGGAAGCATTTGGCTATGAAGATAAGGTCCCCAGGAGATAGTCTGGACAGTCTGGAGCTAGGCTAAGAGATA
The DNA here is from genome assembly GCF_003031525.2 of Neophocaena asiaeorientalis asiaeorientalis. Classification (NCBI taxonomy): domain Eukaryota; kingdom Metazoa; phylum Chordata; class Mammalia; order Artiodactyla; family Phocoenidae; genus Neophocaena; species Neophocaena asiaeorientalis. The sequence goes on from NW_020174149.1 coordinate 4,539,172, forward strand.
GCAAATTGCTCTGTGGAAGAAGTTTAGAGGAATTTGGGAATGGGAGAAAGCAGAGGAGACAGGAGACGGGAGAGGGATGAAATAGGCAGAAAGCAAGATGGCAGCAAGTGACGGGATCTGATGAGAGACTTTTAAGGAAACAGAAAGTCTCTTCCACACAAATGCTTTATTGGAGTGGTCTTTTGGCAGAAATCAAGTGAGAGGGTTTACCTTCAAAATCTGGGTTGGCATGGGCAGCTATAAAAGATGAGACACAGTGAGATCAAGAATTCAACCCAAAGAAGTCACTGGGGAGAGAGAAGTGACTATGAGAACATAAACTCTCAGGAATTCTCAGAAATCTAGGGGAGAATATTGGACTTCCCACAGGATGAGGGTTGGAGACTTGAGCAAGTTTTTATTTAAATCTCAAAGGAGGGAGTGACCTCAGCTGACAGCCTTGTTACATCTGTCTGTACCGGGGACAAAAAGTGGTTTAGAGTTAAAGAATTTTTGGAATACTGCTACAGAGATGAATAAATCTTAAAGTAAATTATATGACTTATGTGTCTCATAAAAAGAAAAGCATATCAGTAGGATTTTTAAAAGTTATTTTAAGAGATTTATTCTAATGGGTAGAGAGTGTCTTTGGATAATATAAATATTCCAAAGATTTAATGAAGTTATCTGAAGCCATGTAGATATTTTTTTTTTTTTTTTTTTTTTTTTTTACGCCGCGGCATGTGGGATCTTCCCAGACCGAGGCACGAACCCGTGTCCCCTGCATCGGCAGGCGGACTCTCAACCACTGCGCCACCAGGGAAGCCCGCCATGTAGATATTAACTAGAGTTCTGTAATTAGAATTATAGTTATAGAAGCTTCCTACTGCAAAATAGAGGGCAGAATATTAATATTTCAGGTTTACTGTGCTGTTAGAACACAGTACCTGATGCATTTTCATATACCATACATTTTCATATACCATAATTCTTTCTAAATAACCATTATGATAGATACTTAATAGTTTTTAAATTAATGTTGGAGTAAAACACATTTATATGTGTGCTCATCCCAGTCTTCCTTCTCTCACAAGTGAACAGTCTGCTTCCTGTGCACAGAGCCACCCAAACCGGTGATGGCACAGAATCCAATCAGAAAAGCAGCATAAAGATGAAAGGTCTTACCAATGAGAAGTGAACTTGCTAAAGTACACCTTTCAATGAATTTGGACAAAACTGAAAAATGTTGTTGATATCAGATCCTTAGGCTGATTACTGAAGCGTTCGATTTTTCAGTATGTCAATTCATCATTGCCTACCTGGTTTTATTTAACACTTTCTCCTGTTTCCAGCCTGTCTGCTGAGATAGGCAATCGCTGTCACATATCTGCCTCTCAGGAAGGTCAGTAGACCATTTGGGAGGCCGCGGTTTCTGTCCCCCAGCTGCCTCGGTTCTTTCTCAGTTAGTGATGGAGCCTAACTGACTTGCGGGATCTAAAATATTAATAAGGTTAGGGCTTTTATCCTTCAAACAGTTGAGCCTTTCCGTTTAGAGGCTCTGCAAAATGTCTAATCTGCTAATTTATAACACTGGCCCTCCAGGAAGACCTGCTACCACTTACAGGTACCCAAACACCATTTTGTACTAGTGTCCTTCCTTTTTACTTGGTGGAAGTGCTGATTCACATTTTAAATCACTCTCATCTTTCAGAGACACTTGGATGAGTTTAATTCCATTTTGAGATGAGAGGTCTTGGGGTGTGTGGGTTTTTTTTTTTAAAGTATAGCACATTTATTTATTTGTTTATTTATTTGATTTTGGCTGCATTGGGTCTTCACTGCTGCGCACGGGCTTTCTCTAGTTGCGGCGAGCGGGGCCTACTCTTCGTTGCGGTGCACGGGCTTCTCATTGTGGTGGGTTCTCTTGTTGCAGAGCACAGGCTCTAGGTGCAAGAGCTTCGGCAGTTGTGGCACACGGACTCAGTGCTGTGGCTCGTGGGCTCTAAAGTGCAGGCTCAGTAGTTGTGGTGTACAGGCTTAGTTGCTCCTAGGCATGTGAGATCTTCCCAGACCAGGGCTTGAACCCATGTCTCCTGCATTGGCAGGTGGATTCTTAACCACTGCACCACCAGGGAAGCCCCGGGTGTCTTTTAATAAATATTTGATGGGAATGCTAGCCATGGGGGGTCATGCTCATTTACAAAATTAGAGATGGCATCTCTGAGGCAAGCTTCACTTTGTGGAAGAAGCGATGTTTATAAATGCACACAGTGCTCTCTTGCCTGGCGTTCCCTGTACTTTTCAGAACACAGTAGTTATCCACTGTTCCATTTTTAGAAGCAGTGATTAAATTGCAGACCATTGCTGTGTGATACCAATTAAACTACCTATTGTCTATTCAACAGACTTTTTTTTTTTTTTACGGAAAGTAAAATTTACTTTTCTGCATATATCCTACAAAGAATATACATATCATATGGTATGCAATTTAGATCGTTTTAAAGGACAGTAAAAACATTAGTTTAAATATCCCATCCCAGCTGGGCAATGAGCATCAACTTTGGTAATTAAGAATCTCAGGCTCTGCAAATTTATAGTACAATTACAATTTACTTCATATGGAAGAGGGTCTTTACCCCACACCACCATTAGCAAAATGTTCACTTCTATTATTTGCTGACAATTTCAAAAGCAGATGAATTTTAGAGGAAGAATTACCATTTCTTTTTTTGCACTGAAATTTCTCATTGAGTGTCAGTAGTTTGTCAGCAGAATGCAACCATGAACACTTTTGACTTAAATCTTTCTTTCTTTTTTCTTCTTCTTTTCCTCTTTCTTTCTTTTTTTTTCTTAAAGAAAAAGCCAATTCATCAGGTAGGAAAGGACTGCCTTTTGCAGTCTCAGGTCCTGCCAGAGACAAATGACTGTAAAAATTTTAAATCAATCATTAACAGATTAGCTGTTGGTCCAAAGTAAATAGCCATCAGCTTATTAGGCATCAGGCAGAGTGAGATAAAGGGGAAGACTTATTGAAAATGAGGACGTTGTCTGGGGCTCTGCTGGTGGGGTAGCACTCAGAGGAGCCGGTTTCTTTGTGACTAATTACAAATGGAAAACAAGGTAGCCGGCTGAATGAGTTGAGCCCCTGCTTGTGTTAAACAGAGTCCTGTGGTTTTCTGTTGTGTCATGGCTTTACTCACCCGGATTAGCATGGGAGTTGGGTGTGCTCCGTGGTTGTTCTCTTTGCCTACTAAGCAAGATCTGTCAACTGCTGTTTAGTTGACTCTGCAAAGCAGCTCAGGAATTGTGCCGGAGATGCCTTCGTTTCAGGAACTGGACCTTTTTTATCCCTTTACACACTTAGTTCAAATCTCATTATTGGTTAAGTCGAGGTTGGGAAGCAAAGGGACGGTTCATTAGCTGCTTCCCTCTAGTTTCAGGTGTGAGCTACCATTCGGCAAATGCCACAGCAATTGTTGCAAGCAAGATCCACTGATGGATGCTAAAACCGCCAGGTGAAGGTTGGAGGATAAACAGTATATTTGTACAGCCTCCAAGTATCTTTCTCAAGAGGTTTATTAATTACAAGGAGAAATGGTAACTTTACAGTGGGGAAACCCAGCAGATACCCCTTAACCAAGTGATCAAGGTTAACATCACTAGTAATAAGACAGTTCCCCTCGACCCCTGTTATGCACTGAGAAGAACACACATCATGGTATTCTTACTAAAAATGTGTAACCTCACTCCAATTATGAAAGACATCAGACAAACCCGTTCTGAAAAATAACTGACCAGTAATCTTCAGGAGTGTCAAAGACATGAATGTTAAGGAAGACTAAAGAACTGTCATGAATTTGACAGGACTAAGGAGACAAAACATTGTGGCATTCTGCATTGGATCCTAGAACAGAAAAAGGACATTGGGGGAAAAACTGGTGAAATCCAAATAAATGTTATTAGCATTAGGGGAAGCATCCTTCCCCACAACTTGGCTTCAGCCTGTGTCGCCTTCTGGTCAAAGTAATTTACTTAGCCCTCCCAAAGTCAAGGGGTAGGGAAGCACACTCTTTGTATGGAGGTTGGGGGGATAAAGTACATATTTTTGATGATATATCTAGTCAATCATAATACTCCTGGCCTTTGCCGTCTCCACCACGTGGCTTCTTCTGGCCTGCTCTGTGGTGCCCTCTTCCCTTGCTTAAGTGCAGGTGCCGAAAGATTGGCCTGCCCCCGCTGATATGATCAGTTTTCGCGGGTGCTATGACTGCTTGGTGGTCTCCTTCCATTATGTTACAGTAAGAGTGGGCTCCCACCATATTGTTGCTTGAGCACTGTGGTGTTAAAGAAATGTATTGAGGCCCTCTCTCAGTTCCTACGCAGGTATATAGATACCATCAGGTTAGCTGGGTCAGGTGGCTCCAGGTACCAGGCACCACCAGTTACTCAGGATTGCTACCATATCTGGCTCTTGGGCCTTCTTCACAGACTGGCTTGAGCTCCAAGACCCCATCCCATAGGGTGAGTTCTCTCCTGCAATATCTCCATCCTTCCCCACAACGTGGCTTCTGATGTCCCCCCCTCTCAAAACATGTACAAAATTGCCTGACCAACATTTATAAAAACACTTCAAGTTTGTTGACTTGTTTGTTTGGTACCCCCTAGGCGGTTCCTTGCCTCCCCCAAACCAGTGGATGCAAATAGTTATTTGTTAGAAGACTCAGTCCTCTGTCCCAGACTACCAGTGTCTTGAAGCAAAGAGGGTATCTTACTTATCTTCTACCCATTGCAGTGAGTTACACGTGACCCCAAGAAGTTTAAATGATCAAAAGTCATTTGTTCAAAGGAGCTAAGCTTCTGAATCTTTTGTAATCTGACCCAACCTTATTTCCTTTGATTTTCCAGCATTTTCTATCCACTTGATTTGTCCACTTTTCTCATTGGGTCACATCATGTACTGCTCGTAACCATTGCCTTGCCTTCTCAGTGCCCGGGATGCCCTCCCTCTCCTGCTGTCCATTCAAATCCTGCCTAACCTTCAGGGCTCCCCCAGAACCCACCTACTGCGTGAAAACTTTCCCTGCTGCTTCTGTTTTAGGTGAGTTCTCCGTTTTCCTATGCTCTGAAGCGGATGTAGTCTCAACCATAATATGACCTTCAGTTATTCTTTTACTTTGTTTTTTTAACTGCATACATAATGTAACAACATAAGTGATCTTAAGTAACTAGTTAGATTGTAATGTCTTTGTGGTCTGAGCTCATGCCCAATATAGCTTCTGTATCCTCCCCCACCAGAAATATGAATTTAATAAGCACATAGTAGGAAATCAAAAAATTCATGATCAGTTTCAGAATTTAAATCACAACATAAATCCTTTGCTTTTTCCTAAATTAAATAATAAACAAAAGCTAAGAAAGAGAATAAAAAAAGAGCAGAAGAAATCATCTTAATGTGGGTATATTGGGTTGGCCAAAAAGTTCGTTGTGGTTTTCCGTAAGGTGTTATGGAAAAATCTGAACGAACTTTTTTGGCCAACCCTATAAAATATTTCTGAAGAAAGAGTAGCTTTGAAATAGAAAGAAAATCAGTACTTTGATGAGGAAGAGGACATTATTCACAAAGGAAAAGTTATTCCAGATTTATTTTTGGCAGATGATGAATCAACACTTAACTATTCCAAACTCTTATCTAAATGTAGTAATAGCTACTATTTTCCCAGTATTTTATAGCTGAGTGAAGGCAGACAATCATTTGTCTCCTTCCACTTTATAGGAAGATAAGAAATCGAGGGTCAGAGCATGTATATGCTTTGCCCTTCATCACCAGCTGCCAAATGACAGAGCCAGGCCTAGGTTGTCTTCTGGCTTCAAGTTCAGGGTTCTTCCCACCACCCACATTACAAATTTCTGCTCGTTGGGGATGAATCCTTTCCTTCACTTCCCTGGGGCTTTTGTAAACCATCTATCACTCTGAAGATGAATTGAACTATCAGGTATACATTTAAGGAAAGGAGAAGAACTAAGTTGGAATGTAAGTGGATTCTGGTGTTGGTGGCTGCCTGGCATTGTAACTGATGACATAATTATTTCGTGTCACGTGGAGCACCAATCACAGAATGGATGTAATAGACAGAGGCTCTTAGGTGTTTACAAGTATAGGTAAAGTGACCACCCTTTGTTAAGAAAGGCGGGTGCTGGAGTCTGCCTTCCACTGTTAACTGGGATGGTACTAGGGTAGTAAGTTCCTGGCCTAGTCAACATTTAGGTCCTCTGTTACTCCCGTGACCGTGACCTGCCTTTCTGGCCTTTCCTCCCACTCCACTTCCCTTTACTCAGCTTATCATCCAGCTAAACTGGGGTACCCAGGGTTCCAGCTCTAAGATCCAGCTCAAAAGCCACGTCTTTCAGGAAGTGGCTCTGCTGTCCAGGCAGGAAGTGGGCACCCCTGCTTCTAAACCCCCCAGCGCTTTCTTTCCCTGCACTTCCCTTCAGCGATCTTCATGCAGTTGTGCATTGCCATTATTAGACTAACTGCTGGTTTCTTTCTCCTTTATGACTGCAAAACCTTGAAAGAAGGTTTATCAGATGCTAGCACAGAGCCCGGCATATGGCATTCCTTCCTGTAAACGATGCTTGAAAAATGACTAAATGAACCAGTCTTTTCTAGCCTGCTAGTTGGGGAGGCTTTTGATGCATCTTTGAATCCACCACAGCACTGTGCTCAGTACCTTACGTATAGCTGATGCTCGGTGTGTTTTTGTTGAAAGGAAGAAATGTGTGTATATGAACAAGGGAAAAAAGAATAGATGAATAAATAAATGATTGAATAAATATCTGAGATACTGAGGTGGAAAATCAAGGTGATCAAGTCATGTCAGATATCAGAGTTCCATAAAAAAGATGAGTAACATTTGAAATAAATGTGTAACATTCTGTACATCAGAAGAAATCTCTCGAAATTTCTGCTCTTATTCAAAGTGTAAGAATAAGAAATGTGAATGCCTCTTTTCCCCCTAGTGATGGTAATACTAAGCATAGTACACCAATATTCCATAGTCTGTGCTATTTTTAAAGTAAAACATACTGGTATTTTCTAGCATCCTAATATTTGCATTATTTAAATATGGCATTTAAAAATATGAAGTCAGAATCATTTATATCTTGAAGCACATCCAGTGAGTTTACACGTGGCCTTAAGATTTCATCCAGGCTCACACCCCTCCCCTGGTGGAAGCCCTTCCAGGGCATCCTGTTGTTGTACTTCTCGTTTCCTGGGTTGATGCTGAGGTTGGCATCTTCTGTCTGGGTCATCTATACCCTTCAGAACCAGACACTGTGCCTGGCTCCTGATAGAAGGTGGGAAATGGAACACCTGAGGGCTGACCCTGGTCCTCTCTCAGGTGGGACAGAGGGTGATGGTAACCATATCTTAGCTTTTCATAAAATGCTGATATCTTGGGATTTTTTTTCACATAATGTATTTTGTGGTATTTTAATGCAAAAGTTCATATTATCATTGCAATCACTGTTCTTTTCTTTTTAGAAATGGAAAATAATTTTGCCCAGAATATGCTTTTTCCTCTGTCCAGAAACTTCCCTATGTTAACAATTAAGAACATCCAATGGAAGAGGAAAATTAGCCAAATTGAGGGATACATTTACTAAGTACTTGAAAATGTCCTGCCATTATATCTTAAGACTCATTAAGGTAGATTTTAAAAACACTGGGTATTGCACCGTTACCCATGGATACTTAACTTATTTCAACAGTTGCACCAAATGTGGAAGTGAGGTGACGTTGGAGATCCTGTTCCTTCCCTTTTGAAAGGCTTCCCCCAGGTGGTCCGCACACCTGCCTTTCTTCTGTCAGTGAGCTCACATTAGAGCAGCCTTGTCCAACAGAATTCTCTAAGATGATGGAAATGTTCTGTGTCTGCTCTGACCGGTATGGCAGCCACTAGCCACGTGTGGCCACTGAACACTTGAAATGTGCCAGTGTGACTGAGGAATTGAATTTTACATTTTATTAAAAATTAATTAGTTTTGTGTGCCTAGCTACAAGTACCTAGTGCCTATAGAATTGGACAGGTCAGACTGAGAGCCTCTCGGCCTTTGTCACCCTTGGCCCTGAGAAAGCATCAGAGAGAAGGGATCAACTTCTACTCCCATTGTGTTGGGGCAGCCTGGGGAACCCGTGGCCTTCGAAGGCCACTTCCCTCCACTGCTCAAGGCCTTCCCCACCAGCTCCGAGGAGTGGATGAGAGCAAGAAGGAAGAGCCAGGGTTTGGTCTACCTGTTTATGAGTTGTCTCTTTTGTCCAGCTTTTTATTTAAAGGTCACATGCTGAGTATCAGTAGGAAGCTGGGATCATAACAGCCCCGTCTATGCTGTTTTCAAAATTATTGTTTACAGCTTCTTTAATTCTCCATGAAGATGGAGAGTCTACAGACCATCTTCTTTTAAGAGAACTATTATCAAACAGAGATTTCCCTGTAAATGATTGGTATCCAAATGAGATTCCTTCCACCACACAGCCCTTACCCCCTACTGCTCGCACACACAGTTTTGTTGGGAGGCCCCTTCCCTCCATTTTTGGTGAGTTGCCACCACTTTGTTCTGTGGGGTTGAGAACATTCATCCTCATATTGTAACTGGTGCCATTACTGCCTGAACTTTTTTGATGTTCTGTAGCAAGACAACCGCCTACTCCTCTCTTAAAGGTTCTTGTTAATAAGGTCCACACAGGTGGCAAAGTGTTTGCATGAAGAAATAAGCCCACAAAATAAAAATTCGATGAAGAGGTAAAGCTGGGAGAAAAGGCATACTTTTTCTTTTCCTTGCTTTTTTTTTTTTTTGCGGTACTCAGGCCTCTCACTGCTGTGGCCTCTCCCGTTGCGGAGCACTGGCTCCGGACGTGCAGGCCCAGCGGCCATGGCTCACGGGCCCAGCCGCTCCGCGACATGTGGGATCTTCCCAGACCGGGGCACGAACCCGCGTCCCCTGCATCGGCAGGCGGACTCTCAACCATTGCGCCACCAGGGAAGCCCAAGCATACTTTTTCTTGATGGGGGGTGCCTTGGAGCCTCTCATAGAAGCTTTATTCTCGTGAATAAAAATGGAAATTAGAATGAAGAGGAGAATTTGGTTTAAAGCAGCTGGTTTAAATTTGTGCTGCTTCCAGGCGCCTTAGCAGAACGCCAGCCGTTTCCACAGAAGCACAGTGGCATCATTTCATTGTCCTTCTGCTCAAGAAGAACAACCAACAGCCCTCCTGCCTTCACCTTCAGATGCCACATGCATCCCAGCTTTAACTTGCCACCAGTCTGGGTGCTGTTAACGGCTGCTGCAACATCCAGGAGGACAGCATTGCAGTCATCACTCATTTGGGGGAAGGAGGGGTGGTAATTGCAAGCACATGATTATTTTATTGTATCTGAATTATTTACAATGGAAGGCAGCAGTGGAGGAGAGAACGTTAGGGAGAGTGTTCAACCCCACTTGCCTTGATTCCACCCAGAGCAAGAAGAGCTAAACCTATTAAGAAGAAAAACTGCTTCCTTTCCTTCCTCTCCCGTCCCCAAGTCTTAGAAACAAATACATGATGCAAAGAGGAGCCCTGGGTGGCTGCAGGGAGGGGCCCACGGTGAGGGTCCGTGGCTTTTGCCCATGACCTGTGCCATTATTGCAGGTGCGCACTGTTCCAGCTTCCAGCGGTTCCTTCCTCTCTCCCCAGCTCTCAGCTTGCATGATGAACACCACGTATGGACTTAAATCCCACTTAGAGGTTGTTCAATTACAGAACCTGTAATCAGGAGAGTTGGGTTTTAATCCCAGAGGTGCCATTCCCTCATTGTTTTCTAAATTTAAGATTTACAGCTCTCCGACCTCCAAAAGAACTTGCAGATGGTTTATACAGGCAAATAAATGTAATGCACAAGGCACCTTTGGGGATAAACAGAAGCCGCCTGAAGGAAGCAGAGCAACTGTAAGAGTTGGGCAGTAGGATTGTGGTTGTTTTGTGCCTCCATTTCTTCTTTGCCAAACAGGGAAAGCAGACCCGCCTCCTGCCTGTGAGGCGATAGACAGAGTGATGTTTGTGAGATGAGGCGTCCATATCATTTTGGCATAATATTGCATTCTTCTATTAAGAAAATAAACAAAAATGTCAATAGAGGCAGAGTGCCTTCCTGATCAGACCCTACTGCACATCCCTAAGGAGAAATACCTGCAGAAGGGTGCCCTGGTGTACTGAAGAGGAGAAACTGGAGCTGGTTTAGATTTGCGCTGCCACAAGTGTATGTGGGAGCCCCACATGAGAGAAGCAGGGTGGGACTCCAGCAAGGTGGTGGTTTTATTTTTTTCTTCATTGAAGAGGTTTTGAATAAAACGTTAAAATACTTACAAATTTCATAATATATGTGAGCTATAAAACTTTGCAGTAAAATGAATGTCCACATACCTCCCACCCACATTAAAAAATACATTATTACTACTACTAAGGAGACTCCAAGAGCACCCCTCTTACTCCCAGAGGTAACCACTGTCATGATTTTGTGCATATCATTCTCCTGCTTTTTTTTTTTTTTTTTTTTTTTTTGGCGGTACGCGGAGCCTCTCACTGTTGTGGCCTCTCCTGTTACGGAGCACAGGCTCCGGACGCGCAGGCTCAGCGGCCATGGCTCACGGGCCCAGCCACTCCGCGGCATGTGGGATCTTCCCGGACCGGGGCACGAACCCGTGTCCCCTGCATCGGCAGGCGGACTCTCAACCACTGCGCCACCAGGGAAACCCTCTCCTGCTTTTTAAAGACAAGTTTTCCAGTGTTTGAACCCTATGTAAATGTAATCTTCTATGACTTGCTTTTTTCACTCAATATTATATCTGTGAGATTTGTCCAAGTTGATACATGTAACATACTTTATTCATACTCAAGAACTGTTCGTTACTCTGTTGTATGAATACTCCGTGGCTTATTTATCCATCCTCTTGTTGATGACCATCTGAATGTCTCCCTTTTTTGTTATTACAAACCATGTTGCCATGAATATTCTAATCCAATCTAGTCTCCTGGTGCACAGGTCTAAGAATTTCCCCATTGTGTATGCCTGAGAATAGCTTTGCTAGGTCGTAGGGAATGAGCATCTTCAACTGTATTAGATCATATCAAGGTCTTAGTGGTTGTCCAAGCTATACTCCCAACAACAATGTTTAAGAAGGAACTCAAGAATTCAGATCAACTATGGGGTGATTTAGCTGCTCTCAAATATCTGAGTTAAGAGGAAAGAGAGACTGCATGGCTAAGAGGAATCCACAGGTGATGATGGTGATGATGATGATGGCTTGACGAGGACAACAAACCTTAATGTAGTGCTTACTATGTGCCAGGCACTGTTCTGAACACTTCAAGCATATGGACTCGTTCCATCTTTACAATTACTCTGAGAGGTATATACAGTTATCCTCCCTACAGGTAAAGAAACTGAGGCAGAAAGAGGTTAAGTAACTTGCCCGCATTATGGTTGGTAAATGTGGGATCTGGAATTTGAAATGTTGCTCTGAACCCTATGTCTCGTTTTAGCTGTTAACCTGTAGTTCAATCTAAATGAGCCAGGAATAAGGGCAACTTCGTGATTGACAAGTGGTTGGCTACCCTGCCATTGGTGAAGGGTTGGACTTACCTTTCCAATCATACTTCTTATTACACACCCCCTTTCACAGTTCTCCTCAGTGCGAGTTGTGACTGTATTTAGACTTCATCAGAATTTAATTGTTAAGAAGCAAGAGAAAAGCACTTTTCCCCTTGCATAGCATGGAATTTGGATGACATCTGGCTAATGTAAGAAAAAATGTGAGAAGGAGCTCTTAAACCAAAACACCCCAAATCTTGACCTAACATAGCCTCCTTGAAGTTGATGCTATGGTTATTGGCATTTGACTAGACAAGAAGAGAAATAATTGTCTCTACTGGCCCATCCTCACGGAGCTTGATGCTAGGTACCACAGTTTGTGTGGCAAAGTGATGGGGGAGGATATTGACTATTTCAAAGGCTGCTCAAAATGGCTAAAATATGACATAATAATACTGTCATAAGGCATATAGGCATTGCTAATTTTTGTCATGAAAACATCAGCAGAAACGAACCATACATAAATTCATACTTCAGGATCAATAAAGCTATATTTTTTTTGGTCCAAATTACTCAGGTTAGCCTTTTATGTGATATCTTCAATCCTCAACTTTCCACTGCTCTTTGTCTATACACAGACATTTGTACAGCGTAGAAAAGTGGTGTTACTAAAATGTAATACATGGAATCTTTCTTTATGATGTCTTTAATAGTAAACACATTTTCAAAGATGATAAACTGCAGTGTTCTCAAGATAGTAATTTCCTTTTTTGTTATTTGTTTAAAATAGGGATGTTCACATGAAAACCCAATGCAAGGACCAAATCATTAAGCTCTTCCTAAGTGAAAGTAGGCATATTTCATGTTGAAATATGTTATTTTAATGCTGAAAGAAAAATTTGAAATATGTCATTTTAACGTTGAAAGAAAAAAAAAGAATGCCTTTAAAGATTTGGCCTATAGAGTAGATTTTAAAATGAGAAACAACTCTGGTCCTGTAATGAGATGTAAATCATAACACTGACATTTATCTTCTCTTGGTGAGTTCAATTCCCTGTAGCAACGTAGAGAGGAAAAGAAAATATTGGAACTGAGAGTAATAAAATGAATGCAGCAGGCTCCACGTGTATGAATGACACTTTCTTCACACAATGAGAGTAACTGGCAGGCCTCTCTAGGACACATTCCCCTTCTCTGAAAATATTCCAGACTTTTTTACTTTTACCAATTCACTATCTGGAATCTTACCAGTGGGAGGATCACTGGACTATGGGATAAGCCCCTTAAAGAGGCAGATGTCTTGGGGAGTGTGAAGAAGCAGTGGGGCATTCATATGTAAGTGTGAATTGAATCAATCAGATGGTCTTCCTTTTGGCAGCCAGCTGAGAGCTTCTACGTGGAGGCGTTCTGAGTTCTGAATTTGGGGGCCAACATAATTGGAGGAGGGAAATGAGGGATGAGTGAGGCACAGTGGTGTGGGGTTTAGGGCAACCATGAAGATGCAGAGCATGTAGGGAGAGATGTGAACATTGTTGAGAAGTGGTTGAAGAAACTGAGCTGGGAAGACAAACTTGGCTTCCTTAAAAAGTGTGCCTGCATTATGTAACTACCTGATTCTAGCTACTGTTGTTATTCTCCTTGGCATTAAATCAGTTTTGGTGAGTTAATATGATAAATTAAAATTTTGTTTTTATGGAAAACTGCATTCAGAATGTAGTAGATTGAATGACTGGCTCCAGTGCTTCACCCCTTTGCTTTAGCCTCATGCAGGCAGACTGCGTTTTCCTGCTCCTTGACTTTAAGTTCGTCCATAAAACTTGTTTTGCCCAACCATGTGGGCAAAAGTGTGCCAGTTCTAATCCTAGGACTTAAGAGACTTTGTCTTCTTCTGCTTGCCCTCTTGTGCCTTTTTTTCATTTCTGGTCTCTTTGTGAGATAAGCTTTCTGTGGGTAGCTGCAACCCCTTTAGCTGACCTGCAACTTGAAGCAGAGCCAGCATAAATTAGCTGACCTCCAGCTGAGCTGTAGATATGTGAGAATAAATGATAGTTGTTTTAGGTTAATGAGCTCTGAGATGGTTTGTTACACAGCACCTTTGTGGCAGTAGCTAACTGATACACAGAGGTTTTTTTTTTTAATACATCTTTATTGGAGTATAATTGCTTCACAGTGCTGTGTTAGTTTCTGTTGTACAACAGAGTGCATCAACCATATGCATACATATAGCCCCATATCCCTTCCCTCTTGAGCATCCCTCCCACCCTCCCTCTCTATCCCACCCCTCTAGGTCGTCGCAAAGCACTGAGCCGATCTCCCTGTGCTATGCTGATGCTTCTCACTAGCTACCTATTTTACATTTGGTAGTGTATATATGTCGATGCTTCTCTTACTTCGCCCCAGCTTCCCCCTCCTCGCCCCCCATGTCCTCAATTCCATTCTCTATGTCTGTGTCTTTATTCCTGCCCTTCCACTAGGTTGATCAGTACCATATATATATTTTTAATTCCATATATATGCCTTAGCATATGGTATTTGTTTTTCTCTTTCTGACTTACTTCACTCTGTATAACAGACTGTAGGACCATCCACCTCACTACAAATAACTCAATATAATTTCTTTTTATGGTTGAGTAATATTCCATTGTATATATGTGCCACATCTTCTTTATCCATTCATCTGTTGATGGACATTTAATACACAGAGTTTTAAAGAACCATCTTACAAGTGAACTCTTGGGATATAACCCATTAGGAAACTGGGTTTGCAATAAGATCACTGTTCTCTTTTTTTTTATGAGTAGCATAATATAACATGTTTAATGATGCTATACAGGCATTTTTCTTACACAGCTATCAACGACTCTTTTTTTTTGGCTTTATTTATTTATTTACATCTTTTTTTAAAATTAATTTTTATTGGAGTATGGTTGCTTTACGATGTTGTGTTAGCCTCCACTGCACAACAAAATGAATCAGCCATACACATACAGATATCCTCTCCCTTTTGGACTTACCTCCCATTTAGGTTACCACAGTGCATTAGGTGAGTTCCCTGTGCTATACAGCATGTTCTCATCAGTTGTGTATTTTATACATAGTATCAATAATGTATATTTGTCAATCCCAGTCTCGGAATTCCTCCTACCCCACCCCTTTCCCCCTTCATTGTTCCTTTTTTTTTTTTGCCGTTCGCGGGCCTCTCACTGTTGTGGCCGCTCCCGTTGCGGAGCACAGGCTCTGGACGCGCAGGCTCAGCGGCCATGGCTCACGGGCCCAGCCGCTCCAAGGCATGTGGGATCTTCCCGGACCGGGGCACGAACCCGTGTTCCCTGCATCGGCAGGCGGACTCTCAACCGCTGCGCCACCAGGGAAGCCCCATTGTTCATTTTAATGAGAATTTTACTTAAAATTTTTAAAAAATATTTATTTATTTATTTACTTGGCTGTGCTGGGTCTTAGTTGCGGCACATGGGATCTTCGCTGCTGCATCCGAGATCTTCGTTGTGGCATGCAGGATCTTTGGTTGTGGCATACGGGATCTAGTTCCTTGACCAGGGATCGAACCTGGACCCCCTGCATTGGGAGCGTGGAGTCTTAACCACTGGACCACCAGGGAAGTCGCTCTTTTTAATGAGAATTTTATCTATTTTTAAATTTTGTTACAGCCCAGTGACAGAACAAGAGCACAATTTGTGACCTGATGAGACAAAGATTAACTGAGAGTATGCCTTGCATCGATAGGTAACCACTAACAGCTACTGGCTATAGCAGTGACTTTCAAACAACTCTGTGATATTCTTGGGCCTCCGGGAGTTTTCATAAAGTCTGCCTTGGCATGGGAGTTCCTTCTCTCCCTCCTTCACCTAGCTTCAACTGTGGTAGAGCTCATTTTATTTGTTTTGCATACTGGGCTTCTTTGTAACATTTTATCTAATTAAAAGGCTAAAATAAGTTTGAACACCTCCAGTGGGTTCCTTACTTTTCTGGAAACTCATGGTTTTTCACACCTGTCCATGCTGTTCCTTCTGCTTAGACTGCTCTAGGTTCTCTCTCTCTCTCTCTCTCTCTCTCTCTCTCCCCCTCTTAGCTTCTCTGTAGAGAGCTCCTGTTCATTCCTCAATACTCATGGTGATTTAAAAATATACCCATGAGTTCTCTGATAGTTTTTCCGTCAAAGGATGGGACCTAATTATCATCCCCTTAAGTGTGAACTGTACTTAGTAATTTTTAAGGAATAGAATATGTAGAAAGTGGTGGTGCGTGATGTTCAAGATTAGGACCTCGGGCTTCCCCGGTGGCGCAGTGGTCGAGAGTCCACCTGCCGATGCAGGGGACACAGGTGCGTGCCCCGGTCCGGGAAGATCCCACTTGCTGCGGAGCGGCTGGGCCCGTGAGCCATGGCCGCTGAGCCTGCGCGTCCGGAGCCTGTGCTCTGCGACGGGAGCGGCCACAGCAGTGAGAGGCCCGCGTACCAAAAAAAAAAAAAAAAGAAAAAAAAAAGATTAGGACCTCTCTGTCTCTTTCTCTCAGTTCACACATTCTTGGGAAATTCACCTGATATTCCATGAGCACACACAAGCAGCCCCATGGAGAAGTCTACAGAGAGGGAATAAGTGAGGCCTCCTCCCAACAGCCATGTGAGTGATCCTGATTGCAACCTCATGAGAAAACTTGAGCTAGCTCTCAAATTCTTTTTTTTTCTTTTTTTGCGGTACGCGGGCCTCTTACTGCTGTGGCCTCTCCCGTTGCGGAGCACAGGCTCCAGACGCACAGGCTCAGCGGCCATGGCTCACAGGCCCAGCCACTCCGCGGCATGTGGGATCTTCCCGGACTGGGCCACGAACCCGTGTCCCCTGCATCGGCAGGCGGACTCCCAACCACTGCGCCACCAGGGAAGCCCTAGCTCTCAAATTCTTGATGCACAGAAACAGCGAGAAGAAATTTGTTTTAAGCTGCTATGTTTTGGGGTCATTTGTTATGCAGCAATCTATAACTAATACAATACCCAACTAAAAAGATTCTTTTCTGTGATACTCTCCTGAAATGCCTGAGTGAGTGTTAATGATTTTCTTCTTTCTCATAGCCTTTAATATATACCTTGTTTGCAGAATTTATTCCATTGCATTGTCTATTTACATATCTGTCTCCTGCATTAGGCTATGAGATATTTGTATTTTCAGATGCCTGGCACAGTTCTTGGCATCTTATATATTGAATAAGGAATTAAAAAAATAGCCACAGCCCAAATCTGAAAAAACCACTGAGAATAAGGCAAAGGATAAAAAAAGTCATCTCTATCTCTGCTACAGAGATACAAATGACAAATTCTCAGTTTTGACCAGAGATGATAAATAAGCAGAAAAATCCTTAAATGGAATCAATACTGTATTTTCACAACTTGTGAGCATATAAAGCAGTTCTCTGTGCTCTTGTTTTAGCAAATGATAGGCATTGCTGCTCAGATGGTGTGTCTAGAATCATGGGGTCTGTAAAAGACCAGGATCAGTGTTTTGACCAGGTTTACAGGTGAACAAGTTAGAAATCTATCACCATCCAAACAAGCCCTGGATTTATGGCTTTGACCAAGTGTAACTTGAAGATATATAATTTACCAAGCTACAGAGGGTGTTTGCTTTTTTTTCAGAAGCTGGAGCTATATAGCCACATTGAAATGGTGGAGGTAGTATCTGGTGAATTCCATATGGGACCAGTGATTTGGAATGCGAGTCTTCTGGGTACGTTAGACTACACAGGCCCTGAACAATTAGGTATTTAAAACTGAAATTTAATGATGATGATGATTTGTGTTTTTATTTTAATAAGTATCTAAACATTAGTAGAATAATATTCTGGATCATCTGGGGGTCAATCTAATAACTTAGAAATGCCATATAATTTCAGGTCCTGCATTTATGACTCAACATGGCTCAAGTGACCCATCAGGTGATAGGGTTTTAACTTCTAATGGACTGTTTCTCAGAGGTCTGTGGGCTTGTACTTTCAAGGATCCACAGGTTCTTATATTTGGAAAACAGTGATGGAGACAATAAATGCTTCCTCTGAGGCGGGATTATTGATTTTTCATCTGTGTAGTCTAGGGAAGGTTTTATGAGGTGCTGGCATCTGAGCTGGCCCTCAAGGACAGGCTTCATATGCTTTCTCTTAACAAATGACATCAAGTGTCCATTTAAACTATCTGCTTGAGAAAACACCCTGCTTCCAGGGGCCATTCATTACTTCCTGGTTATTCTTTGAGAGCCACTGTGTGTTAGTTATAGTTAATTATAGTGTGGTCCAGAGAGAAGACGGACTGGAAACACTGTGTGGAAGGAGTTACAGAGGAAAGGAAAGGGTGGGGCTTGAAATGGGAACAGGACAGTTCAGGTTAGCTGAAGTGCAGGGCAAATGCAGGCTACAGACTAGGGTGCAGTGCTGGCAGAAGCCTGTTGTGAAGGCCAAGGCTCAAGAGTGTGACTTTTTCTGTAATTAGGCAAGGAAGGAGGAGTTTATACATTTTTTTTTGCAGGGGTTGTTATTATTTATTGATGGCAATGACTCTGACAATATTGCAACTAACACAAATTCATGGTTATATTGTTCAATAACCATCTCAGCATCTTTTAAAAAATTATTTTATTTTATTATTTTCTTTTAGAACTCTTGCTCATTAGTAAGGCTTTTGGGCATGTGGAGGATTTTCAATTCATGTGTCATCTTTGAGCCAGGGCAGTCATGTTTACATTGCATAAGCCTGCCCACTCTTACCCCCTAGTTAAATCCAACTGGGCACCTGACTGTGGGAGAACCAATCCATTGCCTGGGCTGAGCCAATCAGACCCTGTCTTACAGGGATTTGAAATGTGGACATTGAGAAACTGAGTTAGTAAGATGAGGATGGTGCAAGAACTGAAAGGTTGTGCCAGGTTAAGCCACGTTGAAAGCAAGGGAAGCTTGCTGAAAGAGAGGTAAAGAAAGAAGAAGAAAAGTGTGGCAGATATGAAATACACGTAGAGAGAATAACCCTGGTTTTTGGTTTTCCAATTCCAGTTCTTATTCTGTTTGGCTTGCATGTAGTGTGTTTCCTGTCTATGTTTCCAGTCCTTTTCAGGATTGCCTGTTGTATCTTTACAATAAAATCCTCTACACTTAAGCTAATTGGAGTGGGTTACTCTTTCATCCACATAGAACCTTTCTAAAACAATGCTGAATTTTCAAATGAAGGCTTTGATTCTCAAGAGGCTGAAGAGAATATTGTCAGCTCACCAATTTAGCTGCTAAACCAGCTTCCACCCATGAAGGAAGAGGAAGACATGCATGGCTTCAGTTCATTAGTGAAAACTCTGGGAAACAAGTTGACAAATGCAACCTGACCACTGCTTGGTGAGATTCTACCTCTTGATGTGGCCAGGGATGGACCAAAGACCTCAGCAGTCATTATGGTCTACACTGACCAGAGCTGAGAATATTTTGACAAAAATCTGACACAAGTAACCACAGTCACACACACACACACACACACACACACACACACACACACACACACACACACACACACAAATAATTTTTGCCCTCAGTTTGCTTTCTCTCTCTCTCTCTCTCTCTTTCTTTTGGAGTAGTACAGAAGAGGCTTTTCATGAACATTTACAGCTAGATCATCTGAATACCTCTTTTAAGTGCAGCCCCTTAATTTTCCATTCTTCTTTGTGAGTAACAAAATCTCACAGCTGAGGGAAAGTCATTGCCATTTGTTCAAGTGTCTGATGAAATCTAAAGATCTCTTTATACTAACTACAGAATTTAATCAGGAGTGGGTTATAGGACTGTATATACTGTAATGAATTTCAAGTATTGCAACCTGCAGAGGTTGTCAGTAACTGAATTCCTGGGGTATGCAACTTGTAATTGAAAATCTTTACGTTTTAGTTCCACCTGTCATTTCTCTAATTCTATTCAAAGAATGCCTATCAAAAGTTATGCTTTAGTGGAAATGTATATCATCAGAAATTATTAATTCCAACATTTGGTAATTTGGAAAGGTTGATATTTTTCAGGTTTTGAAACTGTAGGAAGGATTTTCATCCCGATAAGCAATACATTTAGTAAACATGAGATAGCAATGAGAAGTATTATTTTAGGCAATTTCCTTTAAGATGCTGAGAATCTTTTCTCAGGCATGCACACAGCTGGAAATATTGGGGGCTAAACTAACAGGGGATGGAGACCCGGGGAATCTTCTTTACACTTTTTCCTTGAAGAACCTTTGCTCTTCTGCTCTTCATCTCTCCATTTGTGGGAATTCTCTTCTTCAAGTACAGAGCTAATGGAAGCATAATGAAGTTTTTCTTATCCTTTCTCATGCTAGATTTCTTTGAGCATGGAAATTTTACAAGAAACAACTAAACTGCACCACAAAATGGTATTGATATTATGGGATTGCATCAATAGCATTGGCTGTTTCATTTCCATTCACTTATCAGCCATATTTACTTCTCAGATATTTCCTTAACCGGAATTGACTGTACTATAATTGCCTATTTCTTTGGTCCATTGGCTGTTAACCTTGAAGTGACTGGGGTAGAGCTGGCGAGGCCTTCCCTGTCAGGCCTGACCTCTCACTATGCTGGAGAGAGCGCTGCCATGACAACGGCGACAGATGTCAGCTAAGCAATGTGCACCCTAGAAAGACTCCTGTATTGAGAAAATCGATCTTATAATGGTGCCACGGAGCACATTCGCTGAACTGCCAAGTGTTCTAGGCTTAATCATTTATTTCATCTAGCAGAGAGTAGAAAACATAAAAGAAATGAAATGAATTTGACCTCTGTCTTTTGAGTGACTTTAGTGCTACACTGAATTCCAGCAAGTGCCTCTTATGAATTTTAAAAAATTACATTAGGAATAACATTTTGAAGTGAAATGAGTCTTGTAATGCCAACCCTCCAGAAACATGTTATTTCAAATGTCAGATACATAATAGTCATTTGCTATTTTCTGTGTATGTGCAGGGGTTAGGTCTGTCTTGGCTATGTTTCAGGCAAATTATTATAAAGGAACCAGGAATGAAGCAAACCAGAGCATGCTGCTTTGGCTTTCTCCATTTTTCTTAACATAAGGTGACTTCCTTTGTGCTGATTATCACAGGGTTTAGTGAGTAGTCTCATATTGACAGCTTCGAACCCTTCTCAGTTTTAGAGTCTTCCAGTAGCATGTTCCTTGTCTCAGTCTCCGGAGCGGAGTTTGTCTCCCTGACAGTTAATCCTGGGACAGCCTTCCATTGCCTTGATAGGCTTGTCATTCATGCCTTGACACCTTTCATTCATCTGAGTTTGGCCTTCTGGATATGCAAATGATGGGAGTCCTGAAAACCATAGTCCCTCAGCCATGGTGGCCAGTATGTCACTGTCACTGTTCTTGGAACAAGCATTCTGTTAGTAGTCAGGGAGTGGTGCAGGACTAAGCCAGGAGACGTGGAATGCACTTAACGACCTTTTTTTTTGGCCCAGGTCTGAAGTAGATTTTTAAAAAGCCACCATCCAAACCAAGACAAACTCTCCAAAGCCTAAAGATTGTAGACAAATCTCTCTGATAACCTTGCCCATATAAAGAAATATCATTGAAAGTGATTATCGTGAAAAGGATCTCTTAAGATTTTCAATGTGATAGGTCTGTCTCTTGTGCTGTGGGATATTTTATTGCATTTTTGCCCTCAAGTGGAGCTGATGGGAGCCAAGCTTGTAATTTAAATCAATAAGAACCCTTTACCCTGGCCATAAAATACTTGGCTAAACCTTTGAAGTGGCCACAGTTGAATGCACAGTGAACACAGTATAAATGTTCCTTGAGATGTATTGTATGAGACCACTACTAAGACAGCATTCAAAGGAACCAGCCTTAAGCATCTTCTGTGACTGATGGGAAAGGGTCCCGACTGCTTTCGATCATTTACATGCACTGTTCGCAATGCCACGCCGAGTCACTCCAGACAAGTCCTCTTAATTGGCACATCACCCCAGACACAGCCTCCTGCTTTCTCTGCAGACATTTGCACTGTCTTATTGCGGGGGCTGGTTCTGGGATCTGGGTCGCCTTCTAAACCAATAATCCACCTCTGATATGCTGCTGTGCTGATTGCTCCTGTTCCTTTCCACGGTAGCTGGGAAGATAGAACAAAGGCTGGTTGGTCATACCCATCCAGTGAGTGCCGCACGGGTGGTTCAACAAAGCTGGCTGAGCTGTGTGCTTTGTGGAAAACTGAAGGCCGAGGGTGCAGCTTACCTGTTAGTTTCTTTTGGAGTGGATTGGTTTTGGAGTGGAGTTCTTCAGAAAACTGTTGGACTTGAAAAGCTGGGGTTTGCGTCTACTCTGTGCCTGCCTTCTCTGCCTCACACCTGCTCTTGGCCTGGCCCTTTCTCTGGCTCCTTCTTGCTGCCTTTGCCTCACCTTTGTGTGGGTGGCTGGCTGGCTGGATAAATGCCTCCTCACTCTTGTCCTCTTCTGTGTCTCCCTCTGTGTTTGTCCCTTACTCTTTGTCTCTCTCTCTCTGTCTCAGATTCTAAAATTCTCTCTGATTCTGCAGTAACAGTGAGCATAATCATGAGTTTGGAACTTGGCCTTGAGACCTTTGAGTCATCCTCGCTCACCCGGTTGGTTGGTTGAGTTGCGGTTATGCCAAAGGCACAGGCTTAAACCCAGGGGGCAGTCATTCCCTTCCAGAATCATCGACTGAGTATCTTTCCGGGCCACTGCCTTACAGAAGCCACTTATTCTTGGTCAGAAGCCAAAGATAGGAACCAGAGTCAGGGGCCACTTTCCACTTTATCTGATAGAATACAACCTTCCGCATAGTCCCTGAGTCTCAGGACGGGACCGTGTGTCCCAGTGGTTAAGGGACAGATACACTCTGTGTGGCCTCTCTTCTTCCAGTAGGCACTTTCTAGGTCTCTGGCTCTGACACCCCTCCCAGGCCACGTGTCATGTATGTTTGCTGCAAGCAGTCTGGCCAGACATTTTTCTGTAACCTCGGCAAACCCAACATGGTTAGGTGGCTCTCGGCATTTCAGCTGATGTTTATAAGATTTCTTTTGCCCTTATGTGAGAGCAGAGTAGGCAGGACTTCTAAAATGCATTACTTTATAAAGTCGATGTGTATAAGTGGCATTTAAAAATGTGTGTGAGGGTAAACTATCATAGCTGAAATCAGATTTTAAAGACATAACAGTGAGATTCAGTGTTTAGAACTTGTTTGGGTCCCAATTTGAACAAACTAAATGTAAAAAGATATCTATTTTTTGAGGCGATCAGGATGGGTTACTAGATCATTTAAAAAATACTACAGGGAAAGATACGTATGGAGTAGAGAAAATCTCACTGGCAAATGACAATAACTGGGTGATGAGTGGAATGAGGGTTCATTACACTATTCTCTCTATTTTTCTGCATGTTTTAAAACATTCTATATTACAGTTAGAAGATGTTAATGTGCCACCTCAGGATGGCATGGTCACCATATTTAATGAAATTTGACCTCTTAGGGCCTTGAATATTTGCCTGTCAGCCTATCCTTTTACCTCACATATAAAAATCACCTTCCTATTATAAGGCCATTTGAATCTATACCCATTTACCAGCTTTGTGGCCTGAACTTCAGCATTTGATGTGGGAATATCTGCCTGCTTGTTCTTTCAATTTAGACTGTGAGCTCCTTGGAAGCAGGATTGTTTCTTGCCTTTTGATGTTTCCGAGCTGGAATCTCGCAGTGTGAGGCCCGGAGGAGGCTGTTCTGTGCTATAGTAACACATAAAACTCAAAATCTCAGCGATTGAACACAATGAAGTTTCATTTTTTGTTCATGTAAAATCAGTTGCTTGTTGGGCATCACTTTTTCATTTTTTTTTTTTTTTTGCGGTACGCGGGCCTCTCACTGTTGTGGCCTCTTCCGTTTTGGAGCACAGGCTCCGGACGCGCAGGCTCAGCGGCCATGGCTCACGGGCCCAGCCGCTCTGCGGCATGTGGGATCTTCCCGGACCGGGGCATGAACCTGTGTCCCCTGCGCCGGCAGGTGGACTCCCAACCACTGCGCCACCAGGGGAGCCCCCCTTTTTCATTTTTAAAAAAAAATTATTTTATTTATTTATTTTTGGCTGCATTGGGTCTTTGTTGCTGCGTGCGGGCTTTCTCTGGTTGCAGCGAGTGGGAGCTACTCTTTGATGCGGTGTGCAGGCTTCTCATTGTGGTGGCTTCTCTTGTCGTGGAGCACGGGCTCTAGGCATGCGGGCTTCAGTAGTTGTGGCACACGGCCTCAGTAGTTCTGGCTCTAGAGCGCGGCTCAGTAGTTGTGGTGCACGGGCTTAGTTGCTCCGTGGCATGTGGGATCTCCCCAGACCAGGACTCTAACCCATGTGTCTTGCATTGGCAGGCAGATTCTTAACTACTGCACCACCTGGGAAGCCCCGTTTTTCATCTTGCAGCCCCTGCTCTCAAGAGCAGGTGGCCTTCAGGGAGACTCTAGCATGGGAAGGAGATGGAGGCAGCAGACTGGTCTTGATTGCCGCAGCCTGGAAATGACCCACAGAACTTTCCCCACAGCCCATAGGCTGCAACTGGCCACATGGCCCCCTAACAACAAGGGAGGCTGGGAAATGGAAGGGAGCTCATTTTTGGTGAGCATGCATTGTCCCTGTCACAAGAAGGTAAATGATGTCTGTTGAACCTGCTTCTTACCCCATATGCATATTGCCTCTTGATTGTCAACATGAGAGAATGCCCAGAGAAGGATACCTTTGTTATTCGTACAGAATGAGAAATAACAACCAGATTATTTCCTTTCCATTTTTTTGCTCTGCCACTGACTTATTTCCTACATAGGTGGAACCGTCTCTTCAGTTAACGGCAAGGGCCCAGTGGGCCGACTGACCACTATTCAAGGAGTTTGGATCCATGGCCATGGCAGCTGGAATCCAAGGCACAGGGAATCATCTCCTGTCTGTGTCTGAGGACGTTATAGCTCTCCCCTGTCCAGGGACCCACTCTGGGTGCTGCAATCTGGGGGTACTCACAGAATGGAGTGGGGCCCAAGCAGATAACGTAGTAATAACAAAAAGGATAACAGTGGTACATCAGGCCATTGCAAGAAAAGAAGGGCACAACTCTGCATTACAGTGGGAAGTTTCTGCCTCACGCAAGGTTAACAATGTGTTATCTAAGGAAAGGAAACCATGAACTAAACAGAGGAAACGTAGACTTCAGCCAGGCCCGGATTCCTTTGTGTGTGCTATGCTACTGTCTTCACTCAAGTTTAGTGATTGAGGAGGTGCTTATAGGTATTTGCTTGTAGGCAAGTGTCTGTACAAATGGGTGTTACAGACCTCCCGACCCGCCCTGCTCTTCCTCCTTCCCACTTGCTCCCTCTATTTCTTTTTGCTCTAGGTTGACGACAGTGACCACACTGTGAAAATGCCATCTCTTATTCAGGGTGCAGACTGTGCCAATTAAAACTGATATGAATGAGGAAAACAAGCTCCAAATGCCTCTCTAGCCATTGTTTTGGGTGTAAATTTCATTCACTCTTGTTTTCCCAACAGGTGTGTATTGAGCTTGTGTAAGCCCTGTGTACAAGGGAGATGCAAAAGAGCAAAAAGTAGTGACCCAACTGAGTAGCTGCCTGCTTGGGGCGCAGGGATGTGAGGAGCAGAGGCCCCTCAGGCTAGTTCAAGCAAAGAGGAGTCTGATGGCGGAGGTTCGCCTAGGGTGACAAAGGAAGAAGGGCTCAGAGAAGAGCTGCCCATTGGGGCAGCAGCCAGGAGCTGTCCCAGGTCAGGGAATCCCCATCTTTCTCCAGAATCACAGTGTCTTTCTTTCTTTAAAATTTAAAAATTTTTAATTGAAGTATAGTTGATTTACAGGTGCTGTGTTAGTTTCTGGTATATACAGTGTCTTTCCTTGCATCCCTGCTTCTCTCTGTGCCCTTGCTCCATTTTCTCTCTGTCTACTGATGGGCTTCTCCTGATACCTTGTGGCATTTTTTTCTCTCATAGTGTCACACTGCATGTGGCTTTGGCTCGACATGGCACTGACTGGACCTTAGGCACCCTTTCAACTTCTGGCCAGTCTCATGGAATTCCTTAGTTTAACTCCTGAGAGAGACATTCTGATTGGTCCAGTTCTTTTTCCTTCACTACATCTTAGGTTCCATGCTGTGCGTCATTGGGGAGCATTTAGGTTGGCACCTGGTCCGGCCAGCCAGGTGGGTTGGGGGTTGGGGACCTATCCTCTTGTACAATACATGACCACCTGGGTGACCAGAGCTGTGTATGGGGCAGCTTGCTTGGGGAAGAGGCTGTGGCACTGCAGCCTTACTGAGGCTGAGGTGAAGGGACTTGACTCTGCAGCGCCACCTTAAGGATGCTGATCTGAGAGTCTCCTAGAAACAACAGCCAGCCATTGAAGGGCCTTAAGTGGAGGGTGATCGGACTCTTTGCCTCTTTAACAGTTTGCCTGTGGCTCCGTCCTGGAGAATGAGCTGGAGGGGCACATGGATGCAAAAGGGAAAACCAATTAGGAGGGTTGGTGAGAGACAGTAGGGTGGCTGTAGAGACAGGAAAACTGGGTGGGTTACTCTGTTTGGCAGTGAACGGTAGCCATCTGCTCTCCCTCTCCCCCTGGACACCTGGGTCCAGTCACAGTGGTCCATTTTTAGTGCCTCAAACTCACCCAGCTCATTTTCTCCTTAGGGTCTTTGCATCCACTGTGCTGTTCACTGTAACATTCTTCCCTCCCTCCTGCTAAACCTACTTCTCAGTCTCAACTCCAACGTCACGTCCTTAGAAAGTCTTCTCAGACACCCCTCCACACACAAAATAGACGAGACCCCTGGTTTGCAATTACAGTCATCCTTCAGTATCTGTGGGGGGTGGTTCCAGGACAACCTTGGGTACCAAAATCTGAAGATGCTCAAGTCCCTTATATAAAATGGCATAATACTTGCATATAACCTATGTACATCCTCCTGTATACTTTAAATCATCTCTAGATTACTTATAATACCTAATACAATGTAAATGCTATGTAAATAGTAGCTGGCATGTAGTAAATTCTAGTTTTGCTTTTTGGAATGTTCTGGAATTTTTTTCCAAATACTTTTAATCCAAGGTTGGTTGAATCCGTGGATGTAGAACCTGCAGATACAGAGGGCTGACTGTAGTTATTTAGTATCTGTTTCTTCCATTATAACAAAAGTCTCCTGAGTTCAAAGATCGTGCTTGTCTTAATCACATTAAAAGAAATCCCCCTGAACCAATATCCTGCCTGTTACATAGTGGGGCCTTACGGGTATTTTTTGAATGAGGTATGCTGACATTTTCTCACATTGTATTGTTCAATCCTCCTTACAGTTTTGCAACCCCATTTTATGGTTGAGTGAACTGAGTCTCAGAGATCACAAAGCAGGGAAGTGGCAGACCCAGGGTTTGAAGGCAAGTCTGTTTAACGCTAAAGCCCTCACTCATATCACAGCAGGAATAAGGTGAGGTTATTTTAGTTCAGGCCCGAACCAGAACACTATGAATTCATTCTGTTTCACTTGCTCCAGCGTACTGAGATCAGTTTAATTCACTTAGTATTTAGGGAGTGCCATGAACTCAATTCACTTTGTTAAATAGGAGGGCAAGAAGGGACAAGCTGGGCTTCAGGGAAAAGCCTGTAGTAAGCTGAGCATAGCGGGCCTCAGGAGGAGAAGAAGCTGGGTGCTTCCCAGAGGAGCAACTGGCCCGAGGCCCAGGTCATTGAGTTATTCGGAGTTGCCTTTGGGGGTGGCAAGAGCCTGCTGTCCCTGACCCTTGCTGATATGGGTAAAACACTTAGACTGGCTGCTTCATGGAAGGGGCTTGGCTTTGGAGCCACCCTCTGCTTCTTTCTAGCTGAGTAACATTGGGCAAGCTATTCACACTCTCCAAAACCCAGTCTCTGCGTCTGTAAGATGAAGATAATGATACGTACTTTGTAGGGTTGTGGTGAAGCTTTTATGAGAAAATGCACAGAAAGCACTGAGCTTATTTCCTGGCATGTGGTATTCACGAATATTTGTGACCTTCCTTTACCAGTGAGCCACTGGGTAAGCGTCCTGTCTGCTCCCACCAATAGATCAACCTGGGAGGGGGTCACAAAGAAGCATTTCTCTGCGGGGAAGTCAGAAAGTCAGTGACCAAGAATGTTGGAAACGGTGATGCAAAGACACCCGCACTTTTAATTTTTTCCTTTTTTTACTGTTGAAGGGAAGTTTATATAACACAAATTAACCGTTTTAAAGTATAAAATTCAGTGGCCTTTCGCACATTCACGTTGTGCAGCTACCACTTGTATCAAGTTCCAAAGTATTTTCGTCACCCCGAAAGGAAACACCCTGTACCTCGTAAGCAGTTACTTCCCCATTCCCCCCACCTCTTCAGCCCCTGGAAACCATCGATTTGCATCTGTCTCTGTGAATTAACCTATTCTGGATATTTCATATAAGTATAATCATACAATATGTGACCTTTCGTGTCTGGCTTCTTTCACTCAGCATGTTGGGGGGCTCATCCGTGTTGTAGCGTGCATCAAATTTTCATTATTTTTTATGGTTGGGTAGAGTGCCATTGTATATACGTATCACATTTTGTTCCTTTACTCATCCATGGATGGATATTTGGGCTGTTTCTACCTTTTGGCTATCGTAAATAATGCTGCTGTGAATGTTTGTGAACGAGTAATTGTTTCAGTACTGATTTTCAGTTCTTTTGGGTATGCATACCTAGGAGTGGAATTACTGAGTCATATGGTAATTTTATATTTTATTTTTTTGAAAAACCACCAAACTGTTTTCCAAAGCAATTGCAGCATTTTACATTCCCACCGGCAATGCACAAAGGTTCCAGTTTCTCCAGAGCCCCTCCAATACTTGTTTTCTGTTTTTTTGGAGTATGGACATCCTGTGGGTATGAAGTGGTATCTCCCTGTGGTTTCAATTGGCACTTCCCCCCATCTTGATTTTCGAAATGCGGCGGAGTTGTTTGGTCTGCCTGGCTTCTTTGACTCCTCAGATCGTCCCTGATGGCTAACACATTAAAGAGGCTTCCATGGGGAAAGAGGTCCGCTCGTACACTTCTGGTTGGATTTTAAATCAATACAAACTCTGTGGAGGGCCATTTGGCAACATTCCTCGTTGAAATTACAGATGCACACCCCCCGTGACGCAGCAGTTGCAAGGCTAGGAATCTGTCTTATGGATATAATCCCATGTGAACAGAATGATGTATGTATCAGGTTATTCACTGCAACATTATTTATAATATTTATAATAGCAACACATGGGAGACAAACGAAATGCCCCTCACTGGGGGACTCTGGTTAAACAAACTTTGGCACAGCTTCACAATGGGATACCGTCCAGCTGTAAAAAAGACCGAGGCACCTCTCTGCGTGCTGACACAGAAGGAATTCCAAGACGCATTGTCAAGTGAAAACAAGTCAAGACGTAGAACAGTATATAAATAGGCTACCTGTCACGTAAAAATGAGAAAAATGAATATGTGTGTGTATTTTCTTGAATATTCATGTAACACCTTGGGGGAGAGGAAATTGGTGACAGAAGGACAAATGTGGGAAGGACAACTTTTGCTGTCTACTTTCCTGTGTCAGACCCTGTAAATATATTTCCTGTTCAAAAAATTAAGTAATTACATTAATATGAAGACAGTTCATAAATAGCTAACGGTTTCATTCATTTGGGCTCTGATGTTTCTGATTTTATGGCCATTTTGATAGGACATGGACTCTAATGTAAGATTTTCTATGCAGAGTAATGCCAGGGATGGGGTTGCAGGAGAAATAATTCAAGCTCTCATCCTCCCCTTTCCCAGTGCAGTCCCGGCTGCAGCCTCAGCTTTGCTGACTTGACCACAGTTTGAACTTGAGTCAGTCTGCTGGAGGCCAACCCAAGTAACCTCCCACAGTACCCCCTCCCTCTGGGTCCCAAGAGTCCTACCCTCAGTGGGGCTCAGACTGAAACTGATGGGACCGAGTGAGCAGTGGCACTTCCCTACTGTGCAATCCAGAGAGCTCTGAGCAGACAGACCATCCAGGAACAAGCTCTGCCACTTTCTTGCTAAGGGGCTTTGGGGAAATCACCACATGATTCTGAACCTCTGTTTTCTCGTCTCTAAATGGGGCTAATAAATGCGCGATTGTTGCATATAGAAGATGAAAGCTGTTAAGAGGGTTTCCCTAATGTAAGCTTGATAAAATTCTGTAAGAACGTGAAAGGTCATCTTGAAAGTCACCATGAGAAGTCCACATTAGCCAAACATCTGCTGTGTGCCTAGATGTTTGAGCGCAGAAGAGACAACAGAGGAGAGTGACACATTCTCCAGCCTTCAAGGGTTTTGAGGGCTCACTGGGTGGTGAGAGAGGTGGATGCGAAGACAGTTTATTACCATGTTGAACGTGTAGACCAGAAGAGAATACACCGTGTAAGGGGGCAGAGAGGAGGAAGGCATTGACTCTAGCTGGGACCTCAGCAAAGGTTTCAGAGACCAGACTATGTCAGGGTTGAATCTGGAAAGGGAAGTAGGAGGTTGCTAGGCACACAGGGAATATTCCAGGTAGAGGAAACAGCTGGTGAAAAGGCAAGAGGGGAGAGAGAAGAGAGTGTCTTTGGGCAACTCCAAGCAACAAACAGTCTGCTGCAGATTTAGGGTGTGTGGGTGGAAGCTGAGGCTGAAAAGCTATGAGCAGGACACATCTTGGAGACCACAGCCAGATGACACAGTAAGAAGTAAAGGGAAATAGAACAATATGGAGCAGCAAGGGATTGTTTTATAGGTCCCCTCACCCAGACATGAGACATGGAAGACCCTGAGCTTTTTCGCTCCAGGCACCAGATGAATCCAGCTCCCAGTCAGGAAGTCAGCCCAGGCTTTGTGTCTTCCTGGTTGAGATCCTAGACATCATGGAGACCCAGAGACAAGCCAACCTCACATGCAGTCCCCTGCCCCACAGCATCTGTGAGTAAAGAAGTTGTTATATCCCAGGACGAAGTCACTCAGCATTTGGCAATTCCCTCTCTTAGAGCTCTTTCCAGATTTTTCGTTTCTGTGCCCATTTCTTAGCAAGTCTGTGGTTCCTTGAGGATGGAGGCCATGTGTGATTCACCTCTGTAGTCTGGATCCAGCTCTGTGTCCGGCTCATAGTAGGTGCTCAGTCAATGCTTGTTGATGGATGAATGGAAGCCTGGGAGGGAGGAGGGAGGTGTGCTGTCTGGCAAAGTTGTGGGAAAAGGTTTTCTGAAAAGAGTGATAAGTCAAGAGAGGTGAGTGGCACCCTCTGCTTCCTTTCCTCCTGTTTTCATTCATTCTCTCCCTCTGGCATTGTTCCTCACACTCATTATTTTGGTGCATCCTTAGTTTCTAGAAATACCTAACGTGCTGGGTTTTGTGCATTTGGGACATGGCTACCCAGTTAATACCCCTGTCCCAGAACAGTTACTTGGGCTATTGTGGTTGATAAAGACCTCTAATGCGGATTTCTATTTTACATTCCTTTGTTGAATATGTTAGGAAATATTAGTTACAATGAAAATGAAAGGTAGGAAAAACATAATTCACTGTTCTGACACAGGTTGTTTTCTATGGTCCATAGGCTATTTTTTTTTTTTTTTTTCTAGCTGGGATTAGAAACTGATGTGATGACACTTTCACTTTTTACCTTAGGAAAATACTTATGGATTTAGCAATCTTACTTTGAGGGTAATTCTCCAATGATTCCGCCTAAATGTTTCTCCTTTAAATTCATCCCAAGGCCAAGCTTTAATGTTTGAAATGATTGGTTCACACTGCAGCTAATTTAGAATTTGCAGCAACACAGACACAGTTTGCATGTATATTCTCATAAGAAAGATTGGAAATAACCTTTTATCTCCAAAGTTTCAGAATTTTACTTACCAATGTGCAGAATTTCATCCAAGGTTGTCACCATTTTACAAACCAAGAGCTCAAGAAATCAATGCCTCTTGAATCATCAGGGCCTACCAACTATTTTTGAAGATTTTAATGCTTATGATGCATGAATAGGTAATATAGATCCATTAAAAATTTCAGATTTTAGTCAATTGCTCTTATTTGCTTATTAAGATCCATTTATAGAAAATCCAGTTCAACCAAGCGTCTGCATAAAGTAACGTGGACAAAGACTTTGTACACTGGTGAAAACTATGCAACTTTTAGGTATTAATAATGTCTGCATGTAGTTATAAATGTTAAGACTGCATTTTTTTTTTTTTTTTTTTTTGGTATGCGGGCCTCTCACTCTTGCGGCCTCTCCCATTGCGGAGCACAGGCTCCGGACGCGCAGGCTCAGCAGCCATGGCTCACGGGCCCAGCCGCTCCGCGGCATGTGGGATCCTCCCGGACCGGGGCACGAACCGGGGTCCCCTGCATCGGCAGGCAGACTCTCAACCACTGCGCCACCAGGGAAGCCCAAGACTGCATTTTTAAAAGGTGTAGACAATTACTTACCATTTCTGGTATTTGCCTACCATTTCTGTTACAAATAAATCTTTATTATTTTCCGTATTAAGGAAAACAAAACCAGAGAAGGTATTTCTAGTTTTCATGTCTTTTTATATACTTGGAAGAAACTAAAGCTTGTTTCCCAACTACCTGAATTTTCAAGTCAGGTGACAAACTTGCAGCTCAAGTGTGAGGAGTCCCACCACTGGAGATAAGAAGTGACTTAGACATAAAACCCAGTGTTTATCCCTCCCTCCCCACAATGTGCTTCCCGATCACCTTCCTTCCAGCAAAGTTGGTTTGAAGGCTCTGAATTTTTTTAAGAAATTGAAGTATAGTTGATTTACAATGTTGTGTTAGTTTCAGGTATTCAGCAAAGTGATTTGTTTATATATATATATATAAAGTTTATTACAAGATATTGAATATAGTTCCCTGTGCTGTCCAGTAAATCCTTGTTGTTTACCTATTTTATATATGGTAGTGTGCATTGGTTAATCCCATACTCCCAACTTATCTCTTCCCCCCCTTTCCCCTTTGGTAACCATAAGTTTGTTTTCCATGTCTGTGAGTCTGTTTCTATTTTGTAAATAAGTTCATTTATATCATTTTTTTTAGATTCCACATAGAAGTGACATCATATGATATTTGTCTCTCTCTGTCTGACTTAACTTCACTTGGTATGATGATCTCTAGGTCCATCCATGTTGCTACAAATGGCATTATTCCATTCTTTTTTACGGCTGAGTAATACGCCATTGTATAGAAATGCCACATCTTCTTTATCCGTTCATCTGCTGAGGGACACTTAGGTTGCTTCCACATCTTGACCATTGTCAATAGTGCTGCTGTGAACATTGGGGTGCATGTATATTTTCTAATTGAAGGCTCTGGATTTTTTGCCATGGCTTCAGCCTGCTGTTCTGTGTGGCTGGTCTCAGTAGGCCCTCTGAAAACCCAAAGAAGCATCAGCTACCAGGGGATTCATTTGTCACCTTAAAATTACTCTTTAGAGACAAGATTTAAACCTTCACTCTATTGGCCCTGTAATTCCCCTCTCAGAGTACTGGGTGGTTTGCACAGAGGGCTAAATTCTCCTTGCAGCAGTCACAGGGATCTTTAAAAATGAAAATCACATCCAGTAAACCACCTTCTTATTGTACTTCCCCATGAGAATGCCTCACCATGGCCTGCTAGGTCCTTCAGGATCTGCCCTGCTCCCTCTGCATCCCTAGCCCATGACTCTCCCCTTCACGCTCTGCTCCAGTGCCACTCTCTGGACTGGCCTCAGGCACACTCAATCCACTGTCCCTCCAGGGACCTTGAGCATTAGGTTTCTCTGCCTAGTATACTTCTTTCTTGTCTTTATCACGGCACCATCTTCATTCGCTTCATGGACCTTTCTGTTTGGTAATTACTTCTCTTCTTACCCGTTTTCATCCCCACCAGCCTGTATACTTCATGGGAGCAAGCACTGTAGGTACTCACACTGCCCTCCATCCAGGTTTGGCAGAATGCCAGGCTCAGAGGTTGCCAGTTGTCCACCCAAGTCTGTTCTCCTCCCCACAATAATAGGATTTAAGCTGCACATTTCCAGGTGCCAGCTAGACCACATTACCAGCTCCTTTAGTGGCTGGGAGGGTAGGTGCCCAATCGTCACCTGTGGAGTGAGAGAGGAGGTGATGTGTATAATTTCTGCCTCATTCTCTCGGAAGACAAGCCCTAGCCCCAGACTGGTACTCACCTTCCTGAGGGCAGGAGCGTGGCTCTGCCTGTGACCATCTTGACCATGTAGACAAGGGCAACACTCTAGATGGTGGCAGAGCAAGTGGACCGAAAGACAGGGACCTAAATGACCACATACGGCAGAACTTCCCCCATCCTGGACCATTTGCCTTCTAATGTTACGAGAGTGCAGAATAAACTTGTGCTTCTTTAAGATACTATAGTTGGTGGGCTCTTTGCTATTCGGGTTAGCTTTCAGCCTGACCACACACTGTTGAATAAATAGTTGTTGGATGAGTGAGTGAATCCTCAGAGGCTCACCATTTTACCCTGTGCCATCATACCACAAGGGCAAGAGAGGGGGCAGCCGTCACCAGGAATCATTCACTGAGCACCTGCCAGGTTTTTGAAAAACATGTACCATGAGCTGTCTCATACTGGTTGGGAATCCCCTTCCTTTCCCTTCCCAAAGCTCCCTTGTAGCTTGCAGTATCTCACTACACCACTGACAGCTTTTGCTGTGCCATCCAAAAGAAACCAAACTTGAAAGAATGTCACAAAGCATGCAAGTAATGCTCTTCATGTGAAGATTCTAGGTCACTCCGTTATAAAAGTTCTTGTGTGAGACAGAAATGCCATTTCTTAGCTTGTGGGAGCCTGTGACCCCCATCATAGCTGACGGTTCTGCCCCTTTAATAGTGCTATACTTAATTCCACAGCTAATGTCTGTGACATTTCATACCTGAACTTTTAATGTTACACAAGTTTTCCTGAAACTCTTGTTCAGATGATGGTGGGTGGTTTTGTTTGTTTGTTGAGCTTTTGGGGAGCATATTAGTTGTAAGTCATGATTTCCTTGAAGAATTGTCAGTTATGGCTTTAATTATGGAAAAAATGTTTTCCTTTTCTCAATGAACTGTTCTACTTAGGTTTGGTATATTTTTAAGCTCTACTATTTTTGAAGAAAGGCATTCAGTAGTCATTCAGTTAATCTCTCGCCCCATCCCAGAGGTAGCATTTAAGAAGATATCAGGATTTGGGCTAGTTTTAATTCTGTTCCTGCAGCGAACAGACTATGAGATGGGGATTTGTGTGCATGAAGTTGATTGGAGAATGCTCTGGAAATGGTACCTGGGAGAAGTGAGGGAAGAAGAATGGTGCAGAAGGAGGAATTAAGTTGCCACGAAGCTGGGCTCTAGAGCTAGGATGGGCCCCTCAGAGTTGTCCCATATTGAGACAAGGGGGTGGGTCTTTGTATCTTCCCCTCCTTCCATTCCACCAATCATGAGATGTGGCTGGAGGGGAATGTAACTTCTGGTGAGGCAGTTCCCTTTGGCCAAGGGCAAGGCCTATGGAGGGTCTCAGATGTGAGTTATCAGTAGCCCAAACTTCTGGCAGCTAGAGGAGTGAGTGTCAAGGTCCTGAAGTGAGTGTCAAGTACCGCCCTGAAGGTCGGGGCAGTACTGTCCGGCCCCCGCTACGGGGCTTCAACATCAAATTAGCACCTGAACAAGTCTCATGAGGGCACCACCTTGCCCATCTTGTTCTACTGAACTTAGAACAATGCCTAGCACCTAGTACATAGCAGATGCTCTGTACATAGATATTTGCTGAATAAATAAACCAAAGAAAGAAGAAGCAGAACTATGCAAAGAATATACAAATTAGGATACTTTCAGTAAACTTTGTCAAAATTGAGAAACCTTACTTGACTTTAAACTTCCTAACTAGAGACTGAAATCTTTATAGATATATTAAAACTATATGCATATCATCAGCCCTACCATTTCCTGCATTAGGACAGATTGTGGGAAAATGTTTTGTGTCTACTTGAGTAGTCAGGAAAGTGAGAGGCAAGTTTCTTTCTAGGCAAGTCAATGCATTCAGGGAAAACTACTCTTAAACTCAAAATCAGGTTATATGATGTAATGAGGTTTGACAGTAAGAGAGAATATTTAAAATCGGAGTCTCCCTGGAGCATCCAGGAGGCGTCTTTGCCAGACTCACAGCTGGGGGTTCTGAGTTATTGCTTATGACTAAATCTGTGAGAGTGTGAAAAAGAGTCATTGAGGCTTGTTCCCGACCAGCCTGTGGGCTGTTGCCGTGGCGAGGGCCACTTTTATGTGATGCGTGGTCATCATCATTAGCAGATGCAGCAGCTTGGCCTGCATGAGGACAGCCCTTTACAGTCGACAACACACTTGAAGATTCACAATCTCATTTGATTGCCAAGTATAGGAAGGCAGTAAAAATACTTTTCTTATAGCATTACATTAATAACATAGACACAAAAGTCATTAACAAAATATTAGCAAATTGAATCCAGCAATAAGTGGGATTTATCCTAAGAATGTAAGATTCTTCAAATGTTTGAAAATTAATCACTGTAATTTAATAAATTACAGAATATGAGAGGAAATCACGTGATCATCACAATGATTAGAGAAAACTCAACACTCTCTGTAAACTAGTACCAGAAGGGAACCTCTTCAACCTGATAGAGGACATCAATGAAAAATCGACAAGTAACATCATATTTAGTGGCAAAACATTAAACCCTTTTTCCATAAGAATGGGAATAAGAGAAATAGGGGAGGGAGAGTGAGAGGTACAAACTTCCAGTAACAAAATAAATGAGTCACAGGTATGAAATAGAAGGTAAGGATTGGTGAAAATGGTTTTTTCATAGTAGCTAGGGTGACCACATCTTATGAGTGAAAAGAGGTGCTATTAGTAATTACCCTGAGTCAAGAGGCATAAACCAGGACTGTCCTGGGCAAATTGGGACATTTGGTCCCTCAACCTGTAATAGATATGGAAGAAACTGGCATGTTAGGGGACGGCATCAATAACATGAGAAATTCTGTGGTATCTGCTCAAGCCAGGCAACCCAGAGGCAAATGTTTTAGGATCTCCTATTAGGAGGGTCAGCTCTTCATTGACTCTTAGGGTTTTCCCTGCTTTTGCTGCGAATTATAATAAACAAGAATAATAGTTACTGTGTATTGGGCACTTACAAGAGGCCAGGCACTGTGAGAAGTGCTTCATGTGAACAATTTCATTCAACAACTCTAGGAGAAGGGCACTATTGTTACCTCCATTTTATAAGGGAGGAAAGAGCCTCTCAGAGAGGTTGAGTAACTTTCCCAAAGTCACTCAGCTGGGAAGGTTTGGAGCTGGGGTTTGAACCAAGACTGCCAACCATGATGGTAACCAGCCCTTATTTTTTTCCCTTTTGGGGTGCAGGCCATTTCAAGGATGCAGGTGTCTGGCATAGGCTGATTGTACGGTTAGGTAAGCACTAGATGGAAATAGGGGGGCTTTGGCAACATCCCAGCCTCTCTTAGTTCTGGGCTTTCCCGATCCCACACTGGAGGCCCAGAAGCACAGGTTGGGTGTGGGCAGCTGCCCAGCGCAGACGTGGTCCAGGCTTTTGACCTGGGCCAGCAGCAGGCTTTTTGTGTTTGTGATTGCATTGTGATTCTGTGTGGACTAACGCCTGTGCAGACAGAAATCTTGCTTCTCCAGATATCTGCATATCATTCCTAGAACTACCAGGTCATCACTGGGCCACACAGTCCACATTGAATTCTTTTCATCTCTTTCCATCCGTCAATCTGAGTGCCTCCTTAATTATCTTTATTGCTTTTCTCTGAAGTCTTCAATTTGCTGGCATATCGCTTTTCGGGTAGCGAGATACCAGAAGTGCTCAGAGAAATTATAATCTCCTGTGCATGATGTAATGCTTTGGCCTGGGAAGTTGAAAATCATAGCAGTAGTTTCAACTGCCATTGGTATCATAACTGCGATCAATTTCGTCATCTTCAATTAAGTTGACTTTTTTTTTTCAGTTAAGGTGAGTACAGGGCTCAAAGTCAATATAATTTATATCTAGAATATTCCAGTGTGTGTGCGTGTGTGTGCGTGTGTGTGCGTGTGTGTGTGTGTGTGTGTGTGTGTGTGTGTGTGTATTAAAAGCAAAAACAATGAAGCAAATTCAGGAAGCGAAAAGAAAGTATTTCTAAGTCAAATCATTTTCTGATCATCAACTATGTACCAGCCCCCAGACACTGTGTTCAAAAGTATCTGAGCCTGGAATTCTTTGAACATTTAAAATATTTTGTTTTCTGTGACACCCTTTTAATGATCACGTTTTGACTCTCAAGTTCCTATCTGTAGATCAATAACTTTTAGTTTCTGATGATAGTGGCCCATTTGTGACTCAGGTTATATAGAATGATCTTTGACTTGATTATTCTAAAGTTACCTATGCTTTGGCACGAATAATTATATTGCCCGGAATGTCAAAATGCTAACCATGTAATACTCGTTTTCCGTAAGTAAAAACGGAAGACTGAGTTAACTTGAATTTTTAGAAAATAATTTGAATTCAATTTCAGAACTTACTCTTCCTCAGATTTAAGCTACTTTGATTACTTTTTTCCAAGTCTATTTCTCCTTAGAGTAGCTTTCATTTTTTTTTACCTTGTATTATTTGCCCAGAGACGGCTATATGAGTATTACTTCCCAAATGATGGGGTTGTCTCACGATAGCAGATTCTGTTTTAAAGTTCCAATATTTAAAACTTTGTTAGAACATGATAAAAAAAAAATAAGAAACACACGGCTTCTCATTGAGGGAACGTTGCAGTTTACAGAGTCAAGTCACACGTAACCGGATCTGGTGACCCATCTTTTCTCTTCCAGGCAATGATTATTCTATTTTCTTTTATTTTTTAATTTAATTTAATTTAATTAAAAAATTTTTTTTGGCTGCATTGGGTCTTTATTTCTGCATGCGGGCTTTTCTCTAGTTGCGGTGAGCGGGGGCTACTCTTCGTTGCAGTGCGCGGGCTTCACATGGCAGTGGCTTCTCTTGTTGCGGAGCATGGGCTCTAGGCGCACGGGCTTCAGTAGTTGCAGCCCGCAGGCTCAGTAGTTGAGGCCCGTGGGCGGCTAATGATTTTGAAACAGCTTCTCAGAAGATCAGTGCTGATCCCAGCTCTGTCAGCAGCCCCAGCAGCTGTTTCCTGAGGCCCAGCAATCTCATGATGGGATGCAGATCTAGATGAACTTTTCAGTCCCTACAGATCACCTCCTTTTGGAATTTAGACCCATGAGCGTTTTCTCAGATGATTTTGTTCACGGTGCAAGAATTCGTTTTCGTTCAAGAATCTACCTAGGTGTTAAGGTTGCCCTCATTTTCTGCAAGGTCAGCCTCCCCTAGGGGTAGGAGAGAGTTAATACAGAAAACGGAGTTCATGAGTCCATTTTGTTTGAAAGTTTGTTTGAATACAGATCACAATCTTTGGTGTATGTCTTTGGTTAAAAACAACCACACGACGCCACCACCAAATACCCCCCTAAAAACTTCTCTGCCAAGTCTCAACAATATCCTTTCTTGAACCTCCTCTGACTTTGTGTCTTTCTGTAATATACAGTATCATTTATAAAAGTGTGAGCAACTGTGGAATTGTTCTCCTAATAGATTCTGAAGATTCCAATTTCCATTCTGCCACAGAAGACTGAAAATCCACTTGTGCTCACTTATCTGTATCTGTACCTCATCCCCACGCTGCATCAAAAATCAGGTTCAGGTGCAGGTTAAGAGCACACATTTACCTCTGGAATATGGGACTTATTAAATATCTCTCCACAATTAACATCACCATATCAATAAGAATTATCATTAGGTCCTGTCAATCAGGTGCTGAATTTTACTTCAGGGAAACAAAACAATTTAAATTATAGCAAGTGCTCCCCTTCTTTTTTTTTTTACATGCTTCTCTTTAAATTGGATAATTATGTGACTTTTCATCAGATTCCTCTAAGCATAATAGATCATGATAGTCACCCTTTGACCTTGGTGATGAATGTCTCTGGTGAAAACATGTGACAAGCAGTGTTCTAATGAGAACGAAATACTGAATAACTGGAAATCTTGTATAAATAAAAGGAGAAGGCTGGAGGGAAACACGACAACCTTTAAGGTTGATGCACAAAATGTATTTGTAATGGGGCAATGATATGGGTTAGGGAGAAAAGAGACTATTTTTGGTTCTAATAACGTGGATGGAAATGCTGATTTTTCTTCTTTGGTGTATAAAAAAAAAAGGAGAAACAGACATTTCAGGAAAGCCACACATCAGAAAATACTGGTCTCGACTGAATTGCAGACATAGATGGAGTGAATCCACTGGCCTAAGGGGGGATTCAAATGACTCACTACATCTTGGAACACCTGCAAATGGTAATCTGAGGGTACCTCTCTTTTTATTGCTGTCTTTATGGGAGTTCCAAATGTGAGGACAGCTTAAAAAGGAAGTGATTTGGTCTTAGGGGATCTATAGTCTTATGGGGGCTGTCAAGGAAGGACAGGAAGGGCAAGGTGACCCCAGTCTCTCCTCACCTCCCCCTCTCGGTCAGTGCCTGGGCAGCCTGCCCTGCTGGAGTGGGCGCCTCGGACATCTCTAAAGTCCTCATTCTCTGTTGGCCAGAGGGACCTGGGCATCCTAAAGTTGGCCCTGAGATGTAGCCAGGGGTCAAGAACAAGCTGGTGGCCTCTAACCTCTCCTTCTTGCTTCCTTCCCCAGTCCCATACTCACCCAGGGTCCCTGTATGACTAGTTTGGGGGTGACCCAGGCACAGCTTTCCTCCTGGGGAAAAGGATGGGGGATTTCTCATCAAATGAGCCCATGACACTGTGTTATGCTCTGCGGTCATGGAAATGGGCAAAGTTTGCTTCTTTTAGATTTCCTAGATCCTTGCCTGTCCATTTGATTTTGGGATATACAGAGCAAGAGCAGCCCATTAAAAAGCTGTTAATCAAAGATATGGATTTGCTGTAACTTCTAAAGACAGGGAGTTTGAAGCAGGACTTACTTGTTAAATGCACAGGCTAGGTTGTGCTTGTTTAGGCGTTGAAGAAAGTAAGACAGGGACTGCCATTTATTAAACACCTACTATGGGCTTGATACTGGCTCTCTGATTTAATTCTCTCATCAAACCTTATGATTTTGGAAATGGCCCAACCATGGGCCATTTTATAATTTAGAAAGTGGCCCAACCATGACCCAGAATGACATGATAGAAGGGATGGAATTGGACCATAGGTTGGTCTGACTCCCAAGTGTGTGTTTTCTAGGTTAAAGGTAGCACATAACATAATGCTATTACAGCTTCCAAGAACTGTGCCTTTATCATAAACTTCTCCCCAACTTACCATCCCAGATTTCACACTTGGAATTGATTTGGGTTATTATGGACTTAATATTATTACTATCAGTCTTGCTAGTTGTGCCATTTATTTTGCTTAAGACCTGCAAGAGAAGAAACATCTGCCTCCATAAATTGATTTCTTCTGGTGAGTTCCAGTTTGGGGTAAGAATTTGCAGTGAGTGATTGTGTGCTTATACAGGATTAAGAAACTGACCAGGCTCAAAATATGGTTCCCTTTGTTTATCTGCAGATCTGGTCTACTTAAGGTAAAACTCACCCTGGGCCCCCATCCCTGACCTCCACCAGGTGGGTTTAAGGGGAGACAACCTCAGGGCCAGCAATCCTTCACCACAAGAGCCTGCCAGGAAGAGAAATATCCAAAGTCCATTTTGAGCCCTCAGCCTGGGATTTACCTGCCATTTGTCACTGACATCAGGCAATTACTGGCACACAGTGGGGAAGGAGAACAGAGAGAGGGAGAGCTCTGCCTGGCCATCAAGATCATCATCTCTGCATCGGTCACTGTTAGGGATGTCTCTGGTTTGCGTTCCCAGTTCAACTGCCCAGAAAATAGATCTCTAACTTCTCCCTAGTCACCCCTATGCTGAGAAAGCTGGAGAAAATGGGTAATAGTAGCTGTTGTAAGTACTTGGGGGCTCTAGGAGATGTCCCCAAGAACTCTATAAAGAGGGGCTGTCACTGTCTGAGATGTAAACCTGCAACACAAAATACACCAGATTGGAGGTACTAGAAGTCATCTGAAGGAGCTGAAATAGTTCCCGGGACCACAGAACTCAAATACAGCTTGTTTGACATTTTATTAGAAAATCTAAAGAATGATTTGATCAGAAAGGGGGAGGGTTGTTCAGCCATGGAAGCATGACAAAAAGAAGGTCTCAGAGGCAAACGTTAGCAGCACCCCCCCCCCGCCAGACCTTGTCCAAGGGAGAGGGAGCTGAAGTCCATTGACTTAGGTAATTTCCGATGCTCTTGGAAGAGGCATCTCTGATATGGTGATGGAAGCCATAGACATTACCTGTGTGTAATCGACAGACTTCAAGGCTTCAGGTTCCTTTGGCAGGAACATCCTATCCTACCATGGTGCCACTTAAATGTTCAGTTTGCCCTGTCTTGATTAAGTGTTCACCAAACAGCCTTCAGATCGCATCCCACGATCACCTTCAGATTGTTTCTTCCTATGAACACTTGCCAACAGAAAGCAGATGGAATGATGGCACTGATTTAGAATATTTCTGGTAGTAATTTCTCACTACAAGTGTGGATGGTACATTTTGATCTTTTCCATACATGCTGTGCTCCTGATGTGTGCCCATGAAGAGCTGGGTGAGTTCTCTCTGTGCTGACAAAGGCAGGGTCATGAACCTTCAAGCTGAAGACCAGACCCTGGGCAGTGGGAATACACCAAGCTGATGCATGCTATGGAGGCTCCTCCAGGAAAAGCTGCTGGCACTTCACCTTGGCCCTCACCTTGACACAGCAGCATGCCTTAAAGCTTTTTTTTTTTTTAACCATTTTAACCATGTTTAAGTGTACAGTTCAGTGGCATTAAGAATATTCACATTGTGGGAAAAAAGACAGTTTTTTCAGCAAGTGGTGTAGGGAAAGCTGGACAGCTGCATGTAAATCAGTGAAGTTAGAACACTCCCTCATACCATTCGCAAGAATAAACTCAAAATGGCTTAATGACTTAAATATAAGACATGACACTATGAAACTCCTAGAAGAGAACATAGGGAAAACGTTCTCTGGTATAAATCGTAACAATGTTTTCTTAGGTCAGTCTCCCAAAGCAATAGAAATAAAAGCAAAAATAAACAAATGGGACCTAATCAAACATATAAGCTTTTGCACAGCAAAGGAAACCATAAACAAAACAAAAAGACAGCCTACAGACTGGGAGAAAATGTTTACAAATGATGCGATGGACAAGGGCTTAATCTCCAAAATACAGCTCATACACCTCAATAACAAACGACAAAAAACACAAACAAAAAATGGCTAGCAGACCTAAATAGACATTTCTCCAAAGAAGACATTCAGAAATAATAAATGCTGGAGAGGGTGTGGAGAAAAGAGGACCCTCCTTCACTATTGTTAGGAATGTAAATTGGTGCAGCCACTATGGAAAACAGTATGGAGGTTCCTTAAAAAACTAAAAACAGAGCTACCATATGATACAGCAATTCCACTCCTGGGCATATATCTGGAGAAAACTCTAATTCAAAAGGATATATGCACTCCAATGTTCATAACAGCACTATTTATTGATACAATAGCCAAGGTTTGGAAGCAACCTAAATGTCCATGAACAGGTGAGTGGATAAAGAAGATGTGGCATATATATACAATGGAATATTACTCAGCCACGAAAAAGAATGAAATAATGCCATTTACAGCAACATAGATGGACCTAGAGATTATCATACTAAGTGAAATAAGTCAGACAGAGAAAGACAAATATCATATGATATCACTTGTATGTGGAATCTAAAAAAATGTTATAAATGAACTTATTTACAAAACAGAAACAGACTCAAAGACAAAGAAAACAAACTTATGGTTACCAAAGGGGAAAAGTGGGGGAGGGATAAATTAGGAGCTTGGGATTAACATATGCACAATACAATATGTAAAATAGAT
Organism: Neophocaena asiaeorientalis asiaeorientalis; assembly: GCF_003031525.2. Classification (NCBI taxonomy): domain Eukaryota; kingdom Metazoa; phylum Chordata; class Mammalia; order Artiodactyla; family Phocoenidae; genus Neophocaena; species Neophocaena asiaeorientalis. The sequence goes on from NW_020174149.1 coordinate 4,582,919, forward strand.
AAATATCAAGGACCTACTGTATAGCACAAAGAACTATATTCAATATCTTGTAATAACCTATAATGGAAAAGAATCTGAAACATAATATATATATGTAATATATACATAACTGAATCACTTTGCTGTACACCAGAAACTAACACATTGTAAATCAACTATATTTCAATTAAAATTTTTTTTTAAAGTATATTCACATTGTTATACAGCAGTCACCACCATCCATCTCCAGAACTTTTTCATCATCCCAAACCAAAACTCTGTACTCATTAGATAATACTCCCCATTCCTCTTCCTCACAGCTTTTGGTAACCACTGTTCCACTTTCTACTTTCATCTCTGTGAATTTGACTACTCTAGGTAGTTCATGTAAATGGAATATTTGTCTTTCTGTGTCTGATGTATTTTACTTAGCCTAATGTCTTCAAGGTTTCTCCATGTTGTGGCATGTATCAGAATTTCATTCCTTTTTAAGGATGGATAATATTCCACCATATATATATATATCACATTTCCTTTATCCATCTGCTGGTGGATATTTGGGTTGTTTCTGCCTTTGGTTCTTGTGAATAATGCTGCTATGAATATGGATGTACAAATATCTTTTTAAGTCCCTGCATTTAATTCTTTTGAGAATGAGAGAAAGCATTTAAAATTTCTGTAGTAGTCACACCTGATCTTTCTATAGTGTAAACTATAGAAGTTTACAGAGCATGTCAACGTATTTATTTGATCCTATGAGGTAGATAGGCAAGGAGGTAGATGGGGCTAGCACCTTCATTTGCTGAAGGTAAACTGAGACTCAAAGAGGTAACGGGGGAGCCTGGACTCAAATGCTTGCCTTCTAATCACAAGCCTAGCAATCTCTGTGAGGACAACACAATGTCTGCCTTATTAACTATTGTACCCCAGGTTCTATTGCAGGGCTGGTCATCACAGGGGCTCAACGAACATTTGTTGAATGAATACCCCTCCCCCTTGCCCCAGCAATCAATAGCATGAGTGCTGCATGGATACTCAAGGGAACACATTTGTTAGTGGTCCTTGGTTGAGGACCTGAGGGGGCCTTGAAGACCACTGTAGAATTCCTGAGGAAGACTGACTAGTTTCCTGAGTGAGTGAAGGAGGCCCAGTTCACGGGTGGGTGATAACTGCATCCACTCCTTTGACCCCAGCAGGCTCCACACTCCCTATTTCTGTGGTGAGTGTCATATGTGATTACTCGGAGGAGGGAAGTGCTCCTGAACCTACGGAGTTGCACCAGGAGAAAACCTGGGCTAACTGAGGAATGAGAGCTTGAACAAGCTTTCTCTTGCCCTGTAGTTACCCCAGAGTTAACTGCAAAGACATCCTACTTTGGTCATCTGGCTAGTCATGAATCATGGCCCAGAGGAAAAATGCAATCTTAGGAGTTTAATTAATATGGGCATCATCTAATTTGGAAGAATATGCAATGAATATTTGTTATGGCAGAGTACAGAGGAAAAGACCATTGAAAGTGGGAGAGATGCTGTGTCTTCAGAAGTATCTGGAGGCTTCTCCCTCATTCCCAGACTCATTCATCATCAGAACTACACAGCTTCCGGCACTCATTCACTTTGATAAGTTTGTTGTTGAAAATGAACATCAGAAAAACTATTTCCCCAACAAAAGACATGTAACTCCTGCTGGACTCAACTTGGCCAAATGGCAGGCTTATAAACAGTAGATTTGCAAGAGCCTGGGAATACCCACAATCAAATATATCTTTGGGAGAATTTTTCCTATCAGCTGTGTTGAGCTTTGAGGGTAGAGCCTGTCATTTCTTGACTCTTGAAGAGGTCCATGACCTGTGTCAAAGTCCTGGTTTCAGAGCAGTAATCACAGAACTTCAGTTAAGCTATCTAGTACAAATAGTGACTTACCCAAGGTAACACACACAGCCAATTAGGGACTCTTTAGTTTTTCTTCTTCTCTATTTCTTTCTTTCTCTCTCTCTTCTTCTTCTTTTTTTTTTTTTTTTACTTTGGAGGCAGAAGGGAATGGTGGCAGATTAAAACCAAGTCATATGAATTACATGTGTTTATTAAGAATGTATTGGGATGAGGAGATGTAGATGAAAAAGCACTATGGCAGTGGTAACTGGACAAGGCCCCCCCACTGGACATCCCCCTTCCCCAACCCACTCCTCGAAAGTATTCTGGAAAGTTCACAGGTATGCTGTTGAATTCACATATCTGTGTTTCTTGAATTCCAGGAAATACTGGTATAGATAATTTGTAATTCATTGTATAATTACTGGAATTCATTGGATAATTACCAACAGTCCATGCTACTCTCCTCAGTTGAGACCTGGCCTGAGTAGTCTCTAAGTCTGAACTTTTAGAGATGAACCTAAATCAATAAAGAGTAATGGAGAGTTACTGTCAGAGAGCATTTCAGTTAAAGGATTAATGCCAGTGTCCACATGTGTCGGTATTGGAGCACCACATGTATACTTAAAGTATTATACCAAAGTGTAGCACATGCATTCTGCGTTTGCAGTATCTTATGCCTGTCATTTAAAGTTATTCCCAAAGTAAGTCACTTGGCTTTCTAACAAGGACATTCTTTTATTTTACAACATGCAATATATTTGTAAAGACCTGTCATTTTTCTGAATTCAGTTCACCACCCTTGCAGGACGGAGAAGTACTGCCATAAATGCAAGAGGGGTGCCAAGGGCAGCCTGTCCCTCTGTGGGCTTGTGTGATGGAGGAGGGAAGGGGAGGGGAGATGGGGAGGGAGGGATGGCCTAAACAGGTTCAGACAGCCATTGCTGGTCTCCATCAGGCGTCTCCACCTGGAGGGCCATGGTCAAGTGTTGGGTTAGAAATTGTGATTTCAGGGAATTCCCTGACAATCGAGTGGTTAGGACTCTGCGCTCTCACTGCTGAGGGCCCGGGTTTGATCCCTCGTTGGAGGACGAAGATCCTGCAAGCCGAGCAGCGCAGCCAAAAAAAAAGAAAAGAGAAGAAATTGTGATTTCAGAGTGGTTCTAGGATCACCTTCTGATTGTTACCAAAAGTGAGGTCCGGCTGCTTGCCGCTCAGAAACCAATACTCAAGAGGCCAGATTGGTAGAAAGGAAAGTTTGCTTTATTTGGGAGGCCAGCAACCAGGGGAGAGGGCGGATTCACGTCCAAAGGCTGACTTTCCCCTGACAACCAGTGGAACAAGAGCTTTTAAAGGGGAGTTTCAGAGGTGTATAGGCAGCAGGAGGGGGCTACATGCAGAAACAGCGCATTCAGGTCTGACAGGGATCTTGAAATTGGTCGTGCAGTTGTCTGATCAGCGTTAGCTTGATTAAGTACAGCTAGTCTTTAGTTCCAGGATTGTGACATGATTTGCATTTACTTTAAAAGGGTCACTCTGGCTGCTGTGTCAAGCTGGTATGGGAGCAAGGGTGGAGGCGGGAGACCAGGCAAGAGGCTGCGGCAGATGGTGGTTTGGAGCCGAGAGATGGCGGTGGAGGTGGTGAGAAGTGGTCAGAGTCTGGATAGAGTTTGAAAACAGAGTCAATTGGATTTGCTAATGGACTGGAACGCGTGGTCAAGGAGGACTAAGGTTTTGGTCCTGAGCAGAGGACGTGCATTGAGAAACCTGTGGGAGGAGGAGGTGACGCATGTGTGTGTCACGCAGGAGTGGGAGGTGGGCCAGGACCCAGGAGTTTGTTTTTGGAAATATTAGATTTGAGATGCCTGTTGGACATCCAAGTAGAGATCTCTCTGGAGTCTGGAGTGGTCCACACTGGAGATATAAATTTGGGACTTGTTAGCAAATAGATGGTGTTTACAACCATGAGACTGGATGAGACCGACTACGGGTATAGTTTAGAGAGAGATGAGGTCCAAGGACTGGGCCCTGGGGCACTATAAATTTTAGAAGTTGCAAAAACGGGAAGAAACCAGCTGGAGGCTGAGGAGGAGCAGTGTCCTGGGAGCCAAGTGAAGAAGGCTGCTGAGAGCTCAAATAAGATGAGAATGAAGGGTTGACCATTGCATTCAGCAGCATAGAGGTCATCGGTGACAAGAGCGGTATGGTGGAGGGACGGGGCCAAGCCTGATTGGAGTGGGTTCAAGAGAGGATGGGGGGAGAGGCCATGCAGGGTGCCAATGCAGACAGCTCTTTTTTTTGTTTGTTTTGTTTTTTGGGGTTTTTTTTTTGTTTGTTTTTGTGTTTTTTTGCGGTACGTGGGCCTCTCACTGTTGTGGCCTCTTCCGTTGCGGAGCACAGGCTCCAGACGCGCGCAGGCTCAGTGGCCATGGCTCACGGGCCCAGCCGCTCCGCGGCATGTGGGATCTTCCCAGACCGGGGCACGAACCCGCATCCCCTGCATCGGCAGGTGGACTCTCAACCACTGCGCCACCAGGGAAGCCCCAGACAGCTCTTTTGAGGAATCATCCTGCAGTAGGGGAGCAGAGAAATGGGACAATAGCTGAAACGTGACAGCGATAAATGTTCGTTTCTTTAAGAAGAGAGAAATTGCTGCAGGTTTGTATGCTAATGGGAGTGAGAGGGAATAAGTTGTGGAGGATTGACCTTGAGTAGCAGAGGGTGCCAACCTGGCACACAGGTGAGGGGCACCCTCGTTGGAGCAGGAAGGTCCACGGGAAGAAATGGGAGCGACCAGAGCTTGGGGGCACAGGCAGGCCAGTGGGTAGAGGCGGGAGGGGTAGGAGTAGGAGGCAAAGTCAGCGGCTGAGAGCAGGATGCCAGCAGAAGTGCTGAATGTTTGAGAAGAGAGAAAAAAAGTGCACAGTTGTCACTCAGCAACTAGGGGAGTGAATCGACCAGGGAAGTAGAGTCAGATCACTGGGAAGCACCGAAGGTCCATTTGAAGTAAGTGGCTGTGAATATAAAGTGAGTGAAATTCATGAAATTTAAAGCGAATCAAAATTTAAACTCCAAAGGTATTTTTTAAAACATAAAGTGAATTTAATGTAGAGTCATTTAAATTCTTTAATTCCATGATTCCTCTTTTCTGAAACCTACAGGATTCACTTTAAATCTAGCATTAAGTCCAAACTCCACACTTGGCTTTCCCTGTGTCACTCTCTTTACCCACCCAAGCTTACTGTCTACTAGTTCCTAGCTCAGAGCCCGCCTTCTGCCTGGTCCGCCTCCTCCCTTTCCTCCAAATGCCTCGAATCTGTAAGTTCTGTTCATGCAGTTCCCTCTGCCTTTCCTTTACCTAAGCTGCATGTCCTCCGGGAGCTCTCAGACAGCCCCAGCTTTCCTTTCTCTGCATTTTCATTAGGCTCTGGGCTGTAGCATCCACTGATTGCTTTCTGATTATTTTACCCGGAGACCCTTGTTTCCTTCACAGATTGAATGTGCTCAAGGTCAAGGGCAACTCTCCTAGCACTGGGCATCTATAAATATTTGATAATATGATCAAGGTGCAAAAAAGAAGGCAAGGCGAGTTGCTGAGCCCCAGGCAGGGCCCCTGACTTCCCTCTAGTGGACCCGGTAACATTCCGTTCCAGAGCCCTACAGTATGTCTTCGCAAATGCCAATCAGCAACCGTTCAAAAAGGCACCCACATCAGAACGGCATATAATTCTCATCGGCTTCCCTCTTTCACAGCTCCTCAAGCGCCTGCCCTTGGATTTAAGTGGAGCTGGAGGCGCTGGAGGAGAGGCAGGTGGTGTTTGTGTTTCCTCAGTGACAGTCCCGAAGCTGGCAGAGAGGTGACCTGTACTGAGGCCTTTCTACCCCCTGGGTGGCATCCAGTTGAGTCCTGTGCAGCTATTAGAGGGATAATGGGATTCATTTCAGCAAGGACTGCCTGGCTGGGGACGAGCTTATTTTAATTTTCAGTGTTAATAAACTTGTGGCTATTGCTTTTTTCACACCAATGTGCCTCACACCTCATTTCGCCCGCCCATTAGGCAATTACCAGCAGTGCCCCTGTCCCCAGCACCTCTTAAACACAGGACAATTATGCTTATTTGGTGAATCATGATGAAACTTGGAGGAGGCAAATGCAGTGGCGTAGAACTTTCCTCCCGACTTCATCAGGTGTGCAATGGGCACATCCCTTTTCTGAAAAACGGGGCTGTGGTTACAACCTTCACCGTAGCAGAAATGCGGGGACCATCCCCTCCTGGGTCCCCGACCTTGCTCCACCAGCACGCCACCTGGGCCAGCCCCTGCTGACCCAGGCCTCAGACCCCCAGCACTGGGCTGTGAAAACAGCCCATCCAGCTTGGGGAATGAGCAGCTAATGCTCTTCATTCATCTTGAAATGGGAAGTTTTCAATAGGTCTTGAGTGTGTATTGATGCATCGAGGGTAATGATCCCTTTATTTACAATGTTGTTTAATTCCTCACTTTTGTGCTCCTTGTGGGTCTGAGTGGATTTCTCATTTACCATGTTACTCCGTGATTTTCCCAGCAGCTTAAACAACCCTTGTTTTTCTCCTTCCTGGTCCTTCAAGTGATACCTAAGTGAAGCCAGCCTGACTTCCGACTCCATTTGCAAAATCTTCCTGGGTGTGAAGAATGGTTTCCTATGAGGGGACGGTGGCAGTGTATGGACTGGGGCGGGGAGACGAGACATAGGTCTCACCCAGAGAGTAGTGCCTTCACCCTCGGCCAGCATCGCAGCTCTCCCGCCCTCCAACAGTCTTTCTCTGCCCGACCTGGTTACATCCCAGTGTCATCCTGCTTGCCTCCAATGTCCCCAAGCCCCTGCTTCCCACATGACAAGTTTCAGTAATCTTCAGTGAGGGACAGGCAGTGCATAGAAGTCCTATCAGAACAAGGCTGTTAGTGGTGGCGACATCACTTTAGTGGATTGCGACTTGTTACCTTTTTAAGAAATGGAGACTAGAACAGAATAGAAAATATCAGAGTGCATTGCACCTGGTGATGGTACGTATTGTTTCACTAAGGTTTGGTTTTGCTTTGTCCATTAAATGGTTATTAAATGGCTATTCCTTAGCAGACAGTTAGTGGGGCTGAATTCTAGGAGCTGGTTTCAGTTATATGTTTATATCTGTGTCCACTTGCAGCTATAGGTGTACTGGATCACAATATACAATATATCTCTTACCGTAGATTGGTGTAGAAAATCTTGGCAAATCCCTGATGGAGTTCCCAGCATCTATGCATCCCCAATCTACTTCTGGCTCCAAGGTTCTCTCCGGCCAACCCGAGGCTTGGATCCAGGATATAGTGCTCTTGTTGCCTAGTGGTTGCCCGGCAGAATTCAGTGTGGGGTTTTTACCTTTTTTTCTGCCTTACTCCCTGGAACGAGGGGCTGGGGTCAGGCATTTTGAAGCACATGGCTCAGGGAGAAGGTGTCAGTGACTTAGGTGACAGAAACTCAGGCAGCACACCAGCAAATGAGGCTGGGCTTCAACCCTTTCAATAAGAAGAGTCTCTGTTTAGGTGAAACATTTTTGCAGAAGGCTCACAAGAGCCCAGAGCCAGTGAGGTCCCTGTGGGGTAAGCTGGCCAGAATTTCTAAGAGCAACACTTTATGAAGACTGTTTTTAGGCCTTGGATAGTTTCAGATTGTCTCTATGGGATTGGCTACAACCACAAGTGGAAAAGCCATTAATTTAAAGAAACTTTTATTTTTCTGATTGTAAAAATTCTGAATTGGTAGGTGATTATGTGTGTGTAGGAGGGTGGTGGTCAGGGGACTTGGCGGGAGGGCTTCTCCGCACTGCTAGGCTGCATTTTTAGCAACGTGCCCCACCTTTTCTTCGGAATCTCTGCCATTCCAAGTGCTGGGCTTGCCATGGAGACTGAGTCTGTGATGATAGCTGGAGTTTGCCTCTGGGAGAACACTGGGGCACGATGGAGTGTGAAGGGATTGTGAGGGCCAGCTGTGCATGCAAAGAGGGCCTCAGCCTAGACTTTTGACGTCTCTTCAAACGAGGCTGTGGGAAGAGGTACAGGTGGTTTTCACACAACCTTGTTTCCTATTATAGGACAAAGCTACTGATAAGAGCTTTATAAATTAATATCTTACAAATCATGTCATTATATTATGGAGAGCACTATAACATTGCATTGTAGTTTTTGATGTTGCCAACTTGAGCTATTCAAATATCTACAATTTTTTGTGACTTTAGTTTTGTAATAGATTGAAGCCCATGAGGCATTAGTTTGGTCGATTTGAGAAGATTGATCCAGGGCATGCCTGAATGTTGATCCCTAGGGATGCTAAGTGGCGGCTATTCTAGAAAAGTCATTTCATGCCACGCTCTTCATCAGCTAAGGAAAGGTAAAAGCAGAATCTAATCCTGTTTACGGAGCACTTTGGACGCTTCCAGGGCAATACTGTTAACAGATGTTGGGCAACGTGTCCCCAAATGGCATCTTCACATAATATATGACAATGACCCAGGAAGAATGAAGCAGGGAGAGGGGTCTCAGGTCAAATACTGCCCAGCACTGCCACTCTGGAAAGCTCAGGAATTCTCCTTCCTTTTAGTTTACTTTTTTTTTTTTTTAATTTTAAAAAGGGGCTTTTCTTCCCTTCCCTCCCCAGTAGCAAGAGTCATATATTCAGAAAACTTGGAAAACCAAAAATACAAAGAGCCAAAGAAAAATAATCACCTATAGTCCTTCCTGTTTCTCTCAGTCCCGCTACCCCGCCAAGCAAGTGGCCCTTATGGCAGCACGGTATACGTCCTTCCAGATGGTTTTCTTTACCATTATAGAGACATGTAGATTGCAAGGGGAAACATTCCTTTTTTTCTCCTTGTGTTTTCACATGGGACAATTAGATTGGAACTCCATCCCTAAAGAAGTATTAGGCAGAGTACTTCCGCCTTTCCCTCTGCTGCCTCACTTACTCCCCTACACTCATGGGAAGAGGAATTATTGGGGTGGGAAAGAGATAAGGGAAATTATTTAAGCATTCCCCTTCCACTCTGATATTCAAGGATTTCATGTCAGCTTATCCTCAATACCTCTGGTGGCTTTCAGCTGGGCAGCCCCACTACCCTTGTTTGGGGGAGAATTTAGAAATATGTGGGGCAGGTTCTTTGTTGTCACACCGCTTGGGGGATAGTATGGTATCTAATGGGTGGGACTAGGGATGCTAACCACCTGCAACGTGTCAGACAGCCCTGCCCAACTTGCCTGTGGCCTGGGATTGAGAGGCACTTCCCAGGGATAGGCTTACAGGGCTGGCCCTTCCCTCGCAGGAAGGAGCTTAGTGGGTCAGGATAGTTCACAGAGGAAAAGAGTAGGAAGCCCACTTTGCCTTAGCTCTAAGCTACATTTTCCCAATTAGAACTCTTAGTAACAAAGCTGGTGTTTTACTCTTCATCTGTCTGACTCTTTAGTCCATTTGTCAGTTGGTTTCTAATTCTGAGCGAATGAGAGAAGTGTGATTAATTATCAAACTCCATCATAGACTTTTAATATAGCACCATTACACTATACATGTTGTTTTGTGCTTTGCTTTTTTTTTTATGTAGAAATAGATCACATTTTTTCATGGCAATAAATACTTTGTCTGCAGTATGACTTTTTAATGGCTGTATCACATCCCAACACTTAGATGTGCCACACTTTACCTAACAAATTATCTTCTTTTAGACATTTAGGCTGTTTCCATATATGTATATGAATAGTGCTGCAGTGAATGCCCTGATACTCTACATCTTAGCACACATTTCTGATTCTTTGTGATAAATTCTTAGAGTTGAAATTAAGGTACATGCATAACATTTAGACTTTTTGTTTTTAAAAAACTGCTTTATTGAGATGTAATTGGCACACAATAAACTGCACATACTTAAAGTATACATTTTGAAAGTTTTGACATATATATGCACCCATGGAACCATCACCACAGTCATGATAGTAAACATATCCATCACCTCAAAAGTTTCCTGTGACCCTTTGTAATCCCTCCCTCATGCCCTCGCCACCCTTTCCCCAGCCAACCACTGATCTGCTCTTTCCCACTATAGTTTGGCTTTCCTGGAGTTTTATATAAATGGTATTATACTATATATACACTTTGCGTTCAGCGTACATTATTTTGAGATTCATCCGTGTCATTGAGTGTATCCCATCCTATGGATAGAGCACAATTTATTTATCCATTCACCCGTTGATGTATATTTGGGTTGTTTCCAGTTTGGGGCTATAGGCATACCTTGGAGAGATTGCAGGTTTGGTTCCAGGTCACTGCAATAAAGTGAATATCGTGATAAAGTGAGTCACACGAACTTTTTTGTTTCCCAATGCATATAAAAGTTATGTTCACACTTTGCTGGAGTCTATTAAGTGTGCAACAGTATTATGTCTAAAAAAACAATGTACATACCTTATTTAAAAAATACTTTATTGCTAAAAAAAAATGCTAGCATCTGAGCCTTCAGCGAGTCGTAAGTCTTTTTGTAATAGTAACATCAAAGATTACTGATCACAGATCACCATAGCAAATATAATAATAAAGAAGAAGTTTGAAATATTGTGATAATTACCAAAATGTGAGACACAGAGACACGAAGTCCACAAATGCTGTTGGGAAAGTGGCGCTGATAGATTTGTTTGACACGAGCCTTAAATTTGTAAAAGAGGCAATATCTGCAAAGTGCAATAACGCAAAGCACAATAGAATGAGCTTTGCCTGTATTACAAATAAAGATGCAACGAGCATTTGTGCCCAAGACTGTGTAGACCTCGGGTTTCATTTCTCTTGGGTAAATACCTAGAAGTGCATTGGCTGGGTCATATGGTGGGTGTTACGTTTAACTTTTGTAGAGACTGCCACACTGTTTGATAAAGTGGTGGTACCCCATTAAGACTTTCAATATTTAGTTTAAAATAATGCAAGTGAATTTGAATTAGTTTTAATTGCGCTGAGAATAGGAGCATAAGATCATGGGACAGTGGAGCTAGAAGGAACTTGGTATTATAATCCATTCTTTTGCTTTACTGAAGAGGAAACAATGGTCCAGAAAGGTTATGTGACTTTTACAAGGGCTTTCAGCTCACAGGGTAGTCTCTTCACTCTTCTATAAGACCCTGCAATTTGGGAGAAATTCTACTAGTTATGTTGCAAGTTCTCAGCACGGCCTTGTGTTAGGACTGCCAAGGGCACAAATGTTCAAACTAGGCCTCGATTTGCATGTGATATGTAACTTTGGGCGTGAAACATCTTTTGAAATTGGGGGAATTTTTCAGGGGATGGAGTAAAGAGCATCGAAAGGGTAATGAGAGTATAATCTACAGGAAATCATCTCTGACCACTCACAGTATCAACAGCAGTTCAACAGCAGGTAAACTAAAAACGTGCGCTCGTCAGTAATGCTTGGTGCATGGAGGAGATCCACCTGTTTTCTAAACTAACTGATGCGCCCAAAGATTAAGGCTACAGAGCGATCCATTAAAAACGAAGAAAGCAGCATGCCGATTACCCAGCCCCTTTAGCTTACCTTTCCAGCTCCCACCTCTTATTATCATATTCATAAACATTGTCCCTAATCAGTCTACCAGAGTAAAGTTAACAAGTGTATGTGTGCACTGTCTTGAAATTGTTTTGCTTAGCCTAAGAAGCTGTCAGCGTGTTGAGAAGGCTGCCGCTTTAACCAGATTTCATCTCTGTGTGTCACTGCTCATGTCAGAGTAAAAATGCACTCAGACATTAAGAGTTGTCCTGCTTTCATCAAGAGCGCCAGTCTGCCTGAGCGTCGTTCCACTTGGTTAAGCTTGTTATTTAAATTGTTAAAATTGAGACATCGGCAGTAAATTTCAGAGAAGATATAACAATTATTAGATACAAGCTGGGCTCTTGTACTTGAGAATATACCATGCCCTCCATCCACCAGCAGAAGTAGCCACAAAGAATTTACATCGGTTGCTTTAAGAAGTGTGCCCTAGAGTACTTGGATGGCATTAAATCACAGCCCATCCCCACCTAGATCATATTTCCAACTTTAAGATAGATTTGGTACCAGTCAACAGAGTGGCGGAGCATTCCAGGGGACCCCCTTTTAATGCCTGTAACGCTTGAAGAGCTGAGTGAGGATTCCCAAAGCTGCCTTCTGGCTATGAGTTTTGTGTTTAGGTGACTTTATATACCGGGCAGGGGAGCCACAATCCAGAACAATGGCCCTTTGAGTGTGAGGAGAAGGAAAAGCTGGGAGGCTCTCTGAGCGACCGTGTGCTATTCAGTCATCCCACTGAAATCCTAGAGGAGCACTTGACCTTGTGGTGACTGTGCTCCATGCCACAATCTGATTGTACTGAGACAAAGGCTAAGGGGAAGAGATAAGTGTGAATGAAGCTTGGAATCTTCAGACGGATCATCAGAGTTCCTCTGATCCATCTTACCCAACCTCTCTTTCAGTGAAGGAACCCCAATAAGTACATGCTTATTTAATAGTTGATTCATTAGACTTTGGGTCAACACAAATCCCAAGGTTGGCTGCTGTTGTTGTTTAACGCAAATGACTCTCAAGCCAGATCTCCCCTAATCTGCACTTGTGAAAAAGATTGCTTGGACCCAGCTGTTGGACTTGACATTTAGTTATGCTAAATTTCATCATATTGATTTTGGTCCTTTATTTCTATTAATGAAATATTTAAAAATTCTGATTGTGACATTTAATGTATCAGATTTGTATAATTTTTAAATTTCTACATTTTTGTCCAAATCGTAGAGAAAAAAGAGAAGTTTTAGAGCCGAAAGAAGGCTTGGACATCATCAATCCAATGCTCTCGCTTTAAAAACCAATAAACCAAGAACTAAAGGAGTTAAATAACTGTCTCAAAGTCAGACATCTAGAGAGTGGCCTTAAACCACGGGTACTCTTTGAGTATATGTTGTCTTGTTATTTGAAAATTTACCTCACTGTAAATGAGTACACATTTCCTCACTTTATCCGTAAGGCCACTCTAGGAAGCTTTGTAAGCATACCTTTCTAGAATCAGAACCTGGTCTAGGTATTTCTCTCCACATCATTCCACTATCCTTAGGCATCACCTCAGATCCTTTTGCCTGAACTATCTCCCAGCCCTTGGCCACTTGTTTTGCCTGGGTTGCCACAGTGACTGTCTTTTATGGACGTAACCAGCAGTGCCTGCCTCATGCCTGTCCGTGAGCTGCCCTGTGGACACTGCTGCGTGATACTACTTGGAACCCCAATCGGCGTCTTTGCAGCTTGGAAATACAGGGGTGTGTTTGTCAGGGTATTCAAGAGAAACAACCAGTGGGATATTGGTGTGTGTGTGTGTGTGTGAGATAAACGAATTGGCTCATCTGATTATGGAGGCTGGCGAGTCCAAAATCTCTGTGTTGGCTGATCCAAGACAGGCTCAAGACCCAGGAGAGCTGACGGTGCAGTTCCAGTCTGAAGGCCAGCAGGCTGTTACTGATTTAAATGTTAGTCGCATTCAAAAACACTCTCCAAGTTGGGAATTCCCTGGCGGTCCGGTGGTTAGGACTCAGGGCTCTCACTGCTGAGGGCCCAGGTTCAACCCCTGGTCTGGGAACTAAGATCCCACAAGCTGCGTGACCAAAAAAAAAAAAAAAAGAAAAAAGAAACAAAAGCACTCTCCAAGTTGATACATAAAATTACTCTTCACATGGGGTTAATACCCTGGGAAACAGAACTTTGACCACTGAGGCGCAGGAGTCAGTGGATAAATTATTCTTCCTGACCCAGCCCCAGCAGACTGCCTGGGATGCAGTCATTCACATGGCCTCTCTGAAGACTATCTGTTCCACTGAGTGGTTAGTTGTGCATGTACTTCAGTGGAGCCCAGCTTGATATCTCATCTCTTTCCCTGACTTATTCCCCTTTCCCTCACTTTTGCTTTCCTGGGATTGTACCTCCTAGCAAAGTCTCAGCACACAAGCTTTTGCCTCAGACTCCATTTTTCTAGGACCCTGGGCTACTATACCTTCTTATCAACTAGCAAACCCCTCTCTAAACTGATTAAAGCCACAAGTCTGTTGTACAAAACATGCCCTCTCCCTAACGTTGTATCTTGGGCAAATTTCAAGAACCTCTTACTCACTGCAAAGCTTCAGTTGATTCTTTTTGACCAGTTAAAGACCTGTTGTAGATTATATACAAGCTTCGATGTCAGGAACTATTATTACTTACCACTTGTGCATAGAATCTGAACCGTAACTTCATCAGCTTGACTCACACAGCCTAAATCAATCCTCTCTGTCTAGACAAAGCAATTTAACTTCTTGGTAATTTACCAATTACAGAGCACTTATTTATTGGAGAATTCATAAGTTCAGGACATGGTGAAGGGTATGAAGAATAAAAGATATGACTTCTGCTCTCAAATTATTTACAGTCTACCAAGAATTTTTGCTTTTTGTTCCCTCCAAATTGAAAGTATACTTACCAGGTCAGACATGTGAAATATTTTTATAAATGTCTTTTGACCAAGATGTTTCAAAATTCAAATGATTCTGTTGGAGCTATTGAAAATCTTGGTGGTGATGAGCCAGCAGGTACAAAACAGGCTCAGAGACTGGAGAGGAAAAGATGCAGTAGCTGGTGCCAGTGAAAGATCACGGGCGGGTTGAAGTTAGCCTTTTCCTCTCGTTGCTTACTGACATTTTGAAGGGACTTGAAGGGGGTAGATCCGCAGATGCTACAAAACCAGCAAGCAGTCCGTAGACAATGTCGGCTCTGAAATATACAGAATAACTATTTTTTAGTGGTAGATTTATTATCCAAATTAAAACACGTTTAAGCCAGTGTTATGATTCAGTTGCATTCTCCAAAGCACATGTATAGACTTATAAGATGGAGGAGAAATCTGATGGCTAAAATTAGGCTATGGAACTTTCCGGTATCTGCCTTGTATCTGGCTACCGGAGAGGAACAGATAATACAAGTTAATAACATAATTGATAGTTGGTGAAAAGTCTTTGTCTTCTTATTACCCCATTTCAGCTTTAGATACATATCTTAGCCATTTTGTACTTTTTACCCTATTCCTACATCTGTCCAAAAAAGAAAATTAAAAGATGCAGATAGACTCTCTTGAAATAAAGGACTAGACAGAAAACCTTTATGAACAATGTATTTCCTGTATTATAGAGTGCTACTGTGAAAAATTACTATAAGATCTAATATCTTCAAAAACATCCCCTTGCTCTATTACGCCTTTCGATAATTGGTCTTGACCTTTATTCAGGCAAAACTCCCACTGACTTTCAATTGATTGAACTGATTTGAGTTGAATCAGATCAGCTACAAATGGCCCCCTCTCTATTCTACATTCTGATTGTGTGAAGCGGTGTGTCATAATGTGGCAATGATATGTATTGGCAATCTTCTACCGCTGATTAATTGCTGGGAAAGTAATTTCTTTATAATTGTACTAGAACGCTTTTGGTGCCTGACATCATAGGGGCTTGGGCACACTGGCTCAGAAGGGCCCTGAGAAGCTGACTCAATATTCCCATCCCACCTGGAAATGATCCCAAGTCTTTAAAAATAAAAGTAGCGGTTAACATTTCTTGAGTGCTGACTTGTGCCAGGCACCGTGTAAAACATTTGCATGCACTGCCTCATCGCCTGTCATCTTCACCAGAGCCCCATGAAGTGGGTGCTCTAAGCAGGTGTTTCGGTCCCATGTGGAGGCGCTGGAGACCATTTCCAGCTCAGCGCCCTAGCACTTTGTGTTTCCTCTCTGCTCCATGAGGGGAGCAGCTTTGTCTGAATTAGTTATCACTCTAACTCTAGCGTCCAGGACAGTGACCAGCACTTCACAGGTGCTCAGCTACTATTGGCTGAATGATCACAAAGCCAGGTTAGTTGAGTAAGCCTGTGGATTTGATACCCAGTGGGTGTGAAGGCTGGGCAGGGTCTCCCCTCAGAAGAGGGCAAAGATGCTAAGGAGGGCGTGCGTGGGGCTTGGTCGGGGATAGAGACGCGCCTCCAGCATTGCTTACTTTTTCTGTGTTTGCCTCCTGCCTTGTTATCTTATTTTTCCTCCACGCTTAGTCCAAACTCACCCCACACCTTGCAAGCATTTTCTTGCCTTAGAGCAGAAATACTTCCCCCTGGGCCGTGGGAGATGTTGAAACCAACTTCGGGTGCCTCCTGACTGATGGGTACCAGTATTGCTTTGCAGGATAACCGCGAACACTGGACAGTCCAGGAAATCCAAGGAGACAGCTAACCAAAGGGACGTCAGCACCTTGAAGGCTGGACCGAGGCGGGGGTGTGCTTGACAGAGATGTCCACTGACCGCACAACTTGAAAGGTGACGCGGCTCATTCCCAGGCAGTTTTCTTGGTGAGAAGTGACTAGACCCTAATGCTTCAGTGTGAGCACACTGGCTTGGGACAGTTGGTTGGTCCTAACTAAGTATGAAACCAGATGCGAGACAAAATGCCTTTCCCTCCCAAGATGTGGGAGGGAAATTGAAAAGGCCCCTTGCAGCTGCATGGTCTGCTCGCTCTGCATTCCTGCGGGTGCACAGCAGGGCTCCAATGTCTAAGGCCTCCACTCCCACCCCGTAAGCACATCACACTCGTCCTCCAGGTTCAAAACGCATCCTCACAGCCTTTCAAAGCACCTGACATCCTTTCAAGTTAGCTGCTACAAAGGCAAATGCAAACAGAGCGTGTTTGGGGGCATTCTGTCAGTCAGCCCTCAATCTGTATGTTCTTCCAGACACTCCCTCTCCTGCCTGATTTATTTCATATTAAAAGGGCTGTCAATCTGTATCACAGGAACGGGCTGAGAAAAAGTGAGTGATGTTTGGCGAGTGGGATTTTTGTTGTTTGTTATTGTTAGAATTAATGGTCTCCTTCTCTCCGGCCACACTCCTGACTCACCCTCCACGACTCCCTTAGGACTGACTTGCTTTTCTCTGCAGGTATCTGCACATCAGAGGTATGAATTGCACGTACTAGATGCATTTACATTAGAAACGTATTTTGTGAAGCTGTGGCAGACCCTTTTTTATCATCCATCAAATATATCTCTCTTTACCATCTGATGGCTTGGCAACAGGACCATTCTTCTTTCAAACAAAATAAATGTGCCTGCAACGTGGCAGAATATTCAGCATTGAAGAGGCTTTGCCCTGGTTAATGCACATTGCATTCTGTGGACATTACGACAGGACACTAAGTATGCAATAAGCAGTTCTGGGTGGGAGTGCTTTATGGGACCAGCTGCATTATTGTTGTATGTTACCATATTGATTATTGCCTTCTCCTGTCACTTAGGCCAGCTTTTCTTACTTTTATCTGCTATGTTGGCCTGTAAATGGAATTGCTCCATCATTCTGTACTATTAATTTCTCACCAATCCTGAAGGTGCCTGATTCTTAGAGAACCAATCAGAGCCATCTTCACCTGCCATGTGAAAAAATCCCAAATTACCAAGAAACCAGAAGTCAGATTGTCTCCAGGCACAGGGTCTATTTTGAACATGCGTGGAAATGACTGGGGAGCTTGTTGAAAAGCAAACTCCTGGGTCCCAACCCCAGAAATGCAGAAGGTGTGGGGCGGGTCCCGGGAACCTGC
>NW_020174149.1:4600546-4724453 GCF_003031525.2 Neophocaena asiaeorientalis asiaeorientalis
TGCCCAGGGGTTGTCAGGGAGCTGGCAGGAGGCCCTGGACTCTGTCCCAGACATCTGCTTGTGATGCAGCTGACCCAGGCTCCACCTCCTCCCTGCAGCCCTCCCCCAGGATCCACCTCTTCCTGCTCTGCTCTCAAGTATTTCAGAGAAGCACATAACCACTTAGGAGAAAGGCCCAAATCTGAAATGATATTAAGGCTGCTCTCTCTTTTCCAAAAGAATTAGGCATATAATACAATTTTGTGATGAAGAGGTGGGAAGGAGAGGAGAGGAAGAAGAAAAATACTCTAGAATGGAAATATATGCCAAACTACTGCTCAGGAACAAAGCCCTGCAGAGGCCCTAGGAAAATGCTGCCTTCAAGGAAGCAGCAGACCCCCTTCCTGGAGGATATGTCACTGGGAGACACCTGGGGCATCCAGGGAGGGTCAGATGTGAGAAGATGCTGCTCGGCAAGGGATGCAGCACCACAAATCTGCTTTTGCTCTCAGCTAACACTTGCTGAAAGGCGGCCTCTGAAGAGGATGGGGCAGATCTGTGAGGACCCACTGGGACTTAGGAAGAAAACTCATGGAACACCTGCAGTAAAATAATTATATTAAAAACAAAAATGATAAATACTCAAATTCAACAACTCCTAATTATTTTACTATTATCTGTGCTATTGAGGTCATTTACGTCTGTTGGATCCGTATGGCAGAAATGCTATGCAGTGGTGGGCTACTCTGTGTCTTATCCCAGTTCTGCATTCAGTAACATCATCTTGGCAGCTTGAAACTGACCATGGCAGGTGTATTTACACCATGGAAATCAGCAAATACTGCAGATCAGCACCTGGTTTTTTGTTTCATGGACTATCTAGACTTAAGAAAGGGTTGGAGAAAAAATTAACAATGCAGATTACACTTATAAGTGCGCTGTGTCTATAGCTGTTACATTGTGACTACCACAAAACTCTGAGGAACTATTCTTCAAGTATTCGAAAGCCATTATCTGACTGAGCAAAGAAGTCACTCGTGTCATTAACGAACGAATATAGTGCTGACATATGTCTTCATTTTCCACTTCTGTCCTACTCATTAATGTAAATGAAAATATCAACCACTATTTGTGTCAGAACTACACTTCATTCATCGCTTGCAACCCAGGACGGTGACGGACACAAGAGTTCATGAAAGATTGGCAAAGCCTCTGAATATGTGGAATTACAATAGTTTTACTCATTTTATTTTTATTTGTAAATTATGTGCTATGCATCCTTCAAATCAGTAAAATTTCCAATAAACCCATGCACACGTATATATACACAGCCTCCCCTCACACCCCTTCCCCCTATGCCGAGAGCTGGTTGTTAAAATTTACTAGCAAATCACTGCCTTAATCACATGAACACATATAAACTAGTGAATTCTTCCTTGGGAACCCCAAGTAAGGAGCAGATTTATTCAGAGGCAGTCTTATCTCATCTACTAGATAATGTGTTTCTTGAGTAAAGAGCCCATCTCTGATTCAGTCCTTTATCTGCTGTTTCGCCTAATGCAGAACCTGTATTCAGCAAGGGCTCGTAAATACTGAACTAATAGTATACAGTTATCCCTTGGTATCCACGGGGGATTTGTTCCAAGAGCCCCCCTCAGACACCAAAATCTGAAGATGCTCAAGTCCCTTATATAAAATGATGTAGGGCAGAGAGCACAGTTGGTCCTCTGTATCCGTGGGTACGGAAGACCACCTGCATCTCAACACAGGCATGCCAGCTAACGGTGAGTTGCATAAAATACCCACAGCAGGAGTAAAACACAGGAGGACCAGAAAATGGGACAAAGAAATGTAGACTCTGTGGTCCATGATAATTTGGGACTAGCCGTTAGGATAAACCTGCTCTTTTAAATATTTGCAAGAAGCTCTCGGATAATTTACACTTGGGATGGTAGCTGAGCTTGGCTCTCCATCCCTCAACCATCTTCTCTGCTTCCGGCACAATCCTTGAAAGCCACCTTGTTTTGGGTGTTTTTGGTCCCGCTCTGCTGGGCCACGGGGAAGACTGCAGCTGGAGTGAGGAAGAAGTGGGGAGAGGAGCCAGGGGAGGGTGAGGTTATGTTAGTGCACTCAATGTTCTTGCTAGGTGCCCGGGTGCATGTTCGGTATTTTAAAATAGTATTGTACATAAACCTCACGACTAGCCTTGTGAAGCCATATTGTCACACCATTTTACTTTAATTTTTTTCTTAACATCTTTATTGGGGTATAATTGCTTTACAATGGTGTGTTCGTTTCTGCTTTATAACAAAGTGAATCAGTTATACATACACATATGTTCCCATATCTCTTCCCTTCCATTTTACTTTTAAGAGAACTGAGGCTTAGCGAGGTGGAATAACCTAACCAGTGGGTAGCAGAACTGGGATGCCCACCCCGCAGGCCTGGTTCCGGAGGCTGTGACAGCCAGGCTGCCTCCTAACAGAATGAAGTCTGACAGTAATACAGGACTTTCTTTTCTCATGCCTCCTGGTATCCTGGCCATGGGTAATGTTGGGGTTATATTTCGGTGTTTATGAATCTGCCCCAAGAGGACACGTGGGCTTTTTTTGTTTTGGTAGTGTCATGAGTCACTGGCACACTGGGAACTTCTCTGGGGCGAGAGAGGCTGCTACAGGGCTCTGCTGCTCTGGAGATGAGTTAACGGCTCCTGGGCTGGGAATTTTCTTGGGTTCTTTCATGGAGGTCAAGGCCTGGGCCCTGGAGGAGGAGGGAGTCATGAGGAAGTCCGTTGCGTGCCAAGCTTGTCCTTAAAGCGTACGCCTCAAGTGGCTTGTTCCACTGTTTAACAATCTTTACTTCCAAGAATTTCTAATTTACATCTGCCCTGAATTTCTCACCAAATTTTAGTACATTTCCCATGTTGAGGGTGCCCTGTTATCAGAGAACTCACAAAGCAGTAGTCCTTGGGGATTTTGTGGATCCTGGGTTCTGAGAAGTTCTCACGTGTGTAAACATAGAAATGTCGTGTTCTCAGAGGACTCTGCAAGACTCCTGGCACCAAAGTTTTCACTCAAGCCAGGCCAGAAAGGACTGGCATGTGAGTGGCTCGCCATGTGAATGAGTGGTCGCTTCTCACCACACCGGTCTAATTGCAGTGTATTTCCTAATTCTGCACCAATTCCTGTGATATTTGCTGCAATGGCATGCCTTACAATGAACTTGTTTGACATTAATGTGAATGTAATGTGCTGTTCTGTAGGAGTTCCGCTGTAACTGAGCATTCATTAATGTCCATTTATTGTAAAGTGTTACAGAAAACACTTTATCGCCCACAAATTGCCAAACTGATTTCCCCCTGTGTGTGTATATATGTTATGTGTGCCATTTAATGAGGTCCCTGTGAACTCGGGAACCCTAGTAAATATAAACTTCATATAAAGTCCCAGATCATAAATCAAGCAACGCTTGCAAATGACCTTACTGTCTAAAGGTCAAATGTGCTGGGTCCCATCAAAGGACTTTGATCTTTTGTAGGGTCCAAAGACATCCCAACGCTGTATCGCAATGGCCTCATTTCAAGGGTCCCCTCAGCATGTGCATTTGCTGTGCTCTGCTGGGAGCTCCCAAATTCCCTCGTTTGGCCATTTGTTACTTTTCTATCCCTACAGCTCCTCACAGGGGCAGCCACAGTCACCTCTACTGTTCACGGGAATTTTCTTCTGTGACATTTCTGAATACTAGGTGAACCAGGGCTATTTGAACCCATCCCACTTAGAAGCTAAACTCCTGTCGCAATAGTTTCAGCTAGATTTAAGATCAAAGGCAGGGATAAAAGTCAGTGTAGCAATGCAAAGCATTAATCTCCTATGTCAGTTGTGTTCACTGTTGCTTTTTAAAAAACATTTCAATAGCTTGACATATTATTCATTTATATGCAATCAGAAGAATTTACTTTGCTTCATGCCACGCACTGACCAAATGCATCATTGCAAGACTCTCTCGCTCGCTTGCTCTCTCTTTTTTCTTTTTCTTTTTTTTTGGGGGGGGCGGGGTACGTGGGCCTCTCACAGCTGTGGCCTCTCCCGCTGCGGAGCACAGGCTCCGGACGCGCAGGCTCAGAGGCCATGGCTCACGGGCCCAGCCGCTCCGCGGCATGTGGGATCCTCCCGGACCGGGGCATGAACCCGTGTCCCCTGCATCGGCAGGCGGACTCTCAACCACTGCGCCACCAGGGAAGCCTTCTTTTTTCTTTTTTTAACAAAGGTCATCTCTGTACTAAAAATAATCCCAACAAAATAAATGCTACACACCACACCCCTCACTCTTCTTTCTCCTTTTGATACCATCTTCTCTGTGATGTAACTGAGTGATTTTGCAGCAGAAAGCTCCAAAAATTAAACCTGAGCTTTCCAAATAGCTTCCTAATAACCGTTGCCCAAATCAATGGGGCTCCATGAATATTTTGACACAGTTTAAATGGGTTTGTATCCTCACCACTGAGATCTGGTGATTTAGCCTGTCAGGCTGCAAATGTGGAAATATCACCTCTCACTGAGCAAAGTCCAATATCTCATTAGAAATGAAAATAGAAGAGAAGGGAAGCACAAATGCTGTCAGTGGCAGTGAGGAAAGAAATTAAACCTCCGGAGGCCTGTATATCTTATACAAAAGATTATGCACTGCCAGGCTATATAAATCATGCCAGGGCTCTGGGGCTGCAATGGACTAGAAAATAAAAAACCATAAAAGTGTCATATTGAAATACAGTCACTGAGAATTCTTTTATGATGAGTCTAAATTCGCCTGACATTCTCGCAAATTCAGGGGCCTGCTTGGGTTGTTTATACCCGGCCTTTCTCCGTCAGTCACGAAGTCCCAGTTTCCACAGCAAATTATTCTAAACAGGGCTTATTATCAAGGCATAAAAAAGTTAAAACACAGATGGCTGGAGAGTTCCTGTTTAATTTAAATGCCCCATGGCCCACATCAATGTGAGTCTGTCTTGTCCTAGATTTACTATCAATAAGTTGGCTGCACTTATTAGATGGCAGAGCCCTAAGATGTTGGTGGGGAGTATTTCAAATAGAATTAACATGAAGAGATGCAGAGCCGTATCCTGTCATCTGTGAAATATGGAGAAGGACAAGCCGTACATAAACAGGTATGACCACTCGTACCTGGGTCTACATGGGCCAGCGTGCCTGCACCAGGAAGGAGAGGAATTATACCTGTTACAGGAATTAATTACAGACACAGGCTTAATTACCAGTGGCATTTTCTGCCTGGAATCAAAAAAAAAATTTTTTTTTAATAAATGATCAGCATAGTACAAGCAAATGGTGATCCAGATTTTCAGAGCAAATAAAGGAGATTTGGGCCCAGAGAACCAAGCAGGGTATATAGGAGCATTTTATGTGGGATGACACACTGCCAGTTTGTGAAAATACGGGCCGGCTCTCTCCTCGGCTGATTTATCTTTCAGCCTTGCTCGTACAGCAGCCAGTCGGCTGGCAGAATTTGCTGGGTTTTTATTGTACTCAGGACACTGCAGTGAGTGACTGGGAAGGTTGAAAAGACGCAGAGAAACCTCTGTCCTGGAGGCGAACTGTTGGGGCCCAGGGGATCTGAGCTGGGCACGGAAATGAATAGGATGCTGGATGCATCAAAAGTTGCCATTTAATGTCGCTTTTATGTGAAAGGTGCAGGGTGGCAATAGGAGAACTGGGGCTTCTTAACCACCAGCAGAGCTGGGCTGGAGCCAGACAGACCTGGGTTCAAGTCTTAACTTTGCTTTTTCCTGTGTGTGTGTCTGTGAGTCCGTGGCTAATTCTTTGCTTTCTCTGATCTTTGATTTCTCTAAGTAAAGAGAGAACAACCTGATCTGCCTCAGAGGGCACTTGTGAGAATAAAATGAAAGAATAAACGCAGGGACCTAGCATGGTGCCAGGCACAATGGAAGCCCTCGGTAACCGTGTGGTGAGCTAGTCTAACACCTGTTAGTTACGGAGAACTTTTCTGATCTACTGAAGTAATCAGTTAAACATCCACTTGGAACGAGGGACTGCAGTCCTTGTGCCCTTAGAGCAGCATTGCTCAGTCTCCTTGTGGATGCCTGGGAATGGTCCACCCACCTGTACCCCAAGTCAAACGCCTCCCCCTTCCCTCCCCACACAAGGGTTATCTCCTTTCGGAAGTGACAGCACATCTTAACATGTGAGAGAGACCACATCGAGAGGAGGCAGCTAACTCCAGTCATGTGGCCCGACCTGCTGCCATCACTAACGGTTACTAGGTGCCTCTGCTGGACCTCCTCTTGGACCCTCCTAGGATGTCCGGTCCCATCTGGAGAAATCCCAGTTTAAATAGGCCTCATGGCAATGAACTTCTGAAGATGTCGAGGGTTCCACCCTGCTACTGGTACTGGAGTCCAGCGTGAACTATTTCCTCTTCATCCCTGATGCTGGGCACTACAAAATGTCCAGCAGAACACGGCACACCAGTTCCCCGTGCCAGGTCGGGGGGACTCCAGCTCCATGGAGGATAACAAAGACCATCAAACTGCCCGCCACCAGGAAGAGAGGGCCAAACACTTCTGCCCACTGCATCTTGGTATCGGTTGCCAAGGAAAACACAACACAGCGCGGCAGTGAATGGAACAACGCTTTTACTAACGTAAAGAGAGAAGGGAAGGAGCAAAATTAGCTCCAGTGGTGTGCATGGGTCCCTCACGGCTATCAAGGCCAGCAGGTGCCCCCGGCAGTGATACAGGGCAGCTGGCCTACGCGCATCCACTCCCCTGCAGCTGAAGGACTCTGACCCCGTTTCCGTGGAGTCTGAAATACTAAAGCTGAAGGCCATTCAGTACAGGCTTAAGCAGAACAAAGAAACTCATTGAGCCTAAAACAGGAAAAGATAATTCCACACAAGGTGACAAGCCCAGCATGGGCTCTGTGGCTCTCTCTCTCAGTAAGGCAGTGTCCTGGGCCCAAGGTCCATTCTCACGTGGCTGAGTAAGGGTCGAAGACTGTGGACACAAGTCTGCCTTTCCCCACAAAATTATGCTGGGCTGCTCCCTACCCGAGTCAGACGCATTTAACGAGAAGATGTGGAAGGAGAAACACTCCAGGCTTCGCTGTGTTTCCCGAGAAGAACAAAGTGAACGAAATCAAGGTCATCGGTTGTGACCGTGCTTATCACTCACCTTCGTGGTCTGACTTTCAGGGAAGGCAGACCAAAGAGGAAATCTAAGACCTGGGCAGCTTCTCTTCATGCTGGCTTCTCAGGCCTGGCACCAGAAGTTCCAGCTCCACTTAAACTTTTCCCTGGGTGTAAGGAAGGCAAGCAATTCAGCAAATGCTCAGCTAACTGTGGGCAACCAAAGACTCCTGAGACTTCTCTTATAAAGTTCACCCCAGTTCATGCCTCCAAAAGTCCTTGCCTCTCTGGAAAGTCAGCTTCCCTCAGGACTTGTAACTTGGCTTTGGTCAAGTTACTTTAAAATTGAATGCTATATCTCAAGATTGATAACCCAGTTAGGCATCAAGACCACACTTGTTTCCTGCCCAGCACTTTTTCAGTGGAGGAGGGATGCATGCAGAAGGCTGGAGGGGAATACCAAGGTTTCTGTGGGTGTTCTGCTCCCCAGCCAACCCTGTACACGCACACACATACCATGCTTCCTGGCTCTCACCTTCTATTTCAGCCACCAGGCCTCTGGTTCATTGCTCTGAGGAACGGCCTGGAAAGCAGGCCCCACGGTTTCTCCATGTTGTTACCACATGGGAGGGACTGGAGAACAAGGCACTAGTGGGTTTACTCTTGCGGTGGAAGCTCTGTCCCGATCCTCCTCCAAGACTGAGGTATCATCATATTCCCACTCCCCCACCCCCATGAGCTCTCCCTGCTGGTGACTTACAGCTGAGTCCCTGCATCCAATGACTGGCAGTGTTGGGGGATGGAGGCCCAACCCTCTTGCCACAGCTGGGCCAACTCTGAAGGGCCGTCCCAGCCCCTGTTGGTCTGGCCAAGTCCTCTGTTGTGACCGTGGCACAGTGCAACCTTCTCTTCTGCCCAGCTCTGCTTCCCTCATGCCCACACAGGTGTGGTTCCCACTGTCCAATAAACCTCTTGCCCACAAACTCATCTTAGAGTCCGCTTCCCCAGAAACCTGATCTGTGACAACTCGAAAGTTCCCTGGGAGGAGGAATTCCTGGTGAGCAGCAAGGGAAGGAAGAATTCTGGAATGTGATAGGGAGAATACGCAAGGATAACCATCAAGAGTGATATAAATTCAATATTCAGACCTTATACCAACTTCCCCTCCCTCTTTCCTAGGTGAGTGGGAGGAGAATATAGCTATGGGTGGGATTGCAATAAAGTGTATGCTAAGGAGGTGATTGAGCTGTATTTCTTCTCCTGGAATGCCATCACAGTTTGAAAAGACCGTATCTGTCAAATCCTAAAGCCTTTAATACATCTTAGGCAAGTTTCCATGTTTTGGGGAAGACTAAATATGAGCCTGTGGGGAAGTACGAGGGCTGGTTTATGAGTAGGTGGTTAAGAGATCACCTAATATATGTGATTGGAATTATAAATTTATTTATTTATGGCTGCATTGGGTCTTCATTGCTGCATGTGGGATTTCTTTAGTTGCGTCGAGTGGAGGCTGCTCTTTGTTGCGGTGTATGGGCTTCTCATTGTGGTGGCTTCTCTTGTTGTGGAGCATGGGCTCTAGGCTCATGAGGTTCAGTAGTTGTGGCATGCGGGCTCAGTAGTTGCGGCTCGCAGGCTCTAGAACGCAGGCTCAGTAGTTGTGGTGCACGGGCTTAGTTGCTCAGTGGCATGCGGGATCTTCCTCGACCAGGGCTCGAACCCATGTCCCCTGCATTGGCAGGCGGGTTCTTAACCACTGCGCCACCAGGGAAGCCCTGTGATTGGAATTAAATGGCACAATTTTCTTGCATTATGTCTAAATTCCAATAGCCTTCTGGTATTTGAGTTTTGAAAAATGAATAATCTGTTATAAGTATGCAAAATAGTAGATTTATAAGTTAATAATTATCAACTATTACTTCTCAGCTAGCTTGGAGCAAGACAGGTGCTTAGAAAGGGGTTGGGATGTGGGTATGTGGGTACCAGAGGCCCTGTAAGATGAAGTGGGAGGGAACAAAGAGGAGCTATTCTTGCCTTATAATTTCTTGGCTGAGTATTATGGTAATATGAGTTAAAACAAGTGTTTCCCAAAATGTGATGCTCATAACCCTGGTGGAACCAAAAGGGATCTTAGGTGGTGTAAGAGCAAAATATTTACAATTTTCATCATTATGAATTTCTAGTTACAGTTACCTCTTATTTTTTGGCAAGTGTTTTGGTCTTCTATTTATAGGTAGTGATATAAACTTTTCTTTTAAAATAAATTTATTTAAATTCAAAACAAATCTATTTAAATAAAATAGTTACTAATATAAGTGGCCTGCAGATATTGTAAAAATAAATCATCACAATGGTGGTTTGTGAATATTGAAAGTTTAGATGTAAAACTTGTTGGTTCAAGGTACTAAAGAGAATTAGAGAAAAAAGATTATCCAGAACATTCTGAGAACTCAGCAAATATTAAATAAAATACCGAATGATACCATGTAGAATTCATGTCAAATTGTTCAAACTGCTTACGTGTTTCTCCTGCAAACTGCTTACATTTTTGTTGTTGCTTTTGATATGTTCTTAACTAAACTAGTACCCACCCACCTCCACCCCGTCCTCATGTCACATACTGTGTAAAATTGTTCTAGGACTTTTAGTCTCTAGCACACTTGCACAGTCTATAAGATTTTGTCACGTATCACGCCCATGATACTATTGCCCATTAATTACACACCCAACACATATCAGGTATCATTAAAGCCCATTCATTAAACATAAAACTAGAGGATTTCAAGGGAATTTGGGGAAAAAAACCCCAAAACTTCCCAGTCTGGAAGGTTTCCAGACTAAATATAGAAACTTGAGGCAAGTAGTGGTTTTCAAACTTTTTCAACCACAGAACATTCTGTCCAAATAAATTTTACCAGGAAACCCAAAGTCACAGGGAAAATGTGTGCAGAGCTGCTTGGTGGGTGGGAGTGCTGGGGTCATGACAGTCCTCATGTGATGCACGGTCCCCTCCTCTCTCTCCTCGGTGTCCCCACCCCACCCACACTAACCCACCCCTGAGGCTTGGGTGATCCGTTTGAAAATCTCTGACCTGGAACCATTTTCTTTCCCTTTCTGTCTACACCTGTCATTTTGTGGCAGCAAGCTTCTATTTCATGATATGGCACAGTGACTGTATATTCTACCTGAACTACAGACCTGTCTTGATCAAGATCCACCCACCCACCAAAAAAGTTTGGATTTAGGGGATAAACAAACAAAAACCCTCCTAGATTGTAAACCTCACGCAGGACCTCGAGCTACTGGCTTGTTTCTCATTGTGTAGCCCCAGTGTCTAGCAGGACTCCCCATATACATGGGAGGAACAAATGAAAGAATGAACAGAAGAGGGAAGTTAGGCTATGATGCATTTTGAGAAATGGGATTAATGGGTCAAAGGGTGTGCACACTTTCATAATTTTCAGTGAATGAGTTATTATAAAGAGCAGCTGGGGACAGTGGGACAGGTCACAGTAATCTGTACGCAGGGAGCCCAGAGGTGATGATGCTTGGGAGAAGGTAGTGGTAGGAAAGAAAATGTGAATCCATAACAATAAGAAAAGAAACAATACTGGTGATGGGTAGAGTTTGGGAACCTGAAAGATTTGGGCCAAAAATGATTTTTGTTTCCATCATAAAGATGCTGTCTGAGGGATTAGAAATATCACAACAGCTCTTCACAAAGCTGGTCAGAAGCTTAGCTCCTGGTATAAGTTGACAGTTACCTTAAAAGGCATAATTCAGCCACCTCTGTCTCTGCTTTGGGTGTGCCTTGTCACACAGATTAAAGTAGGAAAGCCAATGCACTCAACATTTGCCCTGGTGAGTTCCCCAGTCAGAGGTGGTGACGGTCTCAGTCTTTTGGGTTGGAATGAGGATGGATAAATGAACGTTCTTAGGTCGTTGTACAAACAAACTCTCTTACCACGTCTCTCTGCTTCTCCACCCCTCCAAGCGCTAGATGGTTTCTGCCCTCCCCCAAACTTTCCCAGGCAACCCAGCCCTAAGAAGGCTTATCCAGCCCCTGATCACTTCTAGCCTTCTTGGGCTGTGATATTTATTTTATACCCATCCCTGTTTGTGTGCCTCACTGGATACATGCGTGAGTTGTCTCCCTGACTGGATGAAAAGGACGCTGAGGGCAGGGTCTTACATTTCTTTATTTCTTCCATAACACCTTTCCCCAGACCTCCCATGGGACAGGCACTGAGGCCATGCTGGTTGATTGAATGACACACGGATAAACTGAACAGGAGCCGGTTCCGTCTCCAGTTCACTTCTGCTCCATATTGTTTTATTGGATTATCCAGCCCATGAGAGCCCACAGCCTGGATCATGAGACAAGTTTCCCAGAAGACTGAAGGGGAACTTGATTTATTGTTCTTGGAGCTTCAAGGCAGGAACGTCCCAGGAGGGGTGACATTTCCTTGTAGAACATTCCCATCAAAGGCGTCACAGGGTTATGTGTACTGACACCACTTGTTCCACGTGGAGATATACCTAAAAGCTCTGCTGGCATAATGCCACGTGGATATTTTTGGCTAAATGCCCCGAAGGGACACGCTCACACGTACAGTGGGATGTGCATATCGGGGGACAAAAAGACTTGGTTTTCCTGGATGGAAAAAAAAAACTGGTAAATGAAATGATAGGGTGTTAGGGATGACATTCTCCTCCATCTGAGAAACATAATTTGAAAGTCCATGGATCACCCTTCCCAACCAATTCTGCTTGAAGGTTGGATCTAAGGCAGGGAGGGGCGGGGGGTGATGGGGGAAGGGAGCACCTCGATTGGCAGAACCTGAGGGAATTAGGTCACTAAACTGGAAACAGGCATGACAGCCTCTCCTGGGCTTCTAGAACCCAGCTCCAGCTCCAAGAGGCCATTGCCAGGTGATGGGTGGGATAATCCAGCTCCCTTTCTGTCTTTCCTTCCTTCACGTGTTCTAATTCCTGTTCCTGCCCCCAAAAGATGATGGGACAGAAAAGCAGTATAAAGTTGTAGCAGAGATGGGACTTCCCTGGTGGTCCAATGGTTAAGACTCCACGCTTCTACAGCAGAGGACACGGGTGTGACCCCCGGTTGGGGAACTAAGATCCCGCGTGGCATGTGGCGTGGCCAAAAAAAAAAAAAAAAATTTGTAGTGAAGAGCTCTGTCTTTAAACATGTGAGGAGGGATCCAGATCTAACTTCCTGTTACACCAGGTGGCAGGATTTTGAATAATTTGTTCAACATCTCTTAGCCTCAATGTCTTCAACTGAAAAACAATGTTGGTACTTAACCTTGCAAGGTTTCTGTGAAAATAAAAAGAAATAATGGTCATAAAACTCTTAGCACAGTGACTGACGTGTAGGAAGTGTTCATGAAGTATATTTACTCAGCAAATATTTATTAAGCACTTATGTACCCAGCATTGTTCTAGGCACCTGGGTCACATCAGTGGATGGTAGCTCTTATTACGGGATCCTAGTGGGGTGGGCAGACGGTGTGGTCAGGGAGAAGCTTGGCTGAGCTTGTGATGTGATAACCTCAATGTACTACTTCTACAGAAATTCCAGAGGGAGCGGTGGGAGGGGAAAAAAAGGGCCCACATTATTGCCCGCACTCTGAGAGAGACCCTGAGTCCCTTCCCCACTGGGAGCTGGCCCTCTGTAACAAAAAACTCCCACAGTTGAGTCTAGTGCCTGGGTCCCCTCTCCTTTCATGGGGAGTATCCAGTGATGTAGTAGAGTGCATTTCCCTTCTCTGCTTCCAAGTTGGGTCAGCTCCAGCTACCCATCCCCTGGAACCTGCTCTGGGCCTTCTCCTCTCCATGCTCCAGGCCTCAGTAGTACTGCCAGAAAATTGAGTTTAGTTAAGGGTGGAATCTTACTCACACTTCACCTGGACGTGGTTTCCAGACCTTTTTCTGTCTTCCAGTCTTTCTCCCCACTTGCCTTCCACATCTGGCTGGTGAACTGCAGGGCTAGCCACTCCCACCGTTACGATTTTAACCCACCCGGAAGAGACTCAAGGACAGAGGGGATCGTGTGGAAATTAGGGTGGCACATTCATGAACATGGGCTGTTCTTTGGAACCAACAACCATAAAAAGGCATGGACAAAATAACTATATTTTGAGCCACAGATCGGCCACATCCCAGCGGGAGATGTTTTGCTTGTTGGAGAGTAAGGATGTAGTTTCCATGTCTATCACAGGTGGGAAACCAGCCAACCCAATGCTGTTCTCAGTTCCTTTCTGTCTGGGGACATCTGTGCAGCCTTACCGTTCCTACAACAGAGGTAGGAAAGTCCCTTCCTAATGCTGGCCAGCTTGTATTCACAGAGCTCCAGGAGACAGGCTTTTTTAGGTTTTCCTGACTGCTCCTGGGGCTTGGTTTCAAAGGTCTCCTACTGTCTAGCCTCCCACAGGCCCTGCAGCAACAGAGATTTAGAGCAGTCCACACTGAAAGAACAATTGCTGGGGCCCATGGGAGCCTGGGGGCCTCTTACTGGTAGGAGGAGAATTTGCATCTTGAATCATTACACACAGGAAGGGCTGAGGTCCTCAGACAAGGTGATTTTCTTGAGCACATCACAGCGTTAGGTATAGGTTTGGAACACGTTGAGATCTCCCAACCGGAGGCGGCAACCGTGGGAGGAAAAGTCTTTTCTCAGCCAGGAGACCCCAATTCACTTCCAATAGGCATTTGAGATTTCTTCTGGAGGAGCTGTGTCCCTGGGCCCTGGAACATCTTCCCAAACCTGCCTGCTACTATTTGGGGGGTCCAGATGGCCTACGGTTTTCCTCTGCACCTCCACCTCCCCGGTTTTCCCAGGACACAGCGTCCTTCCCCACCTCCGCCCACCGAAGCTGCTGGTGCTGCACTGGGAGGGAAGACCTTGGCTTTAACGGAGCAGACCGCCCACCCTACAAATCTGAAGGCTCCGCAGGCGACGGGAAAGCCGAAGAAGGCTTTGTTTCTTGTGGCAAAAAGCACACATTTAAGAACAGGAACGCTGGGGCTGGATTACCCTTGAGACTTAATGACCAGAACTAAAATCCCGACCGTCTATCAGGGGCTTTCGTCACCTCGCTTGACAATCCGCTGCCTCTCAGTTCAAGGAAGCCGCTGGAGTGAAACTGAAGGCTGTTCGCTCAGGTCTCATTGGACGCCAGCGCCCGGCTCACCTGCTCCACTTGGCTGCCTGCCGCCTGCCTCTCTGCTCAAAGCCCGGCTTGACTTGGCAGCAGTACAAGACAGAATAAAAACATGCACTTCTACCCAAATTCCTGTCTCCTCTCATTTACACAGGAGATTAAATGATTTCTTTCCTTGTCTTAGATG
Source organism: Neophocaena asiaeorientalis asiaeorientalis (assembly GCF_003031525.2). Classification (NCBI taxonomy): domain Eukaryota; kingdom Metazoa; phylum Chordata; class Mammalia; order Artiodactyla; family Phocoenidae; genus Neophocaena; species Neophocaena asiaeorientalis. The sequence continues at coordinate 4,615,049 of NW_020174149.1, forward strand.
GCTACCGTTCTTACTGCCCTGTTCCATCTTCCTGTACGTTAGCTACAAGAAAAAAAGTTACCTACTTGAGTTAACTAAGATGTCACACCTTTTCCACGTTGTTTTCTTAATGAATAATCATCCTCATTTTATAGATAAGGAGAGTTGTCATTATAACATGTGCCCATTATCTACATCTATACACCATCTCTTTATCCAAAAAATGGTCATTGTCTATTATGAGCCAAGCAAAGTGCTACTTACTGCAGACTCTGAATCCAGTGCTCTTTCACCTGTACCATAGACATCTCAGGAATATGCCCCTTGATTACGAGAGAGCCTGATTCATTCAACAGATATTTTTGGAACACCTCCACTGTGCTGGCACATTTTCAATGCATACAACAAAAGCAAAAAAAGAAAAACAGAGACCCCAACAAAAATCCATTCCTTCATGGAGCTTATATTCTAAGTTCCATCTGTCTGGAGACAGATGATAAAAATAAGAAAAAATTAAAATATGTAACATGTTAGTGACACGGGCTGTGGACAAGAATAAAGTAGAGGAGGTGGAGGGGGTACTTAACATATGTCATGTAAATAAATTATTTCCATGAAATTAACGACATGCTGACAGAAATAACACATTTTGGTTCACAGTAAATGTTCCTTGGTATTAGCCATTTCCTCCCCTCAATATTTCAGGAGCTGCTAAAACTGCTCTCCTGTTTCTTCTTACCTGGGCTAATTGTGTCCTGAGATGTGCCTGCTGTTGTGAGATTTTCCTCACAAATGAAAATAGAACTTGTGCTTGGTTCCTCCATCCATAGCAAATGAGCTAAGAGAGAAATAACTTCTGTGCATTTCTCCAGCTACATTTAGTTAAGTTAAGCCTCTTCTTCTTCTTCTTCTTTTTTAAAGAAAGAGGTACCATAAAGCCTTATTGATTTAGCTCAGCAGTTTGAAATTTATGATGCTTTAGATAGGCTAGGGCTTGAGATTGCCTTGAGGAGAGGGGGATGTTAGCAAATTAAGAATAAAAATAAGACGCTAAACATTGCACTACTTAAGGGAATAAGTAGCTTTTTTATTATTTTGAATAAGTTGTTTTAAACATCAGAAAACTAAATCAGACTTGACTGATATGCTCATTATAAATAATTCTTAACCTATTCCTAATAGCAGGAGCCAATGATATACTTGCTACCTTGATTTGGACTCATCATATCGTGCTTCAAGCCCAGTCGGATTTGAGAGTAGTAAAATGGCTTTTATTAAACAAATACTCTCGAATTCTCACTTCAGTAAATTGAGACTCACCTTTTACCCAAAATTTAGCTAGATTTTAATGGATATCACACATCTTCAACCTGGTTTTTCCTGTAGCCTATTTCAAAAGACAGATTTGTTCAGCCTTATCAGTAAAGTACTCAGTCATGCTTCCCTTGTATCAGGCACCTCAAGGGCAGGAGATCAGACAAACGTGCTTGATTTTTAACAGGTAGAAATACGTCTACGTGAGGTTGACTGTACTTACCTAATGCCGGATATCTGAAAGGAATGTGAAAAATTAAGGCAATCATTGGTACTTCCAAATAGCTGGATGTTGGAGTCATATTTGCAAAACATAGATTATGCTGTCATGTCAGATTTGGGACACTTTGGGAGATTGGGAGAGGGATGAAATGGGTGGTGGCCAATGTCAGATTGGGTGGACATGCAGGTGGGTGACATAGCTGATCCACAGAGGTGGTTAGGTCGGTGAATCTATATGCAAATAGCAACACATAATTTCATTGCTGAGACACTAATTTCAAGGTTGATACTCCAGATCTATTTCATCTTTTCATTTTATCATTTTAGGAAATACAGAAATATATCCCCCAAAATCACCCTAAATCTCACTGACCAGACATAGCTACTGTTAATAATTTTGGTATATTTCTTATGTCTCTTTTTATTTCTTCCTAATGCAAACACATTTTTTTAAAACAAACATTGGGATTATATTGTTTATATAATTTTATATGCTGCTGTTTTCATTTTTACACTTAAGGCATTTTTTTCATGTTAATAAATACTTACTGAAAACATAGTATCTTATATCATAATTTATTCGACCTTTCCCTTGATGTGGAACATCTAGATTGCTTTCATTTTTTCTTGCTTATGTATAATAAACATTCCTGAACATGTAAGCATGTTAAGCGCTCTGACAAATTACTCCAGGTATTATTCTTGGTTATTTTCCTTATCTTCAGAGAGGCTTATGGAGACGTAAGTATTCCCAAGATCCAGATGAGAGACCAAGTGGTTTATTTGTGGCAAGAATGTGTTTTGTTTTGGCTACACCTCGAGACATTCAGGATCTTAGTTCCCCGACCAGGGATAGAACCTGTGCTCCCTGCAGTGGAGCAGTGGAAGTGCAGAGTCCTAACCATTGGACTGCGGGGGAAGTCCCTGTGGTGAGAATGTTTTGGAGTCACATTGATCCAATCACAGTTAATCAATTAATTACTTCGTTTGCTTATTAAACAAGAATTTGTTAAAGTCATACTGTGTGTAAGCACTGCAGGAGATTGCACAAAGACTTTGAGGGCTACTCCATTCTTGTTGGAAAGACATGCTTAGACAACATTCAAGAAACCTTTGCTGGGCTTACCTGGTGGCGCAGTGGTTGAGAGTCTGCCTGCCGATGCAGGGGACACGGGTTCGTGCCCTGGTCCAGGAAGATCCCACATGCCACAGAGCGGCTGGGCCCGTGAGCCATGGCCGCTGAGCCTACGCGTCCGGAGCCTGTGCTCCGCAAAGGGAGAGGCCACAACAGTGAGAGGCCCGTGTACAGCAAAAAAAGAAAAAAAAAAGAAACCTTTGCTAATAACTGCTAATAGTTAGATGGAACTTTCTACATGTTGTTCTAGGTGCTGTATGTATATTTACTCAGTTCTCACAACAGCTACTATTATTATCATGAACCCCATCTTACAGTGAGAAAAATCAAAGCACAGAGAGGTTAAGTAATTTTCCCCCAAGATCACACATATAGTAAGTAGCAGAACTGTGATTTAAACCCAGGCAATTAAGCTCCAGAGTTCCTCACAACCCATACATATCTTGAATACACCAATGTAGAGAGAAAGTATTATAGAAGGGTTACGTCTAGGTAAGCATTTTCTAGAGGTGATTTTTTTCTTTTGCATCGGTTGGGTAAACTTTCTATAATAAAACACTTTAGGGTTTTATAGTCAAGGCTGTTTTGAGGCCACTTTCCCTAATACTTAGAATGTTAATGAGAATCACTAGATGAGCAAATTATCTCTTCTGATTTGGGTAAGTGAATTATTTGAAGGTAGAAAAACCATCATTTCACCTGTCTTGTCTCAAGGAACTTCTCTGGGGAAATGCTGGGAAAATAATATTATTTTGTAGTGAACTCAATAGAGTATTTGATTTGTAACAAAGAACTAATTTAATAGATACCTTGTTCATATTCCTAGTATAAAAAGAAGTTCGTTAAATGGATGAATGAATAATACTTTAGACTGCAAGGCTTACAGATGAAATAGAGCTATGACCCAGACTCAGTGGCAGGCTGGTGCCTGCTCCTATGGGCTCAACCTCTTTCCAAATTCCTGGTCAGTGACTTGGTGTTGGTAGCTTGAAATCAGCCGTGGTGGGAATATTTAAACTACAAAACTCAGTAGATGCTACCAATTGGGGCTTTTTTTGTTATCTTGGCGAGCTGTTTGTTAAATACTTATCAGCACACCGCTCCCTAGGCTTGTTAGGAAATTCGTAAGTGGGAAGAAATTCTGTGACTCCAGGGGAAGAAAGAAGGAAGTGTAATGAGAATATCAATTCAAACCCTTTTCTCCTCCTCTGTCTTGAATCTTTATGTCTGTTTCTTTCTTTTATTGGTTATTTCAGAGCAGGGGAGACTGTTAAGAGAGTTGAGATGTTCAGGTAGTTAGATGGTTACCGCAGTTCAAGCGTAAAGGCAGGTGGGAGCATGTCAGTTTCAGCTGCGCTCAACTCTCTTTTCCAGGCCTACAGCATTAATGGCTCCCATAATTTAAGCAGGGAAATGTTGGTGGAGACTCACGTAGGAAGCCCTGGTGGAGTATCATTTGCATGCGGAGACAAGGAAATAGACATGTTCAAGCTGGAAGAAAATCTTACACACCATCTGGTCCAATCCCCTCATTTCCCAGATGAGGAAAATGGGCTCCTAACAGTGTAGATGGGAATGTCCCCAGATCATGGGTCTAGCTTATAATATGGACCTGGATCAGACTGCCTGGTGTGACTGTCAGCTCTCTACTTCTTTGTTATTTGACATTGGACAGGGTACTTAATCTCTGTGTGTTTTCTCAGCTATAAAATGAAGATGTTGTGAGGATTAAATAATACATGTAGGGGCTTCCCTGGTGGCGCAGTGGTTGAGAGTCCGCCTGCCGATGCAGGGGACGCGGGTCCGTGCCCCGGTCCGGGAAGATCCCACATGCCACGGAGCGGCTGGGCCCGTGAACCATGGCCGCATAGCCGGTGCGTCGGGAGCCTGTGCTCCGCAACAGGAGAGGCCACAACAGGGAGAGGCCCGCGTACCGCAAAAAAAAAAAAATAATAATAATACATGTAAAAAGTTTACATATAGTAAGAGCTCAATAAACATTAATAATACAGTCTAGTGATAACACTGGTTTCTTTCATAGTCAGAGAGAGAGTTCAGAAAAGAAAGATATATTAATATATTGAAAACCAGCATACTACTCATTAATAATATATTAATTCAATCTATTAATCTATTGAAAACCAACATACATATTTTTTCTTTTTTGATTTGAATTTTATTTTATTTATTTATTTCTTATGCAGCAGGTTCTTATTAGTTATCTATTTTATACGTATTAGTGTATACATGTCAATCCCAATCTCCCAGTTCATCCCACCACCACCACCACCCCACCCCCGCTTTCCCCCCTTGGTGTCCATATGTTTGTTCTCTACATCTGTCTCTATTTCTGCCCTGCAAACTGGTTCATCTGTACCATTTTTCTAGATTCCACATATATGCGTTAACATATGATAGTTGTTTTTCTCTTTCGGACTTAAAGAAGATGTGGTACATATATACAATGGAATATTACTCAGCCATAAAAAGAAACAAAATTGGGTCATTTGTAGACGTGGATGGACCTAGAGACCGTCATACAGAGTGAAGTAAGCAAACGTATTAGTAAAACATTAACATTTTGAAATTTCCAACTTAAGAATTTTCCCCAAAACCAGACTGTGCAGGTGTTTTAGTGAATGATTCACCAACAGCATTAGTTACTACTTTCCTTCTTTTTGTTTTTAAACTTCAAAGGATTTGTAGCTGAATAAGGGACCAAGTAATCTCCAGACATCTTTAGACTGGCACATGTTCTCTGAGGCCTTTCCTTGGAGAATGTTTAAAGAAGCCCCTCCCCCACCAGTGAGGGGGTAGGTCATATGCCCCTTTACGTTGACAGTGACTACATATCTGGGCTGCATCTTCCCTCAAGGTCTCTACCACCAGCAGAAAAGTTCAGAAGGAGAAGGCCCTGGGGCATACCTGGTTTGTCCAGTGTCAGGGAGGAGCTGAATCAAGGGCTTACCAAGTCCAGGCGCCGGGTGGAGGCCTAGCGCTGGCCCCTCGTCACTTAGCCCTCCCCCTACCCAGCCACAGATAATGTTCATAATTTGTTAGTTACTTGGGAGGGTGTGTGGCGTTCAGGTTATACGTGCTGGTCCCAGAGACTGACTCTCTGTGTTCCCTTTTCCAGCTCTATTACCTACTCTCTCTGTTTCCATAGGCAAAACATGTAACCTCTCTGAGCCTCCATTTCTCATCTGTAAAATGATGGTCATAGCCCTGCTTCATAGGATCGTTGAGAGGATCGACTCAAGTAAGAGGCGAAAAACATTTAGAGCAGCAGCTGGTGCATAATAAACACTCGATTTTATGTTTTGTTTTTATTTTATTTCTTAGATTTTTATTGTGGTAAGATACACATAACGTAAAATCTACCATTTTAACCATTTAAAACTATACAATTCAGTCACATTAAGTACATTCACGTTGTCGGGCAACCATCACTCCCATCCATTTCCAGAATGTTTTCATCATCCAAAACTTAATCTCTGTCCACATTAAACAATAACTCTCCATCACCTCCTCCCCCTCTACCTCTGATAACCTCTATTCTATTTTCTGGCTCTATTAATTTGACTATTCTAGGTACTAATTATAAGCGGAATAGTACAATATTTATCCTTTTGTGTCTGGCTTATTTCACATAGCATAATATCTTCAAGGTTTATCCATGTTGTAGCACGTGTCAGAATTTCATTCCTTTTTAAGGCTGAATAATATTACATTTATGTACATACCATACTTTGTTTATCCATTCGTCTGTCAATGGACATATGGGTTGTTTTCATATTTTGGCTATTGTGAATAACGCTGATTTGAACATTGGTGTACAAATATCTGTTTGAGTCCCTACTTGTAATTTTTTAGGGTATACACCTAGAAGTGGAACTGAGGATTAAATAAGGATTTAATCCTTATTTAATGAGGATTAAATGAGGATTAAATTCTATGTTTATTTTCTGAGGAAAGACCATACTGCTTTTCATAGCAGCTGCACTATTTTACATGCCCACCAATAGTGAACAAGAGTTTCAATTTCTGTACATCCTTGCCAACACTTGTTATTTTCTTTCTTTTTTAAAAATAGTAGCTATCCTAATGGGTGTGAAGTGCTATCTCATTGTGGACTTGATTCGCATTTTCCTAATGATTAGTCACGTTGAGCATTTTTTTTATATGCTTATTGGCCTTTTGTATATCTCCTTTAGAGAACTATCTATTCCAGGCCTTTGATCATTTTAAAATCAGGTTTTTGTTGTTGTTGTTTTTGAGTTGCAACAAATTTTTAAAGAAGTTTAAAAAATATTCTGGGTACTAATCCCTTATCATATACATGATTGAAAATATTTTCTCCCATTCTATGGGTTGACTTTTCACTCTCTTGACAGTGTCCTTTGATTTCTAAAAATTTTAAATTTTAATTAGTCTAATGTATCTATTTTTTCTTCTGTTGCCTGTGCTTTTGGTGTCATATCCAAGAAATCATTGCCAAATCCAATGTCATGAAACTTCCCCCTATCTTTTCTTCCAAGAGTTTTATAGGTTCAGGTCTTTGACCCATTTTGAGTTAGTTTTTGTACATGGTATACTGTAAGCATCCAACTTCATTGTTCTGCATGTGGATATCCAGTTTCTCCAGCAGTGTTTGTTGAAAAGACTGCCCTTTTCCCACTGAACAGTATTGGCACCCTTGTTGAAAATCACTTGACTATGTACGAGAGGGTCTATTTCTGGGCTCTTTATTCTATTCCATTGGTCTATATGTTGGTCTTTATGCCAGTACCACACTGTGTGGATTGCTGTAGCTTGGTAATAAGTTTTGAAATCAGGAAGTGATGAGTCTTCTAACTTTGTTTCGGCTCTTCCGGGTCCCTTGAGATTTCATATGAATTTTAGGATGGGTTTTTCTATTTCTGCAGAAAAATGTTGTTGGGATTTTGATAGGGATTGTTTGAATCTGTAGATCACTTTGGGTAGAACTGACTTCTTAATAATGTTAAGTCTTCCAATCCATGAACACGGGATGTCTTTCCATTTATTTATGCCTTCTTCAATTTCTTTCAGCAGTGTTTTGTTTTGCAGTTTTTAGTGTACAGGTCATTTGCCCCCTTGGTTAGTTTATTCCTACTAAGTTTATTTTTAACAATACAATAGTGCTTAACTTGTGCCTAGCGCTATACTATAGAAGTCAAGGAAATCTTTCTAAAACTGAAATAGTGTTATGTCATTCTCCTGCTTAGAACTCTTTAGTATGGTCTATAATGTCCTTCGAGATCTGGTTTTGGTTTGCCTTTTTAGTATTATCTCTTATTACATGCTCCCCCCTCAAAAAAACCCCCAAAACAACAGACAAACAAAACTCTCTAGCAATGCCACTGGGCCTTTGAACACACTGTTTCCAATGTCTGGAATACTCTTTGACTCTCTCCCTCCTCACTGACTGCTGCTATCTCCTCTGAGTGTCCAGCCCTCACTTGCTAACTCTCCCCTTCCATCCTATAAACTCTTTGAAGGCAGGAACCATAACTTACTCATCTTTGCATCCCAAGTGCTCTGGATGCTACCTAGAATTGAGTAAGAACTGAACTGAATTGAACTGACTTTTTTTTCCTGAGCCTGGAGAAGAAATAATGTGAGAAGCAGGAGGAAGAGGAGCACAGGGCTGCTGACTATAAGCAATTAAAATGCTCTTGTATGTAACAGGGAATTCTATGTTCCTCACAAAAGAGTAGAGTCCAAGGTAATAGGTAGATGTCCACAGAGATAAATTTGGATTTCAAATATAAAGGAGATTTTAACAGTTCCATCTGCTTAATAATGGCATAGATTATCTTGAAAAGTAGTGAGTGCCCCCTACTGGAAAGGCTCAAAAGTAGGACCTCCATGTCCATTTCTCAGTGACTGGCAGGGTACTTGGAGCACATAGCTCTGAAAACCTCCTGACTCTAAAGTTCCATGATTCTAGATGCAACATAAACAGAATTATTTTACAGTGACTCGGAATTTGCCCTCTAAGAACTTATGGTTGTCTCACCAACATATTTTCTGGTGAACAATGACTTGAAAAAATGCCTTTGAGGACCACAGTCTAGTTGGTAGTAGGTGGGCATCCCTGGGGGTAAATCTGCGATTCATAAATCTGGGAAGGCTTCAGGAGATGGTGACAAGGACACTCAGGATGGGCTGGTGGCCTGCCAGGGCTATGGCAGACCCAAGTCAGAGCACAGGTGGGCAAGGGCCTGACTTTGAGGAGTTCCTGCAGGGAACTGTCCTGGGTGTGATCCTGTAAATAGGCAGAGAGGATTGTCATGGGAACCTGGCTACAGGCAAATGGCAGACCAGCATGGTTCTAGAGTGGTCTGACATTAAATAGAACTGGAACTCCAGATTATAGAACAGCTGACAAAAATAAGCCAATAAGCCAAGACCCCACTCTCAGGCAACTGAACCGGGGGGAAGGGGGCAGGTATAGCACTGTGTATAGCTCTGATTGCAGGGGCTGGGGAGTAAAAAGAGGGCTTGTTTACAAACATCCTTAATAATTACCAGATACGGTTAAAGATCAGAGTGGGAAGTTGGCTTAGAGGCTGAAGCAACGACCTGCTGGGGTGGACCTCTTCCTTCCCCCCACTTTTCAATGGGAACACGGTTGGTTTCTCTACTGGGATAGTTTGAGCTCCTTCTACCTGAGGCTAAGTGTCTGTACCTATGGAGAGGGAGAAATGTAGAGACATAAGAGTTTCATCTTCACAGTGTAGAGATTAATCTCGTAGGCCATTGAGTTAATGAAGCCTCAGTTTGAGAAAGAGTTCCCTCTACTGGCTGATCTAAGCCAGAGTCTGTTGTCTCAAGATACCTGTTCATTGTTGAAGATGTATTTAAGATAAGGAAGTTAAACTATTGAGTATAAGAAACTCATCGCTAGGTTATATTTCGTTTTTCTGATTTAGGTAGAGATTCTTGGAGTCTTCTTTTTTTCCCTCAATCAACTTTATTGAGGTATATTTTACCTAAAATAAAATACATACATACATACCTGTGTAACCACCAACATCACCCAATCAAGATATTACATACTTCTATAACCCTAAAAAGTTCCATTGTGTATTTTTGCTGTCAGTCCCCGCTCCTGATCCCCCTTGTCTCCAGGCAACCACAGATCTGCTTTCTCTTGGTATAGATTGCATTGCCTGTTTTAGAATTTTAAATAAATGAAGTCACCTAGTATGTACTCTGTGTCTAAATTCTGTCACTTGTGATAATGTTTTTGAAATGTATTCATGTTTATGTGTCAGTGGTTTTAATCTTTCTATTGCTGAGTAGTATTCCATTGTATGAATGCATCAAAATTTGTTTATCCACTTGCTAGTTGATGGACATTTGGATTTTTTCCAGTTTGGGACTATTTTGAATGAAGTGCTATCAACATTTGTATACAAGTCTTTTTTGTGGACATGTTTTTATTTCTCTTGAGTAAATACCTGGGAGTGGAATTGCTAGGTCACGTGATAAGTGTATGTTTGACTTTATAAGAAATTGCCAAGCTGCTTTCGATAGTAGTTGTATATCCCACCAGCAGTGTGTGAGAGTTCTAGTTTCTTCATATCCTTGTCAACACATGATGTTGTCAGTCTTTTTAATTTTAGTCATTTTAGTGGATGTATTGAATATATGAAAACCATTGTTAGGTTTTGTTTTGGTTTTGTTGTTCTGATGGTGAAAAGTTCCTAGAAGACTTTTTTTTAATTAAATTTTTAATTTTGAAGTAATTGTAGATTCACAATATGACTGTAGATTCTCAGTAATACAATAGAATCTATGGCTCTTTTACACATTTTCTTGAAAAACTGTAGCACAATATCACAACAAATTGGAGTCTTTTAAAAATACACACTTCTCAAAGTTTAATAAGAAGTAAACAGAAACCAGACACCATCTGATCATGCCTTGTGCTCGATTATCAGTGAGACGGGTAGAGTATGGAGCATGGGAAGCTGTCGTAACCTTAATGCTGGTCAATACTCTGAGCGTCACATTTCAGGAACTGGAAGAACCACTAATCTGTTAATATTGGCAGTGCTAACTCTTACAGTTTCCAATCTGAAAACACAATATGTGGAATTTCAAATTAGACGGCGCCGATGAGAAAGCAAGACTCAGAGTAAAGGACAAGGGGATATCAAAGCTATGAGGCAAGAGGTATTAACTTTGAGCTCTGCCAGTAAGACCTTCACTAAGTGTGTCTTTTTTTTCTCACACAGACATCTTCATCTTTTTGACTTTGGGACTGATTGTGGGTGGTCGTTCTATTCAGGGATAATCAAATAACTGAACTTCAGATAGCCCCCAACCTCATTTGAGCTAATGGCTTCAAAATATTTGGCTATATCCCAAAATAAGTAGTAAAATGAACTGGTTTGGGTTTTAGCTTTTCCTGCTTCCCCTGCCCACATCTGGTAGAAGGCTTGATGAGCAGTAAAATAGCTAAGAGGCAGGGAGTCTGAGTGGGGAGATACAGAAAGACCCAGATAATCTTCAGACTGGGTAGTTAGCCCCGACGGACTCTTGAGTTGATGGCAGTAAGAGGAAGCAAATCCTTGAGATAAATATTATAAGATGCTCCTAAGGAGAAGTAAAGACAGGAAAAGCTGAAGAACCAAATCTACTGTAATTATAAATGTAACTCTAAAAAAAAAGCCAACAAGAAAGGAAAAGATGCAAATTTGCTTGATGAAGAATGAATGTAGTGAATCTTGCCCCATGACTTCTAGCAAATTCCTTCAGATGACCATTTTAACACAGCCCCCACACTGTTGTGACAGGACAGTCACTCCTTTGGACTGTAGATTCATTTTTGATATCATGACAAAGTCAAGGTTACCTGCTGTAAGTTCTTTCGATGTCCTCTTCTCCAGCTCAAAGCGGCTGCATCATCGCTTTCCCTCTTTCCTTACTCCTGTCTCTGAAGTGTCTGCTCGCTCTCCCAGTGTGAATTTGTCCCCCTGTGCCCTTGGTCCCTCCTGCCTGTCCTAGAGTCTCACTCCATCAGGAATACATGCCCTCCTTGCGTCTTCCAGCTCTCCTTTCCTGGGACCTGCAAGCATGCTCGAATCTCCCCCATCCTTCAAAGCATGTCCCTCAGGGCTGCTGTCCCCTTACCTCGTGGACCTACAGCTCTTCTCCTCTCATTATGAAACATTTCTAAAGAGCAGTTTACGCTCTTCCGCATCCCCCACCTGTCTCCTTGACCTTGGGCAAACTGCTAGTCACCCCTTACCAACAGTTTTCTAAGGGTTGCCAGCAACCTCCTGAACTCCAGAGCCCATGGTCTTTTCTCCTGTATCATCATCCCAGTCTCATTGGACACTATGGACACACCCCCTGCCACTTGTCCCCCTGTGCTTCCTGGGATCCTGAGCTGCTACTTCTTCCCTCGCTCCTTTTCTAGGATAGCTTTGCCAATCCCTCTGCCCCACAGATTTAGGTCTCTGCTGAAGCCTCCTTCTGAGCCTTTTCTTCATCTTTCCCTGTAGTCTCTTCCCAGTAATACCACCTGCTCCCTCCATTTCAACTAAAACCTCTAAGCAGATGTCTTTGAACTTCATTGTTTATACCTTCCTTCTAAGGGCACTTTTTCTTACTCTACTTGGCGCTCTACACATACCTGTCTAGACTGTAGGGTCACTTCAGGCTGAGACTGTGCTTCTGATTCACCTTTGTATCCCCAGGCATAAGGTCTTGAATATAGTAGAGGCTCAGATGCCATTTGGTGAATGGTGTTATCTTGCCCATTGGATGTCAGGAGCCCTCATTCTGATGGCCTACTGACATTGTGGTGAAGGAAGGCCGATTAAACCCATAATCCCTCCCTTCCAAAATACTGTCCCCAGTAGCACCCCTGCTCCAGGATGTGTGGTAGTCTTCCCTGCACCAGTTCTCATAAATGACAGGGAAGCCTTCAGGAGAGAAGTCCTGGGAGTAATGGAGTCATGACTGGCGACCCCTGCACTGTTCTAAGCTGACAACAAGAGAGCGTGGCAGCATGTGCCTCTTCCAAGTGGCATCTCATTTCTTGGACGTGACTTTATATTGCTTTACAGAGGCTGGCACACTGATTCGGGAGAGCCTACCGGGAGTTGCACCTGAGCCTGGTGCCTGACTGCAGCAGACAGCTGCCTAGTTAAGGTGAATTTTACAGTTAAATTGTGTTCTGCTCAGGAATTGGGAAACTACCACGGAAGGACAAATGCAAATGAGATTCCAGTTCAGGGCAGAAACTCGTCAAGGGACAGCCACAGCCAAGTCTCTTGGGTTTGTCTTCAACTATTTTGGGGAAAAGTTATGGGCCGTTTTCCAAAGGGCTTTTGGAGAGGACAGAGGCAGCCTTGGCGCAATATGAAGAATGTGGGCTTTGGAGTATGGCTGTAGCGTTGTTCTAACAAGCACAGGCATGGCCACCTGTTCAAATGCTGGTCCTGCCACTTAGGGGCTGGGTAACCTGGGGCAAGTTACTTTGAATTTCTGAGCCTCAGTTTCATCATCTGGAAGCTATAAATAATAATACTTACCTTGTTAGGATTAGAAAAAAACACCTTAGCCCAGCACTTGGCATATAAGCCTTCAATCAATGCTAGCAATTTCCTCATTGTTATTACTTAATAAGTGTGAGACCTTGGGCAAGTCCCTTAACCTCATGGTATCCTCCTCCATCTCTTGAGGTAGTTGTGGGGATTAAGCAATAAAAGATTGATGAGGCGTTTTGCACAGGATGGGCACTTGGTAGGTGATGGCTATTATGATGAACAAGATTATTCTAAGGAGCCAGATATCAGCAAGTCTGTATCACTTACCTTAAGATAGTGGATACCTGCTGGTTAAGACTACCTGGGGAGCAAAGTACCCCCCAAAGAGCAAGAGAAGGCAAAGTAAGTGTCGGGTTTAAGGGAAAAGGTTTTCAAGTCAGATGGGTCGGGCTCCACAGCTGATGACTTGAATTCCCTTAAACTTGGTTTCTTTCTTTGAAAAATGGGGCTAGTAATAAAATAATTGCCTTTATATGGAGTTAAGGTTATGTAGCCTGGCGCACGTAGAGTGCTGAGTAGGGGACTCACACTCATTGTTAGTCTCTATAAAATATCGCCATCGTTACTGAGAATGTGGAGATTCTTGGGGAAGGGCTGGAGAGAGGAAGAGGAGGTGGGGTGGGGGGGGAGTATAACAGAAGAGGGAGGAGAGAGAAGCTGGTTAACAGCACCTAAAGGAGGTCCCAGCTTGGAAGAGACACACCTGAGTGTGAGCTGAGACCGCCTTTTACTCTCTGTATGTCCCGTGCGTGCATCTCCCATGATGCCAAGTGTAATGTCTTATACATGGAAAGTTGTCAACAGATATTTATGGAAGTAGAGGTGCCCCAGTGAGAATATATGTGTTTGACCACTGCTTCTGGAACTCAAGAGTGTGGGGTGCAGTGCCCTTCTAGAAACTCTGTGTCGGGCCTGGGGGACACTGGAACGGCAGCCCTTCTTTCCCATCTGTTCCCGGGGACCCAAGGATCTGACTAGGCCCCAAGGTAATGGTTTGATTCTTCCCCAGAGAGAACCCAGGATTGGGTCTGTTGTGAGAGCAACAGTCAACCTCATCCAGAGTTCATATACAGGGTGTCCCCACGGCCCAGCAGGTTACAACCCCAAAGGAGAAAGGAAGTGCAGAAAGAAAGGAGCCAGTCTTATTCAGTGCTGTGCTGGTGAGGCCGCTTGCTCACAGACAAGGAAAGCTTGTGAACCCAGGATGGAGGAGTCCTGCATCATCTGTTCATTGGCCAAATTGCAATGGGAAGGAAGGGCTGTTTGTTTTCCTCCCAGAACAGGAATTCTCAGAAAATCGATTCTCCCTCATTGACAATGCATACTAAGTGATTGAAAGGCCGTTAAACCCATTAATGGGATGCTCTTTAAATAAAATAAGTCCCTGAAAGGGATCTTAGACTTGGCAAAGTCAGTAGAGCTGACAGTGTGCTGGGCCAGCCCAGGGACCATAAATACAACAGAACAAATATCGGGGGGTGGGCAGGCAAACAGAGGAGAGGAATCAGGAACCTTGAATAGCTTGGTGCATAAAGGACAAATGTTGCCAGACAAGCTTAATGGCTTTTATTTTATTTTTGACAGGATTTACAAAACGAGTAGATGAGGGGAAGTTTGCATCTTGATTTCAGTTAAACACTTGGCACTGCCTCCCACCAAATTTCATGCACAAAATTAATTCAAATTGTCTTGGATGGAAGCGTGGTCACATGGGTTGAAAATTGGCTGGCACTCCGTGAACAACAGGGGGAGGAGGGCGGCCCCCTGTGGCCAGCCTGGTGCTGAGGCTTCGTTCTAATTCCTATCAGGAACTGGGGCTCCTCTTCTGCAGCTCTTAATAATAATAATAATAAGATTATTATTATCTTAATAATAATAATAATAAATGACAACATCAACTAACACTAATTATTCACATACAGTGCTCTAGACACTTTATCTTATTGAGACCCTTTGTTCTTTTAGCCCCTGATGTTTCTCTTTACTCTCCATCTTCCCTTTCAAGCAGCTAGTCAGCTGTGTTGATCGCCTCAGGGGACAAATGTGATTAGCGAATAGAGGATGCATAGTAGAGAGAAAGTATTCGGGAAAAGCAAGAAGAGAGAGGAGCTTCTGTCCTCTATCAAGACACCAATTCTCCTGAGAGATGATGTGTGTGAGTGGGGAGGACTTTGGGTCTGAGTGCTGCCATGAGAGCCCACATCTGGTTTCCCAGGCAGAGCTGCTGCCCGGGTCTCCCACACCCCCTGAGAGGGAGTCTCTGGGGCAACTACGGATGCTGCCACCACCTGCGTGGCTCAGAAGCAGAGAGCAGTCAGGTCTAGATGGACCATTTGGACAAGAATGTAGACCTCTCAGCAGGGACCTGTAAGGACTGTGGACGGTGAGTCAGCTGCCTGCTGTCTCTTCCTTCCTGGAGATGTGAGGACTTACAATCAGAAAGGGAGTCGAGTTATGGGAGTTTTATAGCTGGAGGATTAGCTCTGTGAGTCCTCACAGAACTGCTATAAAATACAGACAAGGAAACTGAGGCACAGAGAGATAAAGTAGTGTAGCCAGATAGAAACCTAGGCAGGAACCCCCCACTCTACTGAGATTTTGCCCTCGCTGAAGGACCTCCTGGTTTTAGTCCAAGCTGCTGTTTCATGTAAGGGAAGAACCACTTGGAGACTATGGTGAGTGCAGTTAAATTTGGGGAGATAAATAGCTGCACCGGGGACAGCAGCGATATCCACGAAGCTCTGTTTTGTGTTACGGGCCACTGTAAATTCATGCATTCATTCACTCACTCATTCACTCGTTCTTTTGTTTATTCAATGAACGTGTGTATTGGGAGCCTATCGTGTGTCAGGCATTGGGTAGACAAGCCTAAGTCTCTGAGTCAGGCCCCGTCTCTGCTCTCCCAAGGCTGGTGCCTGGTGAGGGCACATGTGCACGCACACACACGCACACACACACACACAAGGGCAATTCCTTTCAAGGCTGTTTTTATTTTTCAAATGTCCTGAACATATTCCCTGATTTGATCCATTTTCAATAGCATTGAACTATTTTTTTTTTTTTTGAAATTTACCAGATTCAAAGCTCATTATTTGAAAAAACCAGTGAGCTCGATCAGCACATATTTGGTCGATTGAGTATTGACAAAGGTATTGAAGCAGTTCAATTGGAAAAGGGTACTTTTTTCAATAAATGATGCTGAAACAAATGGATATTTATATGGAAAAAAAACCAGCCTTGAGCTTTATCCCACTTTATACACAAGTGTTAACTGAAATGGCTCATAGACCTCAGTGTAAAAGCTGGAATTATAAAATACAGAAGAAAAGAGAATATTTTTATAATTTTCTTTTAGGTAAAGTCGTCTTAGGACATAAAAAGCAATAATCATCAAAAAAGATAAATTTGACTTGATTAAAATAAGGCATTTTGATTCTTTGAAAGATACTATAAGAGATTGAATAAGCAAGCCAGATATATGATTACAAAACATACATCTCACAAAAAATGCCTTTTATCAATATGTAAAGACGTCTTACAATTTAGTATTGAATGATAAGAAAAACAACTCAGTTTTTTTACTTTTTAAAAATTGAAGGATAGTTGATAGTGCTGTGCCAATCCCTGCTGTACAGCAAAGTGACTCAGTTATATACATACAGACATTCTTTTTTTTTTTAATATTCTTTTCCATTATGGTTTATCCCAGGAGATTGGATATATTACCTGTGCTATATAGTAGGACCTTGTTGTTTATCCATTCTAAATGTAATAGTTTGCATCTAACAACCCCAAATTCCCAGTCCATCCTTCTCCCTCCCCCCTCCCCCTTGGCAACCACAAGTCTGATCTCTATGTTTGTGAGTCCATTTCTGTTTTGAAGACAAGTTCATTTGTGCCATATTTTAGATTCCACATATAAGTGATATCATATGGTATTTGTCTTTCTCTTTCTAAGTTACTTCACTTTGTATTATAATCTCTAGTTGCATCCATGTTGCTGCAAATGGTATTATCTTGTTCTTTCTTATTGCTGAGCAGTATTCCACTGTATATATGTACCACATCTTCTTTATCCATTTATCTGTCAATGGACATTTAGGTTGCTTCCATGTCTTGGCTATTGTGAATAGTGCTGCTATGACCATAGGAGTGCGTGTATCTTTTTGAACTATACTTTTGTCCGGGTGTACGCCCAGGAGTGAGATTGCTGGATCATATGGTAATTCTACTTTTAGTTTTCTGAGGAACCTCCATACTGTTTTCCACAGTGGCTGCACCAACCTACATTCCCACCAACAGTGTAGGAGGGTTCTCTTTTCTCCACACCCTCTCCAGCATTTGTTATTTGCAGCTTTTTTAATGATGTCCATTCTGACCAGTGTGAGATGTTACCTAACCGTAGTTTTGATTTGCATTTCTCTAATAATTAGTGATGTTGAGCATCTTTTCATGTGCCTACTGGCCATCTGTATATCTTCTTTGGAGAAATGTCTATTAAGCTCTTCTGCCCATTTTTCGATTGGGTTGAGTTGAGTTGTATGAGCTGTTTGTATATTTTGGAGATTAAGCCCTTGTTGGTGGCATCATTTGAAAATATCTTCTCGCATTCCATAGGAACAGCTCAGTTTTAAAATGGGCAAAAAATATGTACAGAAATTTCACAAAAGAAAATATATAAATGGCACAAAAGATCCAGAAAAGCTGTTCAACATCTTTAGTCATGAGGAAAATGGAAATCAAAACCACAATGAGAAATTACTGCATACCCATGAGAAGAGCTAAAATTTAAAAGGACTGACAATACTAAGTGTTGGTGAGTATATGGAGCAACTGGAACTCTCATACACTGTTGTGTTTGACCATTATATTTCATTGAGAAATAGCATGTGGTGTATAACACAGGCTGCTGCCATCCATTATAAACAAGGCTCTGGAAAAGCTTTGGGGCACACTGCCCCCTTGCCGAAAGCTAGATCAAAATGCCTTGGTGCTGTGGACTGGATGCCCGTGGTGTGCTGTGGAACACACATAGACAAGAAAAACTTCACTGAGGGCTTCCTGGAGGAGGAGTCCTGGTGGTTCTGAAGGAGAAGGAATTCACTGTGAAACTAAGCTAAGTCACCCTTTTAGAATTGGGTAAGTTGGCAGTGGTAAATTTTTTGGTTTTCTTTTCAAAGCAAATGGCCTCTTGTGTGACCCATGTTTTAGAGAACAGGGGCAAACTCCAAACTGTGAGTCTCGTTGGTATCTTAGATGGTGAAACAGCAGATTTGATTCTTCCTTTGCAAGTTCCTTGAACAAAGATCTCCTCCATTCACCTGGGCCCCCATCATTGGTGATTTGCTTGTGTTTCTGGATAAGGGCCCCATGGATCAATGCTTGCCTTCACCCCTGCCTGTTTGAGGGTGGCAAACAGAGCCAGCTGATGCCTGGACGATAGAATAACAACACTGCCCTACATGGCTGTTCACTAATGTGTTGGGGGGAAAGGGTTTGTGTGTGGCAGGAGGCAAGGATCTTTGCATCTTCGCCGTGGAGATCTGCTCCTGAGCAGATCTCCTCGTGAACACAGGGGAGCTATTTTCCTCCTATGTAAGAATGAGTAAGAAAAGCCTCAAAGATGTTCAAGGTCACCTCCTGTGGCCACACCTGGGCAAGCAGGGCTTCTCCCTGTATTACACTTGCTTTTGTTTTCCTCCTTGCGGTCTTCAAAAGATAAGCAGTTTCCAAAGATCTATCCTAGGCCCTTGTCTCTGCTCTCGACTCTCGGCACTCCCATACACCCCATGGCTTCATCTTTCACCTTTGTCCATCTAGCGCCTGCTCTGGCCTGACACTGAGTCTGTGAAGGTGAATCTAGCCCAGGCAGGGCCCTCTGGATGCACGCACAATCGTACAAAAAGAAGCCATCACAGACCCCTGATTGGGTGGCGAGTGTGTGACAGAGGCCTGCTCAGAGTGCAGACCCCAGTGATAACATGACGGAGAGTGTGATTCAGGGCGTCAGGGGCGTGTTTGTCAAGAGGTGATGATCTTGGAAGACAAATAGGGAGATGGTTGGGGGGAAGGGGTTGAAGAGGGGAGGTGTATTCCAGGTGAAAGGAATATCATGAACAAAGGCATGGAATTGCTTTGGGGAATTACCAATATATTGGCTTGATTTATAATCTTAACAGCAAACTCCCATATAGCTCTATGTGTAAAACTCTGTCCAAGCTTTTTTCACACTCCTACCTATCCTTCAAAGCCCGGCGCAAACGATGCTTTCCCTGTGAAACCTTTCCTGATCATTCTTCTTGGAAACAATCTCACTTTCTTCTGGACTTTCCTAGCAGTTGACCTATGACATTTATTTCTTTATCTTGTAGTGTAGTTAATAAAGTATGTTTGATATCCTTCATTTGGCTTTAAGCCCCAAGGGCCTGGATACGGGCAGAGGCACGTTTCACCCTTCCCTTATACACTTAACACAATAACTAGTACATATTTTCATATTTGCTACTAAAAAATTTTTGCCCTGTCAATGAATGAATGTAAGAGTGAACAGTCTTTTCAGGTACTATTGTGGTAACTACATCACAGGGAATTTATCCCAGGACCCCTGCGGATACCAAAATCCACTGATCTTCAAGTCCCTTATATAAAATGGCATAGCATTTGCATATAGCCTACACACATCCTCCTGTATACTTTAAATCATCTCTATATTACTTATAATACCTAATACGATATAAGTGCTATGTAAATACTTGCCAAAGCAAGGCAAATTCACGTTTTGCTTTTTGCAATTTTCTGGAATTTTTTTCACCAATATATTTGATCCTTGGTTGGTTGAACCTGAGGATGTAGAAGCCGCAATTACGCACAGCTGACTACACTGTCACTTTTTCCTTCTCTAAATCACTAGTTGAGATTTAACATTCAAACCCCTTTTCTGAAGTGCAGAACTTCTTTCTAGAGGACAAGGTATTCCTTGCACTTTTAAATCGGCCCAGGTTAACCTTGTGAATCATGCTGTTTTAGTAGTTCATCACTATCCTACATTCACCCTTTTTCTATAAGCTCATCCCTGGAAAAGTTCTTTCTGGGACTTTCCTGTCCTTCTATCTGCTGGCTTCCAGGTTCCTCCTTGGTTCTGGGGTGACAATGCCTTTTTTTGAAATCACCTCACTCCAGCTGATGAACTCCCTGAAATTTGCCCAGAGAATGTCCAGATAGTCACACTGGTGGTGCACCGTGTTTCTCTCCTCCCCTTTGTGATCTTGAAGCTAATTCCCTTAAGTGCTCCAAAGCCTTCTTCCATCTGCCCGTGCTTTCCACATCTCCTTGACCTCACCTTCCCCACTGCTCCCCGAGAGTCTCCTGCGCGGGTGACACAGACATCATGTCCATTTCCAGACCTCATTGTTTTCCTCCAGGAAAGCTGTAGTGCATCTAAAATTAACTTTCTTTTGTTTTACATTTTGAGCAATCCTAGGTTTTTTTCCATGCTATGTATCATGAAAAGCACTTGGCTTAAATGTGCCACATAGTCAAGGAGTATTTACCTCAATTCACCTCCGTGTCAAACGATCCTCTGTAGCTCCCTCAGATAAATCAGAGCCCAGACTTTCATGTCATGGACATCAGTATTAATTGAGCACACATTATGTGCCAAGCATTGTGAATAGTTTGGTGGGGAAGACAGGTGTGAAGGGAGGACTCCATGAGTTTAGTGCCCCAGGAACAGGGATCAGGGGAGAGAGGTGTGTGTTGGCAGAGTTCATCCGGGAATCGATACCTGAGTTCAGTCTCAAAGGAGAAGATGGTGCTCACAGGTGCAAGGCATGGGATGGCGGAAGGAAGAGGATGGAATATTCCAGGCAGAGTGGAGAGAATATAGGACCGGCCTCATTTATGAAGCCATTTCTCTCTCTCAGCATTTCCGCTCTATTGCTTTGGGCATTTCGCTTAATGGACATCTGGTCTCCCCTGCTCTATTTTAAGTGTCTTAGGAACAAAGATGCTGCCACTTCCTTGGCATTTCATGAAATTCCTAAAAGGAGCAGGCACTATTAAGAAGAACAGATGCTGGGTAGGTGTTGGAGGAGTGAGCAAAAGGTCTGCAGAGTGGGCTCCTTTAAATGGAATGGAAGGTTTTGTCTTCCTGTGTAAAGATAACTCCACTCTTGCCTTAAAATGAAGCGTGAACAGACGATCAACAGCTTCTTGCTTTGGCCTGGGTGTGGTAACATCTAGTCCATTAATATGTTTTTGGGCCCTTTCCACTGACATTTTTTCCTGAAGCTGCGCTGCAGCATTTCTGAGGTCCTTGTCTTCCTCTCCAGTCGTTTGCACACCCCCGGGTAAGAAGGGCTTTCTCTCTCTGTTTATGAACAAGGTGATGTGTGTCAAATTGCCTTGGCTTAACCAGGCAATTGTGCACCTTTAAAAGGTACGGGGAAATGTTTCTCTGTGGTCATATTGGCCCACTATGCACATCTGTTCTCTTGACCAAACTCCAGCAATCTGCCCTCGCTTAGCTGCAAATTCCACAACCTGCTCCTGGCCGGCAGCCCAGGCCCCACAGGAGCGTATCTGTGTGGCCAGCCGGCTGGGTTTTTGGCCGTCTAGAGGCCACTGGAGGGTGGCAGTCAAAGGAGTCAAAGTTCATGGGTCCCCACAGCTTCAAGACATCCCTGGGAAATCTACAAAGATCTTAGGAGGGACCCAGAGGAAAAGGAGGGGAGAAGAGAAGAGAATTTGTCTGGAGAAAAGGCGTGTGCACTGCTTTGGGGAAGTTTGAGTGGGAACTGAATCCAATATCCACGTGGCTTTTCCTTTTAGAAGATGACCTACACGGGGGTTAATTTGATTAAAAGCCAGACACATTTTTGTCTTTCCCCAAACTCTGGCTTTCCCCCAAATTCTATTCATGTGTTCCACACTTTAGTAAATCCCCGTGAATAACACGCAACCCTGATGGGGAACAATGCAGAATTAGGCCTAGTTGCCTTCATGGAGGATTTTATTTCCAAAGACCACCAAAGATACCCAGCGCCCCGTGACTTCTCCCCACCCCTACGACCTCCACCCCTTTCCCAGCCATCCTCGCTGCTCCCCTGGATTATCACACCTGCTCTCCTTGCATCTGCTCTTTCCCACCAGTCTCTTCTCAGCACAGGTGCCAGAGTTTGCCTCTTAAAATAGGGCAGCCTGGGAACATAGCAAATATTTTATAACAACTATAAATGGAGTATAACCTTTAAAAGTTGTGAATCACTATATTGTACACCTATAATTTATATAATATTAGACATCAGTTGACCAATAGGGTGGCTTGTGTCATGTCTCTGCCCAAAACTCTCCAATGATTTCTCATCTGACGCAGAATAAAAGCCTAGATCCTCATATTGGCCATCAGGGCCCTCAGCCACCCCTCCCCTTGTTACCTCTCTGTCATTCCTCCTCGCCCTGTAGCTCACTCTGCTCCAGCCACGTTGACCTTCTGGTCCTTTTGCTGGAATGCTCATCCCCCAGGTGTCTCCGGGTCTTTGCTCATCCCCCAGCAGGTCACTCCCTTGCTGTCTTCCGGTCTTCACTCAGATGCTGCTTCCCCCCACCCCCCACCCCCGCCGGCCTTCTTATCATCCCCGTTTGAGATGGCTCTCATGCCCACCCAGCACTTCCTCTTCCACTTCCCTGGTTTAGTTTTTCCACAGTACTTCTCACCCTTTGACATACTATAGATGCTGCTGCTTGGTTTTCTATTTATCTCCAACTTAGGTGTAGGGGGCCAAGTAAACTAAGGAATCTTCATTCCAGGCTGGGAACACGGGTTGTGGGGTGATGGTTCTTGAGAACGTGCTGGTCTTTTCTTCTCCACCCTTGGGAGAAAGCTGTGCTTTCCTGCTGTTCTTGTCACTGTGCTGTAAATGCCTGTGTGGAATCAGTGCCCGGTGGGAGAGGTGCCCACACGGGCTGGGAGGTGAGTAGGCAGGTGGCCCGAGGACTGGCTACTGCAGGCACTTCAAGACACTTAATTATGCCAGCTTAACTGGCCTCTTCGTCATTAGAAACATAGGGAAGGTGCTTGATGCCCCCACGGGCCTCTTATGTGGTTGATAACACCTCCCCATCTGTCTCCAGCAACTGACCCCTCCAGCTTCTTAAGAGCTCAGTCAGAGCTTTGCCTTAACCAGGAGAGAGCTGGGCTGTGGAGAGGTTAAATGTGGGGCATCTCTGCTTTCTTCAGTGGAGTGATTTCTGGAATTCAGTGGCTTTGGCTTTTTTTTAAAAATTTAAACAAACTGACTCTGAGGTTAACTTCCTTTTTAATTGATTAATCTCGTATGCTTGGAAATTACATGTACTTCTGGGATTTGGTTCTCCCAGAATTGAATAAATTTGCCATTTATGGTTAAGAGCAAAACTCAAGAGATCATTGTGAGCAAAGCAAAGCAAACGCGTGTTTCCTTTCTTAGACATGGATCCTTGCCTTATTATTCTCGCACCAATTGTAGATAAACTGACTGAGTTAGACTGAGTGAGAATGCCTGGGTTCCAAGCCCAGCTTACCCGCTCCACATTACAAGTTCCTCACTGATAAAATTGGGATACCAGTAGTATCTACCTCTTAGCTATTATGAGTTAAGGCAGGTGTCACCATAATGTGTGTGAGTGTAGAGTAAAACTCAATAAACGGTAGCTGTCATTATGGCTAGCCCCTAAGTACACACCTTCTGACGGCAGATCAAAGCCAGCTAATCACAGTCTATAAACTTTGACGTGAACAAGAGGGTTTACAATCCTGAGTCCGTGTCACAATATATTATTCATGAAACATGGCTCTAAGGTGCTCTTTTTATTTGGAAAGTGATTGCTGGCATTGGATTTTATGGTTTTTGTTTGTTCTGCTTTATAGAGTGTATAACTTGGGAAAAGTGTACTTTAAGCTCTTTCTTCTTTGCAATACTTCTTTCAGTCTCTTGCCTGATGCCCAATATTTGTGTCATATTAGATGTGTTCATTTATTTGTTCAACAAATATTGAGCCCCGACTTCATCTTCCTAGGGCCTCAGACCTGAATCCCCTATGTCCCTGTGCATAGGGAGGCCCAGTTTTGTGCAGGCAGACATCTGCCTACGTCAAGAGTCATATCACTTCATATCACAGATAGGAAATATGTCGGAGTTGGGAGAGGAAGCAGCTCTCTGTGTCTCGAGGAAAGGAGGAGCGCCAGGGAGACTTTGCATGCAGGAAGCACAGGGAGAGGAATGGGAAGCACGTGACATTCTTTGTACTAAGACTGTGAGTGGTGTGATAGGGCCCAAAGCAGGTTACACACTGGGAGGCAGAAGACAAGCCAACAGAGTCCAGATTATAAAGGAATTTCCAGGCCACGCCAAGGATCTGGGGCTTTATGTGTGTACGCTAAGAACATTTCCACGGGTTTAATGGAGTAAGATAGCATCAGATTTCCATTGTAGAAGGAAAGGGGCTGTGACTAGAGGCAGGGACACCAGTTAATAGTAATAGCTCATGTTTTTTTTTTTTTTTTTAACAGCTTTATCGGAGTATAATTGCTTTACAATGGTGTGTTAGTTTCTGCTTTATAACAAAGTAAATCAGCTATACATATACATATATCCCCATACTTCCTCCCTCTTGCGTCTCCCTCCCACCCTCCCTACCCCACCCCTCTAGGTGGTCACAAAGCACCGAGCTGATCTCCCTGTGAATAGCTCATGTTTTAACTCACAAGTCCCCTGTGAGATGGGCACTACTGTTACCACTTTACTGATGAAGAAACTGAAATACAGAGAAGAAACTATCCCAAGGTCACACAACGAAGAGGAACCACTTGGATCTGAACCCTATCAACATGACTCCAGAGTCTGGATATGGAAACACTAGGCAATGGAATCTTTCTAGATATCTACTACCTAAGAAACTATAATAATAGTTCTCATGAGAAATGATGACTACCCAAACCACCTGTGTAGTACTGAAGCTGCAGGATACGGGACAGTTGTCCTCTGGAGCAGAGATTTCTACATGTCCACTCAATATCCGTTCTGTCTCTTAGAACTCCCAGTTTTTATTGGAGCATCTGACTGACTGGAATATAGACTCTCTTTCCCAGCTATCCCTGCACTAGATGTGGCCATGAGACAACGTTCTGGCAAATGAGATATGGCAGCTTCTAGAAATTTTCCTAATAATTAGCACATGCCCCTTGCCTCTTTCTTCCTTATCACTTTCTCCATCCTGCTGCGTGGAATGTGGACGTGGTGGCCACCATCTTGGATATGACAGCAGGAGCTACTCACTGCTGTCACTGCTGAAGGAGCATGGCTACCTGAAGTCTTCGTGGAGCAGGGCTGCCACACCAGCCTGAACTGCCTGCTCTGGGATTTTCCCTGAGAGATAGGTAAACTTTTATTTTGCTTCAGACAGTGTTA
Organism: Neophocaena asiaeorientalis asiaeorientalis; assembly: GCF_003031525.2. Taxonomy (NCBI): domain Eukaryota; kingdom Metazoa; phylum Chordata; class Mammalia; order Artiodactyla; family Phocoenidae; genus Neophocaena; species Neophocaena asiaeorientalis. The sequence continues at coordinate 4,640,734 of NW_020174149.1, forward strand.
TTTTGGGTCTCAGTTATTTTCAGCCAAACTTGATTCTTACCAATGCATCCCCCAACTTCTTAGAAGAAAATTATAAAGTATTAGAAATATGATAAGGTAGAATTATCAAAGTAGATGAAGTCAATTACGCAAGTTGTGAAACATAAAAATCGTGGTTCAATTTATTTTGCAACAGTTTAAAATTCCCAAGACTTTTGTCGACATACAAAATAAAAACAAGGAAAACTATGATCTGTGGAAGCGGTGGATCTGAGTTCCCAGTGTGGCAGAGCCAGGAGACGTGAGTGTGTCAGCATTCCATTGTGTTAGGGCCACACTCGCCCATTGCTACCCCCAGAAAGAAAACAGCCACCTGTAATGGATTTGATTGTCATTTCAAACTCCCCACCTTGTCCCATGGTAGGATTATATATCCACACCCTTTATCACCTGACATTGGCAACGCTTCCTGGTGGAGTCGACAGAAAGGACACTCTCTCATCATTGATTTTAGGCTTGGCCATGCTTAGTCTATGGAATGTTAGTGGATGCGATACAGGTAGAGGCTTGAAACGTGCTTTGGTGGTTTTGCTTGCCCTCTTACACTCCTGCCATCTCCTGTGAGAAGCACACATCGTTAAGTGAAATGCTCATGTATGAAAATATACGAATGCTCCTTTTGCGTCTAGTTCAAAGATACGAAGATATCGACCGAGAAGCACTACGATCCGAAATGATCTCAGTGATCCTTTTTTGGTAGCAGCTTTATTCAGACATAATTCAATACCATACAATTTATCCATTAAAAGGATACAGTTCAAAGGGTCTTCATATATTCACAGATTTGTGCAGTCATCACCACAATCAATTTTAGAACATTTTCATCAGCCCGAAAAGAAACCCCGGACCCTTTAGTAGTTACCACCACTCCCCAACTCCCAGCCCCTTTCTCCATCCCTAGGCAACCACTAATCTATTTCCTGTCGCTGTAGACTTGTCTATTCTGGGCTTTTCATATAAATGGAATCACACGTTATGTGATCTTTTGGGACTGGCTTCTTTCACTTTGCATAATGTTTTCAAAGTTTATCCATGTTGTAGCATGTATCATTGCTTCATTACTTTTTACTGACAAATAATATTCTATTGTGTGGATATGCCACATTTTAGTTATCCATTCGTCAGTTGATGAACTCAGTGGTACTTTTGAGTACCCACAGAAATACACAGAAGGAAGAAGAGTGGTGGAGTGGGCTAAAGACTTTATGGGACAAAAGACTGTTGGAATGTACTGGCCATGTACATACGATGGTTCCATCCACACACAGTTCCATTTCTCATAGTAAATAAAGAAGTTGGCATATGATTTGATATGTCTCTCTGAGACTTGCTAGCATGTACCAGTGCCCCCAGGTGCAATCAACTCGTAGTCACAAATGCAATGATGTTTCTATAGCACTGAGGCCAGACTCTAGGTGGGTGAATTCGCCAAGGCAAATGCCACCTTCAGTCTGAGTGACCAGGTGGTCTTTCTGGGCCACAGTCAGTGGCATTTATTTATTTTTTTAAAAAATTCTGTATAACTCATGGAGACTGAAAGTTTCTTTCCTTGAAACCCAGGTAATTAAGTCATTTCTTCTCTGTGGTCCATTGTGTATGGTGACGATATCAAAATTCTGAGTGTTACTTCCTCCTTCACGGCCTGAATTCTTGGACATTTTTATTTTACTGAACCAGCAGGTTTACTGATGCCCAGGGTCAAACATATTTGTCTCTATCACTCACATTACACCAAGGAGCTTTGTCATCTCTATTACAGTGAGCACACTGCAGTGACTAAGGAGTCCTGGAGTCCCACCAGACTAGAAATGTGACATGTCAGACTAGAGGAATTTTCTCTGGAGCAGTGACTGCCGACCCTAAGGACGAGGTGTCACTATTTCAGGAGCGTGTACTTTGAAAGCAGAGCAACATTTTGTCCCATTGTTTTGATTTATTTTCATCTTAATATTTAATTTAGATCAAAGATCAATTATTATTAAAGGAGGGGAAGAGGATTTTATCTCATCAAAAGTGTTCAGGGACTTGCAATTTGTAGATTAATAAGTCTTGGAGGTCTAATCCAAAGCATAGTGGTTATAGATAACAATACTGTATTACAAACTTCCAAGTTGCTAAGCGACTAGATCTTAATTGTTCTCACCACACAAAAAAGAAATAATCATTATGTGACATGATACAAGTGTTGGCTAATGCTACAGTGGTAATCATACTGCAGTATAGGAACATGTCAAATCAACATGTTTTTGTACACCTTAAACTTACTTAATGTTATATGACAATCATCTCTCAATTAAAAAAATGAAAATCTTTAATGGCAAAAAAAGTGTTCAGGGGAACATGGGTTTAGAAAGTTTAAAAACGACTACATGACAAAATAAATAAATAAATAATAACGTGTGGGTAGTAAACCCCAGTGCCTCCAGGACCAGACAGGAAGAGCCAGTCAGATGGGTTGGAAGGGACAACCTCAAGCTGGGGAATGGAGATCGGCCACATTCTCTTATTAAGCTGATAACGTTAGACACGAATAATCAAGAGGTGGGTAAAAATATACTTAGCATGAAATACACTCTTGAATAACCCCTTGATAAAAGAGAAAATTGAAAAGTAAATTATGAAGTATCTAAGAAACAAGGGAAAGTAGAATACTTCCTATGGATCTATGGGACAGCGTGAAAGCTGTACTCAGAGGGAAAAGTATAGCCCAGCGGTCCCCAACCTTTTCTGGCACCAGGGACAGGTTTCATGGAAGACAATTTTTCCACAGCCCAGGCCGGGGTAGGAGGGATGGTTCAGGCAGTAACGCTAGCGATGGGGAGAGGCAGATGAAGCTTCGTTTGCTGGCCCGCCGCTCACCTCCTACTGTCTGGTTCCTAACAGCCCTGGACGTGTAGCGGTCCGCAGCCCAGGGGTTGGGGACCCCTGGTATAGCCAATGCTTTTATTGGGGTTAGCAAACTTTTTCTGTAAAGGGCTAGGGCTTTGTGGGCCATATGGTCTCTGTTACAGACTCTTTTTCTGACAGTGCTTTAAAAATGTAGAAACCGTTCTTAGCTGCCAAGTTGTACAATAACAAGCTGTGGGTCCTATTTGGCTCATGTGTAATAGGTTGGTGACCCCTGCTTTTATTATTAAGGAGGACTCCTCCCCCCCAAAACTTCAGTACTAATCTTAAGAAGCAGAAAAAAATGTTAACAGCAACAAATGAAGCTACAATGAGAAATTAATAAAGACAAAAGCTGAAATAAATGGCATAAGAAACAAAAAGAAAATAATAGAAAGAATTCATAAATCCAAAAGCTGGGTGTTAAGACCAGTAAAATAGAGAAACCCTTGGAAGTTTGACTACAAAAAGGAGAGCAAAAATGTACAAAATTAGCAATGAAAGAGGAGATATATCTACAGGAAGGATTTTTTTTAAATCGAAGAGAATACTACATGCAACAAAATGGCAATAAATTTGAAAAGCTAAAATAAACAATCTCCTAGCACACACTATCAAAATTGATCCAAGAAGAAATGAAAACTGAGGAGACCAAGTGCCATAGAAGAAAGACGATTAAAGGTTTACCATTGGAAAAGACACCAGTATCAGATGGGTTCACAGGTTTACATACTCTTTAAAAAACAAATAATTCTACTAGTTTAAAAGAAAACCTTCCAGGTAATAGAAAAAGATGGAAAATTCTGTAAATTCCTCTTCTCAGAAAGGAAGGAGTTAAAAGTTCTAGAATAGGAGCAGCAGCTAAATTTTATCTTGAATGCCAACCCAGATCAATGGGTAGTGTCTGCTTGGAGGCCCTGTGAAAGAGATTGTGAGACCCAGTTGAGATCCCGTGAAGAAAAATTGGGGTCTGATTTACCATCCCTGACTCAGCCTGGAATATAAATCAAATGGATCTTATGGGATTTTTTCCACTGGCATAACCAGGAACTACTCTGTGATATCTTATGGGTTTCTGATCAATTTATTTGAGAAAACTTACACGTTCAGTAAAATTTATATTCCTCTAATGACAATTCAGCAGACATATGAAAATCATCTAGATTAAACCTCGAGACCCAAATCTAACTGCATTAATCCTCACTGCTCTGGGTGTAGCAAATGTATCGGAAGAAACCAATAAGCTCATGGGATACTTTCCAGTTTGAGGACCATCATGGGAAGATTATCTTCCCATCGTTGGTGCTTTTGCTGATTTGTAGCTGAAAGGAAATCTTGCCATTCCATTGATTGAAAAGTGACCTCAGAGCTTTCTTTTCCTAATTCACCAAGGGCAGAAGTAAACAGAGGACATCTCTTCCATTCCCAAGAGGCAGCTCGTTCAAGTGTCTGCGGTGGCCAGCCCTGCCTGGGCTTCCATAGTCTATCACAGCGCCCCCTGCAGGTAGACAGAGGAAAAAAGGGCCAGACTCAGTAGAGAGGATTACGGGAACTGCCAGGGCAATGAGTACCTCTTCATCATTATACAAAAGGGAATTGTAGTTTTACTCTCCTTGTTTTTATGATGAAGTAAGATAAAATAGAAAAGAAGAGCGAGAGAAATGATTGCTTAGGAAACGGCCTCAAACCTAGCACATGTTTATTTAAGCGTTTCTGTGCAAACATAACCCTGGGTGTCCGTTAAATCAGTAGGCATGTCAGTTGGCACTTCTGGTTACAGACCATTTTACGGTCATACATCATTCATAGCCGTAAAAGCCATTTGCCCTCTGTCACCCAACCAATCAGGATCCAGCCAAGAGGAAGCAGAGCAGGAGCCTAGCGGTCTTCTCTGGGCTCCTCTGAATTTCCACAACTAGGTTCAGCAGAATGTCACAGAAAATTAACTCTCCCGGGTTATTAAGAACCTCTTCTCTACCCTCTCTCCACTGAAGAGCAATATATGATTTCAGGCTAATATTTACCCCATCACAAGCAACAATTTGTGACGTACAGGACAAAAGTACACTGGGCATCACACACAAATCCAGCGTCATCCCTGCTGCTCTGAGCCACTCGAATGAAAGGACACGAATAGGGAGCTGATCGCCCGTGCCTCGGCAGTTCACTCCTAATGCCCACTTTGAGCAGATTTGAAATTGCTGTCATCATCTAAGCCACCCAGCGACTAACCTTGACCTGCCCTCGCTTCACTCTTGCGAGTTCCCATGTTTTCACTCTTCACCTCCTCACTGTTATTTTGTTATTGACACTGAGAAGCCTGCTGAGGCCTGATGATGGCCTCAGGCCTTGCAAACCATGCGTCTTTGGGTTCTTGCCAAATGCTGTTGCCTCTGAGATGGTATTTCACCTGAAATGCCTCCCCAGATCTAGGGTCTTCCTTTTATATTTATTACCGCTTAACTCTTTCTTAGTGCACACCTTCATTTATGAATAAGGCTCATCGCGGTTGTCATAACCCCAGTGGGCACCAGGACAGCCCCATCTGGTCACCCCACTCCATCTCTGCTTGGGCATTTCGCATGTCTTCAGCCTCTCCAGTCGTAACAGGCTAGGATCAATTTTCCAGTGGCAGCTTGGAAATAATAGTGTGAAATGTACATTAATACAGAAATATATTGTGAAACTGTCCTTAAACAAACAAATGAGCCACTTTAAAATATTACTGCTATAAATGACCATGACAGTAGCACAGCACATATAATAAAAAATAACTGCTGAAGAGAAGCTGCTGAATTACTATAGCAATAAACCAGATGTGATTATTATCGTTTAACACGGTCATTGAATAGCATGAATCCCTGAAGCCATTAAAATATTTATGATTAAACATTTGCTATTTCTTAGAACATATAGTTGGGTACTAAAAAACTGTTAAAGTATTATTTCAGCTAATATATGCCAGTTCTATCATAGAGGTCAACCGACATTGCATGACTCCTTTAAAAGAGGGATGAACAGCTGCCTCTCCATAGCTGGACATATTTCAGGATGTGTATGCTAGTACTGTATACCCTCATGGTTCTGGGGAGAATGTATATACTACACACTACTAAGGTAAAAATATGTTCCTATTCTGTATGAACAGATGTGGGCTTGGGGGCTGTACTGGTCATTCTTCTAGAAAAAAAGCACATGTAGCAGATGCTTTCAAAGGCCTGCTCGTATCGCCTTTTCCCTTGGTACTTGCCCTGAGCATCCTTCAGCAAGCCTCTCAACCAGAAGGCCTTCACTGGGCCAGCAGGAGGCTGAAACACTGGGGCATTAATGCCCCAGGGAGCAGCCCTCAGCCCTGGTGGATAGAAGTTGGAGAATAAATATCTTGGCCAAATTTACAGACATACCTCTCTTTTGAAATCTGTCCCTTGGCCATGCTCTTGATACCCTCGTCTTTTCCCTGATGATTGTTTTGAGTTCAAACTTCAGTTCAGTTAAACGTTAGGTGGGATTTTTTGTGCTGAACAAAAATAGTGCAACCAGTGTCTTCTCAAATTTAACTAGAGACACTTCTGTACCATAAGGTCAGTCTTCCCGGGTGTTTGCTTCTCATCTCTTTCCCTGTTTCCCGGCAGTTCCAGCTCCATCAGCAGATGAGGGTTGTTGCCAGGAAAGGAGCTCATCCATCCATGGAGCATCCTGGTGATGGCCCAGGAGTGTCGGGCTCAGTGCAGGAGAGAAGAGATGAATGAGAATTCTTCAGCACTATGGCTTGGGGCTTACCTGAATATTTTAATTACTCATGCTACCAGAATTGACTGCTTTTTAAAAATGAATACCAACAGTAATCACCTTTCCCTATATCTTTAGAGACAAACATTATCCAAGAAATAAGATGCCTGAGTTGTTTGAGCCCTGCTAGGGCACAATGTGTTGAGAAATAAAAAAGCAGGGATTTTAGAGAGAGACCTAGATTTGAGCCCCAGATCTGTTCCTGACCTGGTGTGTAGATATAAAGCACATGTTATATAACTGTTTTGAGCCTCCTAACTTGCCAGAGGCTCAGTGTTCTTATAAGTGAGGTGACCATTGCAATCGTATAAATTGATATGTGTGTAAAGCATTCATATATACTACCATATTAGTGATAGGTATTTAATAAATGTTAATTTATTAGATGAGGAATGAATGGTGAATTTACCCACACTCTCATGGTGACAATTTAATTCTTGGCATAAGATATCACCTATTGGGAACCCATTTGGTTCCCAGCATGTCTCTCTCTAGTTTCCCATCATATGATTTTGGCAGTGTTATACAGCTCTGTCATGTGGGTTCCATGTTTGCCCTTATACTCCCAAGTTATAGTTGTAGGTCCATTCTGTTCTTGCTATGGTTTCACGTTTGTAGGTTTAATAACCTGGACCCTGGTCTGATGTATGTACAGGAAAACTCACAAAGCCTCAGAGTGGAATAAAAAACATTTTCGAAGACCCCTGCTGGCTCAGTCAACCCTAATGAGCTATTAGGTCATTAGAGACTCTTTGCCATCAATTAATCATTAGATCAGCAACCATTCATTGAGGACAGTGGGGGAATTCATCTTAAAGGGATAGTAATATTAGCATACAAAGGACCCATTGCTGGCATCTCTGAAAATCTGAAAAGTAGCTCCATGTGGTCTTTTCAACTTGTCAGTTCCTCCAAAGTCTGACAGGAGGGCTCATCCAGTATAGTGGCTTAAATTTTCAGGTTACCTTGCCTTGGAAAGAATTTCCAATGAAAGAAGAATTAAGGGCTTGTTATAGTTTATATGTAGACATATAGCCCAGGTGGGGTAAAACAGGCTAAAATCCTCTTGTTTACGTGCTGTATGAGTCTCACTGCCTTGCCCATGATTTCTGTGACTTCCTAGGGGCTTGTGTTCTTGGGGATCTCTTCCTCCAATACATTGTTCCTGCTGACCTCTGGATCTCTCTTGGACACCAATGCTGCTCTCCTCTGCCCGGTAGCCACCAAGACACCCTCAGTTTCCTTGAGGGCTTCCAGTATCTACTCATATAATGCAATATATAGAGACCTATGGTGACAATTCCATGTATTTGTGTGCTCACACATAGCAAGTGCTACTTAGCAATCCAGCTTGGCAGACTACTAACTGCTAACTAAAAACTGAATATCGGGCACCATCTTTGGTGATGTTGCCCCTGTCATACCCATATCAAGGTAACCTCTTTGCCAGCTCTCCTCCTAAACATCTCCCACCAGCTGCTCTGTCCCTATCCCTCAAAATATTCTAACCCTCTCTCTGTTTTTTAGGCTGCTCCCAGCACCTCAAAATTACTAAGCAGAGCATTTCACTAACGTTACTCCTATGTTACTAAGCAGGACAATTGTCTCGGGCCCCATCTAAAGGCCCCAAAATGGCCAGCCAAGTATTTGCTAAAGTGAAGACAGTTCTTCTCCTAAGATGAATTCTGTTGTGACTAACAGATGATTTTCTCCAAGTATTTGTGACATTTGTATAAGTAATCAAAGATCGTGCTCATTAATGCTTGATTATTTTATTATTTTCAGGAATTGAACTGGAGAACTTCATTACCCACACTGCATCCACTGAGTTCATAGCACCTCCTGGAATGAACCATGGTCTCCTAAGGGCGGGTAGGTGAAGCCAAAGTTTGTCTCTGTGGGAATTTCATTTCTGAAGTTACAATGAGCAAATATAATTTACAATTATATGTACAATTCTCAATGTATGAATACTCATTTAAAAATGCTTCCTGGCTCGCTTTAAATGAAAGTAAATGTTATTACCTTTTATAAACTGGTAAGAACGCTTTGGAGGAGCATTATTCTGCTGGAAATGTCCAAGACTCCATGCGGAGGACGAGTCCTCTTTTTAAGTGGGTAGAACCGAGCTGTCTGATCCTTTCTGCCCTAGAGAAGCTGGTGTTTGAAACAGACTCAATTGTTAGTGACTTTTACTTGAGAGAGCCTATTAATTTTAATTCATTTATGTTCAAATTTACTTTAATGTTCTACAGGCAACATTATTGTTTACTCCTTTCTATTAAAAAAAGAACTATGTGGGGCTTCCCTGGTGGCGCAGTGGTTGAGAGTCCGCCTGCCGATGCAGGGGACACGGCTTCGTGCCCTGGTCCGGGAAGATCCCACATGCCGCGGAGCGGCTGGGCCCGTGAGACATGGCCGCTGAGCCTGCGCGTCCGGAGCCTGTGCTCCGCAAAGGGAGAGGCCACAACAGTGAGAGGCCCGTGAACCGCAAAAAAAAAAAAAAAAAAAAAAAAAAAAAAAAAAAAAAAAAAAAAAAAAAAAAGAACTATGTGGTTCTCCAATGTTAATTTCTTTGGGAATCCTGGAATGGTACTTAGCAATGATGACAATAATTGCTTTCCCACTTTTTTTTAACAGTTTTCATTTCATGTGGGAGCAATGCAAGGGCCCATTGTACTCACTTAATCTCATAGTGCCCCCATGAGGCAGGTAATATATTAACCCCTTTTTACAGTGGAGGAAACTGATTTCATGTCACTTATATATCACTTTTTTCCAAAAGGCTTTCCTGGCTTCTCCTATTATCATGCCTGACACATTTTACTGTAAATGTTTGCCCATCTGTCGGCCTCACTAGATCAGTGCAGTCAGGAACCATGCCTATGTTGTTACCTGTTACCCACTGTGCCTAACTCAGTGCCTGGCATAGAGTAGGTGCCTAAGAAGGTTTTGCTGACTGACTGGCTGGATCCATGAATCAGTGTGGAGGGGACTAACTTGCTCAAGGCCCCTGGGTAAGAAGTGGAACAGATACTCAAACCCATGGCTCTAAACTGTCAAATCCCAACTCTTAAATGTCATGTAGAAGTTTCCTCCATCCCATACCCAGTGTCCAAACAAAAACAATATGTCAATTTGAGCAATAACATATGGAAATTTAAGCTCTGTGGCAGAGCACCCTTCATCATTAGGGAAAGGCTGAGTTCTTCCAGGGCTCTGTCTAAGGAGCTCTGTAGTGGGCTGGGCATGAAGTGATAAAGGAAAAAAGAGATAGAGCTTGTCCTCAAGAAGGTGGAAATGTAAAGCACTGGGGTGTTGCCACCCTGAGTGGTGTAAAGAGCCTCCCCCAACCCTCCCTTGGAGCCCCCAGAAGCACCCCAGGCCAAGCCTCCTCCAGACTGTGGTCAAAGCTCCGAAGAAATCCATTTAATACTCCAAAGTCTGGCCTTAAGAAAATCTTAATGGTCCAAATACAAAGGGGTGGAGTGGGGTGAGATGATGCAGAATTGAGGGCTGTGGGGAGTGTTTCTTTGCTTAAATGAAAAGCCCAAATAAAATAAATAAATGAAAACATAAATCACAGTGTCTTCTCCGGGCTCCTGGCTGGAGGAAAACAAATTAGAAAGGGCTTGAAGGAAAGGAGTATTGAAAAAGCTTGACTTGAATTAAGTGGTTATATATTTTAAAAGCACTTTGTTGGGTCCTGTAAAAATAGCAAATAAAAAGGTGTAATATCCCTTGGCCCTTGGAGGCAAATACCAGTAATAAAATAAGCTTGGGTCGGAGGGATTTAAGAGTATAAACTTCAGTAGAAGGGAAAGGAGAAGCATTGGGTTTAGAAACACTTTCACTTCTCCCTTAATAATTAATGATGAGGTGTTACATTTTCAAATAGATACCATGTGTCTTTCTAACACCACTCACTTTCCTCTTAAAATGGCCCAAAAAGAAATTTAAGGGCATAACTTGAAATGTCTTTCTTTTGACAGGCAACCTAAAGGAGTGATTTCAGGGCTATCGAATAGATATATTTAGGGTCCGCTTTACAATCCCTTTATACATAGTCTGAGAAAAATTTCATAGTGAAAATTGTCACAAGCATCTACCCCAGGTGTCAATAGCCAATTTGCAACTCCTTTTTGACCGGCTGTGTAGTTATCAATTTAAAAATAAACCTTGGGCTTCGCTGGTGGCGCAGTGGTTGAGAGTCCATCTGCCGATGCAGGGGACACGGGTTCGTGCCCCGGTCCGGGAAGATCCCACATGCCGCGGAGCGGCTGGGCCCGTGAGCCATGGCTGCTGAGCCTGCGCGTCCGGAGCCTGTGCTCCGCTACGGGAGAGGCCACAACAGTGAGAAGCCCGCGTACCGCAAAAACAAACAAACAAACAAAAACCTTAACTTGAGAGCTTAGATATTTTTACAAAAATAGAGGCTTGAGCAATGAGTCTTGTAAAAATGGCCATGGAAGAAAATAACACGAGAAAAGTTACCATGAAAGAGCTCAATGAACTTTCTCCTTGTTAAGAAATGCTTAAATTCTTCTGTTTGTAAATGGCAGGTGGGTTGTACAATTCCAATGTAATTTCAGAAAGCCATCTTCTGAATGTAATAAACATGTCGGTAATAATAGGATTCAGAAAATAGCAAAATGCATTCCAGACACCCTTTGATTGTACATACAGAACAGAGAATTTAGCTATAATTGACTATAACACAGTTATGGACAGCAAATGACACTCTGTGGGTTTGGGTGACGTAGCAGTTCTGATTAGGGATGGTACGTTTCAGCCGAACACCCGAAATAAAATAGTGAGTCTACAGTGACACAGCACCTTTTCTTCCTCCCTCCCTGCCTTCCTCACTTTATTCCCTCCTGTTAACTGAAGTACCGCAACTTAGGCTAGAAAACTTATTCTCTTATTACTCAACTAATCAATTGTCAGCCAAGTCTCCATTCTTTTCAGAGATGAACAGTTTTATGGAAAGGGGGTAGTAAGAGTCCATGGAGAATTGACTTTTGGAGAACTAGATGTAATTTGAATCAAGAGTTATAATAGGAAATAAACCATTACAATAAACAAGGAAACATGTATACAATTACTTTCACGGTGTAATTTTATTCACTCTAGTTGAGAAAATAAAGCGATAATACTGACCATAGCACCTGGGTATTTAATGCAAACTGTAAAATCTATTATATTAAACAAAGTCAAAAGCGATGTGAAAGATCTTGAATCTATTCAAGGCATGCACCTCATTACAGGCTTAGCAAATTAAAACACAAATAGGATTAGAAAAGAATAATGTAACAATCTCTCACTATGGTCCCTAGAGCATTAAGTCATAAATTGGGTTTGCATTAAATTGTGCCTGCAGTATTGAATTCAGGGAAAGAGCTGTGGGCTGGAGGTAAACCGCACTGGGCTGCTCACCAACTTTGGCAAAGCTATGTGTTTTCTGAGATGTGTAGTAAATTTGTTAGAATATAGCAGGTCCACAAAAAAATGAGCACTTCATATCTTAATTTTAAAAAAGTCAGTGTCACGCCATATGTGGCCTGCAGGGATATAAATGCAGACAAAAATCCGCATGTGAAATGGAGCTGTGTTACCTACGTGTATATGTAGAGAGCCATTCCACTAAATGCATTGCTTAATACCAGATGCAATGTTTCTTTTGAAAAAAAACCTCTCAACACAGAGTTTTTGATGAATTTTGTTTTGTTTTTATTTGTTTGATTTTGCAAAAGAAGAAAGAAAAGGAGAAAGCAAACCATCCTTTTTTAGAGAACACATGTGGGCTTTTAGATCATTCAGAGGAATGTTCTTTTTCATTCCATAGGAAGATTAGACCTTAACTATTCTGGCTCAACCATAGAAAAATACATATGACTTATTTTTTAAAAGCAAGTGGATGTACTTAAATCAATTTTTTAAGTGATTCAAAATTGAAAACTACTGTCTACCATGTTCCTTCCATTCCAGGCTTACTGTATTTGGTTTGTTTCCTAATCCCTGCGTGAGGGAGGCTAAATCAGGAGAAAAGGAAATGCTTCTGATTATTTGTATGGTGCCCTTATGTTAATTCCTATCTGCTGCCTCTTTGCACATGGGCAGGCCAAAGGCAGAAAGTGGGCCATTGGTCCTGTTTCCTCAGGGCCCTGCCCCAGGGCAGGACTCAATTTATTTTCTCTGACTTCTTAAAGCTGTTATGAGAATTAATGAAAATTGATGTAAAATGCTCAGAAATGTTAGTCTGCCTGCTCCCACTTCATCACTGGGTATAAGTCACAGAAGCAACCTCTGTGAGGCCACCCAACTTCACTGGTTCCCCCAGTGGAAGTGTGACCTTCCCGGCTCAAGGATGGGCAGTAGTGAAATCTATCCAGACCTCCTTGATGGGGGAAGTGCATGCGCTTCTTCCTTGCCAGCCACTTCTTTACCCTTCCTCACCTCTGGCTCCCACCCTCTCCCTCTCAGCCCTTGCAGCTGTCCTGGCCACCCGGCAAAGGGTTTCTACACCACACTAAGCAACAGACAGTCTGTTTAAACTGGCATCGTCTATTTTCAAGAGCTGTTTTGAAAGTCTAAACAGCTCCCATTTGGGCTTTAGTAAGGCAAATATGGGCTAAAACACACGATGCCCCTTAAGTACCCAGGACCCACTGAAGTTTCCCATAGCCACAGTCTGGCTCGACCTGGTGACAATTTTTCTGCCGTGTTATTTATGTGGTGGTTTTACTTCTAATTATGGCTCATGATGGCTGTTAGTGCTGAGCAGTAAGAGAGCAAACTGCCTTGTACTGCCATTTAACTCCAGCCCATAAAACGGGTGATAAAGCTGAGGGCTTAAAACCAAAACAACCCCTCCCCCCGCCCCAAAACGTAACTTTCTGTGACACGCTCACATCCGTTGCTGCCATTCTGAGGCTGGAAACTTTCACTGAGGAAGCGCATGGAGGCAGGTGGCTCCTGAGGCCTGGGAGCCTCAAATTTCTGCTCTGGCTTCATTCTTAAGTCATCCTCTATTGCAGACAAAACAACCCCGGAGGAAAAAAAAAAAAAAAAAAACAACCCCGGACCTCAGATGTAATTAACACATGCCAGGTTTAATCAGAACCAGTGTACTTGTTGTTTAGAAACTAATGAAAGCAAATAGATGTTACTTAACTCCGTACATAGTGAAAGGTCTTTTGTGGTTCTCAGTTTTGATTACTATTTTTTGATGTTAAGAAGAATGCCACTTGGTGTGTATATAAACAAAGAAGATGAATGGCTGGGCTGAGAATGAGTTGTCCATAATCTGATTAAAGCAATAGAGCTGGCTCCTAGGAGAACCACATGGGGTTTAATGATTGGGTTGTTGTTCTTAACATGTCTCATGTTCACTCTTAAAGAAATCAAGAAAAATTGTTAAGAGGTTACTGATATTTCACTCTGGCATTGGGTTATCAGAGCTTCTGACAGGAAAAGAACATTCTCTGTGGCTGGAATCCAATGTCCAGCCACATAAGCTAATTTGCCCAAATGATATTAGGAGGCATTTAAAACTGAAATCTGCCCCAATTCACTCATTCTGCTGGCAGAGCCGTTATGGATGAGGCAAGGACAGGCTTGGTTTTGTTGAAGTTGCGATGTGATAAAATAGCTGAGAAATGCCACTCATCTTCTGTTTACTTAGTTCCTTTTCCTTCTTGACAAAACGCTTCTGGATTTTGGGGAAATGTCTGCTAGTGTTTGGATTTAAAAATACGTTATTTTAAAGCTCGGGAATACTCTAGCCTGTTGGGATATTAGGGGGGGAAACTCACTTGCATTCTTGAGCTCTGCAGGAGCTCATGATAGTTGAATGTAATGATTTGCTACTCTACTCCTGCCTGTTAGTGAGTTCTGTGGTCCTGTGTGTGAGTGCAGACGTGTGTGTGTGTGTGTGTGTGTGTGTGTGTGTGTGTGTACATTCACGCATACCATTACTCATAAGTGAGTGGTCCTGCAAATTTAAGTCGTTCTAACAACTTGAACAACATAGAGAGGGCTGACTCTGTGCATCGTGTGTTGCCTCCAGAATACAGTCAACATAAGCTCTCGGATACGTAATAAATTTCAGGATGACCTCAGTGATGTTCAGCCATTACGATCTTTGCTGCCTTTGAAACTCCACAGTGGGTAATTGGATTTCAGATGGACAGGAATTGGGTTATTCTTATTTTAAAACAGTAATCCAAATGATTTTGAGTACTCTAAAATCAGTTCATTAAATACATATTTGAGTACCCACTGCGTGCTAGTATCCCATTTTGCAGATGAGAAAGCTGAGGTTCAGAGAGGTTAAATAACTTCCTCAAGACCCCTAGCCGAGTGGTTAGTCGGTAGCTTAGTTCCAACTCTGAGCAAAATCCGTCTGATTCTCAAGCTCGTGCTCTTTCTACCACCCTATGTGTCTCCATCAACAGTCAAACCTCCATGTTTCAACAAATAGTAAATGTATCTAGTCTCTTTTCTTGATAAGGTCTATGAATCTTACAGAAACCAGCGATTGGCTCTCTCCTGCGCAAGGAGAAGCATCGGCAGGCTGGGGCTTGGCCTACCTGCTCCCTGCACCTGGGCAGGTCAGGGTGTGATTTCCATGTACTTCTCAGCTCCCTGGTGTATCTGCCTCCTCTTTCCCTCACAGACCAGCCGTTGGCTTCAGTCACTTCCCAAGCCCACAGACTGAGGTTGGATTCCAGGGACACAGGAAGGACATGGGTTGGAAATGAATGGAGAGCGAGAGAGCTAATCCTCTTCCTGTCTTTTCCAAGAATTTTCCTCCTCCCGCTGGCCCATTCTGGAGCCACATGGTCACACGTTGACACCGCCACTTGAGGGCAGGGAGAGGTAATGAAAGGAGATGGCATAAAACCACAGCTGTGCTATTTATTAAAAGGAAAATGATGGAGAAAGAGGTTGGAACTAAGCTGCTTTCTCTTAGAAAACACTGGCAGTAATTTTAGTGGCAGGTTTTGAGCATCTGAATGTATTAGCTAAAGAATTCGAATATAATGAGCTATGCAGTATGGTAGCGTGCAGAGAGCCCCAGGCTAACTGGCAGGGAGGGTCAGGGTGACCTTGAGCAAACCACCTCACCTCTCTGGGCTTCTGTTTCCTCTTCTGCACCAGGTGCACATGGAGCCAGGCGATCCCTGCGACTTCCTGGGAAAGCAGTGAGGGGTAGGGCAGATCGCCTGCTTTGGAGTCAGCTGATGCTCTGAATCTTAGCCCTGTCACTCAGCCCTTGCACGAGCTGTGTGACCCGGGGTCAGTTATTCAACTTCTCTGAAGCTCAATTTCCACTGCTGTGAAATGAGGATAAGAGGTCCCTCTCAAAGGGTCATTAAGAGGTTTAGATTGGTTAATGCATGGACAGCTTCTGGAGAAGGCATTTTCCCAGGCCCAGAAGGAAGAACTGGTGAGTAGGATGCTTTGAAGGCCAGCGAGAGAGGATAACTGGTCTCGGAAGAAGTACAGGCTGGGAGAGGCTGGGGGTGGGGCGTGGGGCTCTGGGTGACCCTTTCCAAGGGAGGAGAAAATGAAGTAACTGTTGGTAGCAAGACAGAAAACAGGACGCCTGAATGCCAAGCTTCGTCAGGAATGTTGCCTTGGGGGAAAAAATGAAATCTCGGAACACTCTTGCCTCCCTGCCTACAGCTTTTCATTTCTTAACTCTATTTTTAATGAAGATGGGAAGGTTTACAATTTTGACAGTTACATTTATTTCTACCATTTTCATCTAAAACAATACAATGAACAGCAATTATTCCACCTGGGTTTCAACTGCAGCAGGATAAATGTCGGTATTAATTAAACATGTTCTGTGTTGTCTCTTCTGTTCTCTGCCTGTCTGTCTGTCTGTATCTTTCTTTACCACCAACCACCAAACCATCCCTCTCTCCTTCTTCCTTCTCGTCCCCATCCTCCATCTTCACAGTGGGTCACAGAAAAATATCGAATAGGGACCCAGTTGAACTGAAGGGACTGAACCATGTGCGTGAAGCAGCCCAGAAGAGCAAATCTTCCCCAGAAGGGCACACGGAGCATCCCAGTGAAGGAAAGGGGATGCCTTGCATTCCTGGGCTCACCATCCGATGCCTTCAGGCCACAGGGGGACACCCCAGCTGCTCCTCCAGGCAGGGAAGCTGACCTGTCCCTATCAGTGCCAAGCAGAGGCTAGAGGATCATGCACCTGAGCAAGAGGAATGAGATGAGTCCCAAGCTCCTGAGGGTTCCTCCTCAGGTGTCACTCACCCAGCACGATGTCTCTATGGACATGGAGAAAGCAACAGGAGCTTTCTTTGCATAATCATGGTCAAATATTTATATTTGTTTAGGATTTGCTTCTATAGGATTTTTTTTTGTAATTCAAAATAACAGGTTTCCAAAATAAATCTGAATCTCTTTTACAAGTAAACACAGTAAAAAAAAAAAAAAAAAAAAAAAAAAAAAAAAAAAAAAAAGAAAACAAGGAAGAAAGTAGAACTGAAATTGCTGAAGAGGAGCAGAGGCATTAGATGTTCCCAGACATCTGAAATGAGATCATTGCAACAGCTAGGCATGGCTCTGAGCTAAATCAAAAAGGAAAATCTGGGGTGACATAGTTCATTTCATCTGACAAAATTAAGTGGGCACATTTTTTTTTTTTTTTTTTGCTGAGCCACTGCTTCCTGGAACAAACTCAAGGAGGAATTTATTACCTGGGCTCTTGTATGAGTGTATGTTGGATGACCAGTTGAACAAAGCCTTCAAATAGAATCGTGCACAAAGACAAAAAATGTGACATGGACCCTTTCTGAAAGGATAGCAGAGTTAAGATGACAGAGGCACACCCAATATTTGGCCACTACATTTTAGATTGGACTTAACACCATCCCTTAAAAAATAATCACTTTTAGGGACTTCCCCTGGTGGCGTAGTGGTTAAGAATCCGCCTGCCAATGCAGGGTACATGGGTTCAATCCCTGGTCCGGAAAGATCCCACATGCTGTGGAGCAACTAAGCCCGTGCGCCACAACTACTGAGCCTGTGCTCTAGAGCCCACGATCCACAACTACTGAGCCCACGTGCCACAACTACTGAAGCCCACGAGCTCTAGGGCCCGTGCTCCTCAACAGGAGAAGGCACCGTAAGGAGAAGCCTGCGCTTGCAAGGAAGAGTAGCCCCTGCTCGCCGCAACTAGAGAAAGCCCGTGTGCTGCAATGAAGACCCAGTGCAGACAAAAATAAATAAAAAATTTTTTAAATCACTTTTAAAATAAAATTTTCTTATATCAAAAGTGATATATGCTTATTTTAGGAAATGTGTCAATTACAGATTAAAAAAAGAGAAATCTATAACCCCTCCACTCAGTTAACCACTATTAACATTTTAGTGTCGTCTGTCCATCTATGCAAACGAATGCATGTCTACTTTACGAAGATAAGAAATTACTACACATAATGTTTCGTTAAACACTTTTTCATTTAATCATATACCATGAACATTTCCCATTTAATAAATCTTTCCACAATATCACTTTGAATGCTTGCAATACTGTGTTGGTATTAATACTACAGAATACATTAGGAAGATGGTATTACAATACATTTAACCAGGCCCCTCCATGCTAAATATTCAAGTTTCTAACATTTCACCTTTATAAACAATTCTGTCGTGAACATCTGGGGCTAACTGTTCTCAAGGGGTCCTCTGTGACTAGATGTGTTTCAGGGATGGTGTGTCTAGTTCATTCAAGGCCAGGGTGCCCTAGAGGTCAATGAATTATTGGACCTGTGGGCACAATCTGTACTTTTTGCACTTTTCTAGGCAGGAAGAGGGAAACAGTGAAGGGAACCCACAGTCTTGATTTACAGAGTATTTTCTGGGCTGCTTCATGACGGGAGTAGAATTCTGTTCGATCCCTACGACCTGCAGCCTCTGGGTAGGATAGAGGCAAAGACAGAGCGTGGGGATCACTGCAGAGGCAGACAGGGTGGAGTTCACGCTGGCCATGGATTAGAGCCCTAATGTTCCCTGATGGGGAGGATTCTAATTTCTCCAGATGTGCTCCTCTACCTGAGAGTTTGCGCATGGCAGGAGCATGGTGGCCCTGGGTAGAGGTGGAATGCATGTGGATACTCTCGCTTGTATGTAGTAAGTGAGTTTGTTACTCTGCAAAAGGTGCGTGGCATTTGGCATTTGGAAGTAGTCTCCCTCTCCACGGTTCTTCAGAAGACTCGAAGGTGTTTTGTGATCTAAGCACCAACATTGAAATCTCCTCCAACATTGAAATCTCCAAAGAGCCATACGAACACCCGACTCCCCATTCCATCAGCTTAGCCCTAAGCATGATAACCCCTAGTGGACCTCAGACAGATGAGAATTTATGTGTTTGAACACTGATAAGGAAGATTTTTTCTGGGTAATGGGGTATAATAGCACAGCTACAGAATGTCCCCAAGCATGTCTGTGTGTTCACACATGTCCAAAACCTTCACGCTAAGTACACATGGGTAGACTTAAGTATTTAATCATTACAAGTCTGAATTTGTTGTAATCATATTCCCAGCACTGTTCTTTTTCCCTAAGTGTTTTTTATTTTCTAGATTGTACTTCAACCCCAAAGGACATACTTTTGAGAAAATACTCCGTTAAAGACATTGTTGGAGCAACTTTTATTATCCATTAGTGTGTTTTAAAGTGGACTTGAATAGAAATGCTTTTTGCTAAAGTAAAAATACATCTGTTCTATGATCTAATTGTACAATTGGTTAGAATTTTTATCTATCAGTTCAAAGGGAAACTCAGTTTCAGTGAATTTGTTTTTAATAAAACTGTGTTATCTATGATAAATATATTTCACTTTGTTCAAATGGATTTGATTGGGAAAACATATTGAGCAGAAGTACTGGTAGAGCTTAATTTCATTGCTTTGAGAAAATGTATTGAATGCTGGTTTGAATTAAATTCTGTTTGTTTTAATAAAAGTGTATTGGCCTGAGTGTACATATATTTGTTTTAGTGGCAGTGCATTGGATCCAATAAAACTATATTGGCTTCCCTGCTTATGTCTCCTTTTCAGTGAAAATGGATTGAATGGGAAAACGAAATAGGCATGAAGCAGCCAGCCCCAAGGTCTCTGCTTGGCGAGAGTATCCAAATAACTGGGAGGGAGTGGGTTTCCATAGACTTTATATCAAAATACGCTTTTAAATTTAAATACCTTTTACCATCAAGGACTCAGATGCGAGACTGAATTGCCACCATAAAAAGTGCAATTTTCTGAAGCAGCCCTTTCCATGGACAAGTTATGGGGCTGTCCAGAACACCAGAGGAAGAAATTTTATGAAAGCCAAGAACAGGTTTGTCCACATCCCTTAAGCTTTATATGGGTCTCATTGGTTCCAGTAACAGACTGTCTACCAGGCATTCCTAAGTCCCTTAAACGAGCAGAAAAGAGAGCATGAGTGCACCCTACGGATGGTGCTGGCCCATCAACGCTGAAACGGGTCTGCCTTTGAACTGATTAAAAGGGGGAAGGATTGGAATAAATGTTACCCTGAGACCCACGTCCGAATTGCCAGACTTCTCATGGACCCTCAGAGAGGCATCAACTCTCCGGAGGGAGTTGACACTGGTCCTGCCATCAGAGAATGGCAGCCTGTGCAAAGTGCCATGACCGCATTGTGTAGCTGTACATGGCTCCCAGTGCCCAGGCCCACAAAAACTCTTTTGCATAGGTGCCCTGACCCAAAGACTGAAGTTAAAATAATGAGGATTAATAATAATATCAGCTGTTGTTCTTTTTTTTTTTTTTTTTAGTTGTTGGGGGTAGGAGTTTATTTATTTGCTGTGTTGGGCCTTCGTTTCTGTGCAAGGGCTTTCTGTACTTGCGGTGAGCGGGGGCCACTCTTCATCGCGGTGCGTGGGCCTCTCCCTATCGCGGCCTCTCTTGTTGTGGAGCACAGGCTCCAGACGCGCAGGCTCAGTAGTTGTGGCTCACGGGCCTAGTTGCTCCGTGGCATGTGGGATCCTCCCAGACCAGGGCTCGAACCCGTGTCCCCTGCATTAGCAGGCAGATTCTCAACCACTGCGCCACCAGGGAAGCCCTCAGCTGTTATTCTTATGTGACTGTCTCTCTGTTAAGAAAGTGTGTGCTTTGAATTGTTTTTTCCTCCAGAAGATGAACTTGATCTGATTCTTCTACCCAGTTTCATTTAGCCTTGATGAGAAATAAATGCAAATACTACTTTCATTAACACCTTTTCTCCAACTAAAGTGTTAACAAGCTGTAGACTTCAACCTTCCCACGAATAAGTGCTAATTCACAACAAGTACCATTACCAAGGAACTCTAAGCCTTTGGTGTATAGTTGCTCATTTTTTGAATGCATAAATTCTTACAAGATCCTACAAGGTTAAAAGAGCAAAACTGATTCATGGATTTTTTTTTTCCCCTGAAATATTCCCAATTATATACTGGAAGTCAAGAATAAAATGGATTTTGTGATTTTTAAAATTTGCTGTGTTGTCCTTGGAGACAGCAAATGGTTCACTTGGTCAGAATGTAGTATTGATCTACCACATTTTAGAAGCTGTGGGGTTGAGTGTACCAGTTTCAGAAAGGAAATAGCAATGTGAAACTTAATTCACTGTCCTAATAATGGAGTTTTCAAATGATAATGCTAGGATATTTCTAGTATCAAACAACATGCATGCAGAAACATAGTACTTTGGGAAGGCTCACTGCTGGATTTTGAGGATGGCTGTGAAGTGAGACCAAATATATCTGGGAACCAGAAAATCTCATATGTAGATTTGCAGGGTCTCCCTGATCATGGGCTTAAAAAAAAGCACATCTACGGGGGGGGCGGGGGCAATTAGAAACAGACATTTTCTCATTGGAGAGACCAATGAGAAAAAGGCAGCCCCCATCCTTCCACAAGACCAGTGAGAAAAAAGGTGCCCTCTGAAATTATCTGGGAGATGATTTCAGGAAACCCCAGAAGGTGAGTGGGAAAGTGAGGCAAAGAAAGGAGGCAGCTAGCAAAGGGTTTGCTATTCAGCAAGTGGCCGCTGAGGTCAACTGTAGATTGATCCACTGTAGCAATCTGGGTGTCAGTAGAGAACTTGTGTCTTAGGGTTGTCCTATTCAAGGGGCAAGGGAGTTGAGGTATTTATATACCATCATTAATTTATACACCAGCTCCCATTCTCACTGGTCGAGATCTGCTCCTAGGGGGCATTAATTCTCTGGTGCATCCAGCCTGCCAGGTGAGCAGAGAGTGGGCTCTGACCACCAGAAAAAGCTTTAGGGCAAGAAACGCAGTTGGAAGAGCAGTCAGGTTGAAGGTGAGGGCAAGGCGCTGACAAGATCTGCTCTCCCCATGAAGCTCATTTTACAGATGAGTAAACTGAGATATGGAGGTTAAGTAGTTTTCCCCGTGACACAGCTACTAAGCAGCACAGCGCAGAATGCAACCCAGCCCATTTCACTAGAAGGTCAGTGACTTAACCACTTAGCCACACTGTCTTGGCCATGCTGTCCAGCTGAAGAAGCTGGCATGCCTCCTAAGACTTAACAACCGTGTCTTAAGGAGGTTTACACTGCATCAGGGCTGAGGCTGAGTGTGGCAGGGCGGAGAAGGGCACTGGAAGTGCTATATTGTCTGAGCTGCTGCCTCTAGCAGTGGCCGGATAGCGATCTATCGAAGGCTGAGCTGAACCTTAGTATATAGGTATCTGCTTACTAGATGCCAAACTCAACTTGTCCTGTGGTTATATCTTCGCGAATAACCGTACGGCCAGGGCTCCTGGGTCATTTGCAGTGAGCCACGGGGGGCTCCTAGCTAGCTCCAGGTTCCACCTGCCCCTGGGTCGTCCCCCTTTCAAGTTCCTCCTTTTGCAGTCGGCTTTTCCGTTTCAGCTGCACTTGCTGGCTGCTAGCTGCTTTGTAAAGTAAGTTATGGTGACTTTGTGCTAGGAAATAAAACAGCAATCCTCACAGCTGTTTTGATTCCATTTAATGAAATAGTGGTGACATCTGAATGTCACAGTTGCAGAGAGGTGGACGGGTCTGGTTGCTGAGAGTGGAAAGATCAGTATTATTCCCCAGGCTAACAGCTCCTGTGACAATTCTGCCGTTATCACTGTTCTGTGTCAGCCCGTGGTTGCTGCTACGTCCCTCTTACTAGGGAGAGACTTCAGGTGTAGCAATAGGCCTCTAGCTATTTTTCGTTACCTATAAATACAAATGGACAGCCAGGGTAAAGAGGATGCACGCAGTATTGGGAAGATGAGTAAGATCTGTCAGTAGAAAGGAACACTCAGCTAACAGTTCCTGCCATTCAAGAATTCAAAAAGCGTGCTGTCTCAGGACGGCCAGTAGAGTGGGTGTCATCCCATCAGAAAGTGCCAGAAAAATCTTTGGTTTCTCCTTCCTCGTCACAAATAAAGTGGAGAGAGCGGTGTTGGGAAGATATCAGACAGCAAACATGGAGGCAAGTCAAGAAGCCAGTCTCCTCAATCAATTATGCTAGAGTATCGTCAAATCAATGAATTCACAGTGTGAGCGCTTGCGGCAGATGGACCACACTCGTCGGCTCTCAGGAGCCACTAGAGTCAGATTTATTTTCAAAGCTTGTTTGTCTCATTTCTCCTGCCTGGTGCTGGAAGGCAGAGCACGCATCTGTGATTTTTCAAATGCAAGAGATAGCCCATGATATTCTAGCTTGTGAGATTGGGCTCTGTGAGCTAAAATCTCCAGGACTTTTGGCTTTTTTCTCCTCAGAATGAGGACAAAAGGGTGCAGGTTTTAGCGAGGAGTGTCTCTCCATGCCTGTGGGTCCCAGCAATAGCAGCATGAGGTTATTTTGTTCCATGAACTGGCCTCTCGGACTCGGCCGTGATGTTGGGGGTTTGCTCCGCTGTGACCTCAGGGATGGGCTGTCAGGCCTCTTCTGCCAGAAGTGTAGCCCGAGTCAGGATGACGTGCCCTCCAGTACACGGGGGTGTTTCCAGTGGTCACTGGCCAGTGCTGTTACCCCTTCCAACCACCAACGGTTCTGGGATTCTTAGCTGGCAGAGAACTTGAGATGAGCTCTCATCCCAGCTGGTCGAGGAGGAAAGGGGTATCTGTTGAGGAGGAATTGGTAATTTCACAGCGTCTGCCATCGGCTCCACGGAGAGGTTCCTTTATGTGGGAGGAATCATCTTTCCCATTTTGTGTACTGGAACAAGTGGCAGTCCATTCTTGTTCTTGAAGTCAAACGAGGAGTCTGTAAACTTTCAGGATCTGAATTCGCAGCCCCCAACCTAGTGCGTGACCAAGGAGCCTCCTTAGACAAATTCTAATTATTTTAGGGCAGAGCGAGTCGTAGTCTCCAGGGTTGGTGGAAGCAGGTCAGAATCTCAGGCTCTGTGCCTCAGTGTGTTCATTCATTCATTCATGCATCCACCCGTTCAGTTAGTTGGTCAGCAAACCCTAATGAAGCCAGAGGTGATGTTCTCAACCCTAGCCCTCCACTGACGAATTAAATCAGACTCTCTGGGTGATCCTATCATGCATCGCTGAATCACTGTGCCAGGCTCTGAGGAGACCGTCATGTGGAGAAGGGTGATGAAATGGGACAAGGGCCATGAAAGACATAAACCCAGGCTTCAATGGGGGCAGAGAGAAGCAGCCCCAAATACAGGTAGGGCGAGGAGATGAAGTCCACAGGGACTTTCTGGAGGAGGTGACACGGAGCTGTTTTCAAAGAAGCAGCAGGAATTGTGCGTCATCCAGTCAAAGAATGGAGCAGGCAGATCATGCAAAGTCCTGGAGACTCTCCTAGCAGCTTGCTGTGGTTGATGTCTAAGATGCAAGTGAGAGGGAGAGGGTGGGCAGACAGGAGGAGTGGTGAACAGGGCCCCGCGGTGAGTGCACCACTCTGGGGAGGTTGGCCCACATTTTACAGGAAAACCCAATGAAGGGACTGAGCTGATCAGATTTCAGTTTCAGAAAAGGCCTTCTGGCAGCTGAGTGAAAAAATAAATAGGAGGGGTGTTATAAATAGAAAATGAACAAACCAAAATCATTAAAATTTGCCACCTTTTCTGATTAGGGTTTATATATGAATCTTGAAGAAAAAGATACAAGGTGAAGCTTTCTTGAAAAAAAAATTACTGTAAAACTCCCATTGGATTGTTTTAGGGAAGTACTCTTTAAAAATTGAAAAACTGAATTTGAAATTGAAAAAGTAAAGATTTGCTCCAAATATATATCTTTGGAGATATATTTTTTATTGCTCGAGTCTCTAAACAAATCAATTCTGATGGGCTTTTTTTGGGTGATGATATTTGATGAGCTCTGCTGTGCCCCACCTTCCAGCTGAAAGGATAATACTTCGGAGGGATAAGAACCCAGCTTCTGGAGTCAGAGAAATTTGGATTTAAATTCTAGCTGTGGCCCCAGTTAGCTGAGTGACCTTGAGAAATTTACTTAACCTCTCTGTGCCCCAGATTATGCATCTGTAAAGTAGGATGAAAATAGCATCTCCTTCCCAGGGTTACATGATGTTGTACATGTAAATAACATGTGCATACATGTAAAGAGCCTGGCGCTCAAAAATGACAGAAGGAACCAAAGGGCAGATAACTAAAAACAAATGGCTCAGAAAGGAAAAGTGGTGATCCACTAGGTGACCCCTAGTTCTGTTTTATTCCACTCTGGTGTGATCTAGCAACTTTTTTTTTTAACAAAAAGGGAAAGAAACTCATCGTCATTGTGTGGGTCAGTCTTTCCAGCCAGTCATTATAACCTCTATGCAGGAGCACTGCATTAACCTGATGATTTCTGCTCGGAGCTCCTGAGCCAAAACCCAGGCGCAAAATGACCGCGTCTGTTCCTGCAACTCTCATGCTCTGGTGCAGGCAGAGGAGAATTTAGCTCCTTCACTTACGATATCTATGGTAACCCATCAGCTGCTGAGCTGAAGGATGTGTCTGCGCTCCCCTTTCCCCTTTAATGTGCCATTAAATCAAATACTCTATTAGCAGAATTAGTTCATTCAGTGTCTGCACTGAAATGTCCTGCGAATTGCGTGATGTCTCTCGCAAATGGCCCTGCACTCTGGGGTCTACTTCAGCAGTTTATATCCCGAGGAGGAGGGCCGCGCTGCTCAAGGATCTGCCTGCCTTCCTCTAAGTAAAATATTATGGCTTCCACAAAGGATAATTATTTCGATCATTTTGTCATGTGCAAACCTGGTGAATTCAAACACTGTCGATCTGGCTCTGGCCCAAGGCCTGCTGTCCTCACACCTGCAGCCCAGGATCTGCCTTGGCCACAGACTTGCCACTCTCTCGGCCTCTCTGCTCTGCATGGGTCCACTCCAGATGCTGGTGCCAAAACGTATGCTTTTGCTGAGAGTTAAAACATGGAGAAATTTTCTTCCTCAAAGAACTTGGGCAGGAACACAGAGCATCTTCACTTTTGTATTCTCCAGCAAGAGCTGTGGATTGAAACTTAGCACCCATATTTCCATTCCCTCTTATTTACACTTGTCACCCAATAAATGTGAAAGCAGGCAACGACAGCTGCTGTGCCTCCGTCATCACACGCTCGTGCTCTGAAGATGAGCGGGGTCTCAAGCACACGATGCCACTGACATTCAACTTGAGTATGTTGAGCGCTGGTGTGACTCTTCACGTGCCACGGCTCTGGGCAGCTGCTGTGGCCACTGTGGCTGCTTTTCCTTTATGCTGAGCTAATGCACTTAGATAATGTGCATTTAATCTGTTATCTTTTCCTAAAGTAGAAAGTCAGTGTGTTAGGGAAGCATTTGCTCCTGTAACAGACAAGCCTTAGAGTGGTGTGTTGGCAAATGTTTAACCTTTTCTGGGGGGGGAAAGCCTGGTTTGTAGTATTTGCCGATTTCTACAGTGTAAGTACTGCTACTGTGGCTGATTTCAAGACACAATGTGACATCATTAAATGCAGAGTTGGGAAGAGATATTTGTAACCCTCCCATTACACAGCATTTCCACAAAAATAACCTCAAGAGCAGTACATAATAAATATGGTAAAATTATTAGGTTGGGATGAGTTTTGAATATTATTGCCTTTAAAAAATATAATGTATTTGTTAGCTTATAAAACTTAACTCTTAATCATGGCTGTATTTAACAACTGACTTGCAAAATTCCTCCAAATTTAATCATTGGTTTTCACAAGTCAGAATAAGCCAGCTCCAGCACATCACTGAGTTTAAGAGTATAAAATGACATTTCTTATTTACAACCCAGTCCAATGTGGATGTTTGTAGTGGCTCTCCACACGGTGAGTCAGGAACCTGGGGTCTTCCATATTGACTCTCTATTACCCCCCTGGGGACCTCAGAGCCCTCTCACTTCCAACCAGGAGTTGGGGAAAGAGCACACAGGATCTCACATGGGTGGTTTTCATGGGCCAGACTTGGAAATTGTATCTATCACTTTCATCCATGTTCCGTTGGCTGGAATTGTCACATGGTCACACCTAACTTCAAGAGAGGCTGGGAAATATAATTGATCTGTGTGCCCAAGAGGAAAGGAAACGGGGTTGGTGGGCAGGTAGCCAGTTTCTGCCACAGCACTAAGAGTGACTCCTGCCCTGGCTGCCGTCAGGAAGCAGGTAGACTAAGGAAAAAGAGCAACTGGCCCTGTTTTCCTTTCCTTATAAAGCATTCAAGAGTTCAACAGGCATAGACAGTGAAATGGATTGTTATGAAATTGGCAATTAATAAATAGCATTATGCCCGTGTAAGAACCAGGTTGCATGTTATTCAACCGTCACTGTGACTCGACAGTGATGCCAGTTGGGCCGGGATGATGTGGCGGGTGTGGGAGCTGGTTTTTCTAAGCACAATGGTCCATCTGTCCGTTGGTCTGTCCATCCATCCATCCATCCACCCATCCAATAAGCCTTTATTCAGGCCCTGTGTTAGCTCTGGATATACAGAGGTGCTTAGGGGTGTGCTTATAGCCCAGTGAGGAAGGGAGAATCACGCAAGCCCAGGTTAAGATATGTGTCTAGCTGAGGAGAAAGAAGCTAAAAATCTGGGAAGTGAAAAACTTCCTGAGGAGGTGACATCTGATGTGGATCTAGAGAGAAGCATGGGTAGAGTTTTCTAGGCATAGGAGGGGGAAGTGCATTCTAGACAAGGGGAACAGTTGGTACAAAGACCCAGAGGAGTGGAAGAGCAGGGCTTGTTCCAGAAATGGCAAGAAACTCAGGGTAGCAAGAGATGGGGCTGAAAAGATGAGTTTGCAATAAATTGTGAAGACCTTTATACGGAGTACACAGGAGTTTGGAATTTGCCTGTAGGACTATGCTTCTCAAAGTGGGGCCATGTACCTCTAGGGGTACCCAGTGGTATGTCAGGACATATGCAAATGTGGATGAAAATGTTCTTTGTTTGCTCTGTTGATGGTAAGCAATTAAAAATGATTTCTTGAGAAGTCCTGGCAAAAGTATCTCTCCATCTCAGTGGGCCAGTGCCTAGTCCTGGACCAATCCTGTGGTCAGTGGAATGCAATGCTCTGATTGGCTGGGGCTGAGTCACATGGTGTGCCCTTGAGCCTGGGGTGAGTGGTGCTACCGAAGCTCAAGGGCTGAGAGAAGAGAAGCAGTGACGCCACAGAGGAAAATTCAGACGGGGGACAGAAGAGGAGGGAGTGGCTGCCAGGAAGCCCACCAGCAGCTGACCTATACAGGTGGAAAACAGTAACTGGACGTCTGTCCCTAGAACTGTCATTCGTAATAGAGAGTGAAACAGGTTTGATAGAGGGAAAAATCATTTTCTTTCAGTTTTCAGTTCGTGAAATGATGGGAGAACCAAAAGAATCAAGAGCTACTTTTCTGAGATAGGACCAGGTGGGAAGCTGGGGAACACACCCCTTTATCTCCAGCCTTTGAAATCTAAACCAAGGCCCCATCCTGCTTCCTCTCAGGCTCCTGGCCTGGGAGGCTCCTCAGCAAAGCCAGTGGTGTCATTGTGGTCACCGTAATTATGCCAAATCATGAACCCACAAGGCCAGAGCCAGGAAGGACCTGCCCCAAAGCAGATAAGCCAGGCTGGTAAGCGAACGCCCCACACCTCACATCCTGCTTAGCAAATGGCTGCACGGAACCACAGAGCCTGAGGCAGACCTTGCAGGGCTGCTCGTGGGAAAGGACCCACAGCCAAGCAAAGGTCACTGTCTACAGGCCCTGAGCCCCACCAGAGACGTGCTATTTATGAAGCCTCTGCATGGTGGGTGTGGTAGGAGAAGTAAGACCCCGAAATCAGACAGGCCGAGTTGGTGTTGCACTCTCATCCCCTGTGGGTCCAAAGAGAGGGGACTTTACTCCTGAAACTCATTCCCTCACACGTACACGGGATGACAGTGGCTGCCCTTCAGGGCGGCAGAGCTTCAACGAGACAGCCCAAGTAAGCACCTGGCACAGGGGTGACACAGAACAGGTGCTCAGGAAATGCCAGTCTGCTCAATGATAAAGTGGGCGCTTAGGAGGAATTACTATGGATGCCTAGAGCTTTCTCGAACACGATCTCCTTTCATTTTCAGCACCGTGGGAGGGGAGTCTCATTGTTATTCTCACTTTACAGGTGAGGAACAGCGGCTCACAGAGGTCAAGCCATTATCCAGGGTGACACAGCTGGAAAGCGGAGAGCTGGACTTGACCCCAGGCAGCTGGGGTCTAAGGAGGCCAAGAGAGAAGGGCTTCCCCATTACGATGGACGCAGCTGGAGATGATGCCTGGAAAGGGGCCTGGGTCTCCTGCCCTGCCCAGCGTTCAGTGCCATCGGCCACTGCTTCTCAGCGAGTAGAACTGACCGCAAATCAGGCTGGCAGCTTGGAGCCGTCCCAGCTGAGTGGAGCACAGGAGGTAAAGCGAGGGTATGAACGGTGCAGGGCACGCATAAAAAATTTACGGCCACCATCTAATTTTAGAGCCTTCACTTTTCAATAGAAAAACACTACTGTTTGTGCCATCAAACTGTGAAACAAACAGAATAATTGCCCTCAGAAAGGGTCCTCCTTAAGTATGATGCTGTAAAAATGGCCAGTGGGGAAAACCTCCTTAGGGTTAAAGTACCCCATGACCTACCTTGCCTCTCATTTTAGATCAGAAACTCTACTGGAAATTTTGCAGGCCGGGCTAGGAGAATTCTGGAGAATTGTAGTGAAGGCATTGACTACAAGGCTTCTTGTATATTTGCGGCTGGGTGGGGAGCCTTGGAGACGCCACCGGAAATACCAGATTTGACATAACGCCGGTATTCAGCAGCCCTCACACGAGAGGAAACCAAGGTGGCAGCAAGGGATGGCAAACCCGCCGTCAAGAACCAGATTGGCAATTTCTTGCCATCGTAATGATAGATTGTTACACAGGCTGAACTAACCATTGTAATAGTAATAACAGTTAACATTTATGCAGCATGTACTATGCTCCAGTAACATATTTTGATAAGGTCACAATGTCTCTTTATCATGACATTGTCAGTAGTATATCTATAATAGCAGCAATACTCGCTAACATTTATTGAATCATTACTGTGGTTACTTTAACCCCACGATCATATTAATCTTCAAAACTTCAAAACAATGCTTTGATGCTTTTATTATTCCCATTGTACAGATAATAAAACTGGCTGACATAGTTAGTAAATAGCTGAGCTGGATTGTAAGCTAAAATGTGTCTGAATCCCAAGCTGGAGGTCCTACCCACAGCAGATGCTGCCTCCCAGAGAAACCCCAGAGCGATGCCCAGTCTTTTTATTTTCTGGAAGCACTTACCATTCTAAAAGCATGTCTTCCTGTGTGTGTGTGTGTGTGTGTGTGTGTGTGTGTGTGTGTGTGTGTGTGTGTGTGTGTGAGAGAGGGAGAGTTGTACATGCATGTGTGTTTTGTTTTCTTTTTTTTTTTAATTTATCAGATTCCAAGCCCATAACTGCTTATTTGCGTGGTATGTTGGTATCAAAGGTAGGTCTAATGTCTTCTCCACACCCTTAGTTTCATTCCCACTCTAGGAAGTAGCTTAACTTGTCAGGTGTTGCTGTGGTGTCCTGGGACCTCAGTTTCTCTCTCCCCTTCATCTGGGAACTCACCTAAAGCTGGAGCTACAGTGTGAAGCTTCAATGGCCTTGAGAAGTTCAATGGGGAGAGGTGGGATTCTGGGACTAGTAAAGCTGGTTTTAGCTTTAAGCAAAGGAAATGGAAGGAGGGATGGAAAAGACAGGGGACCCAAGTTGAGATAAGAGGACTGAGACATTTCTGTGATTGCGCAGAGATAGCAAGACGAGGAAGGCACCACGGCTGCTGTGCACAAGGACGAATGGGCTGCTCTCTCCTTTGGACCTGGCAAGATACAGGCTTTGCTCTAGCCTACAGTGACCATATGGCTGATCAATCAAAATCAGATACGGAGTGAAGGTGAGAGGGTGCTATTAATAATAGGTAGAACAGAAGAGATCAACCAGACTGTCTTGGGCGTACAGGATGCATGTCTCTCTGCTGTGCTCCCTTCCTTGCAAACTGATGTGAGGAGAACAATAAATTACAAGTGAGTTTCAATTGGAAACTCTGTCATGCCTCGGCATATCAGGGGAGCCCTGTTACTAAAGGTGTGAAGTTGTGGGGTGCAGCCAGGAGAAACCCGGCAATAGACAGTGGGCACTTAACTGTTGGTTACCTTTTTTAAAAAAAATCTTTTAAGGTTAGATGCCTTATCTCAATACTGGATCATTTCTTCTACATTTACCAAGTTTTGCAGATTTGCTTCCTGGAATCGATAAAGCTTTTGTGAAATTCTTCCTTTAGTGAAGTGAGGGATAATTAGTTGCCCTGCTATATACAGCTGCGGCCTGCCATCCTGGTGAGGTGCCCTGCCCACGTATATCTGTGGACACACACAGACATACATAGATACTATTTAGTTACACTGGAATTATTTCCTTGCCTGCATAGCACTAATTGTAAAAATGCGTTTATAGTATCGGATAACTAGGACTTCCTTATTTCTGCCTAAAAACCTGAAGTTTCTGTTTCTATATATTTTTTAAAATTCATTTTTAAATTTGAAAATTAATACATGAATACAATATCATTATAAAAGATTCAAACGATACAGTACGGACATAGGGGAAAATGTGAAAAATTCCCTTTTACGTGACCCAAACTCCAAAAGGCTCTCATTCTCACCCACCCCACCCAATCCCCCTGCAAGACAATGGTTTGGTGTTTATCAGTGCCCTCCTTTTGTAATTATCAACTCCTATATGTAATTATCAACTTAATGTGCAAAGAAAATCTAAGAAAAATCTTTTTTGAAAGTGCCTCCTTTCATACAAGTTTTATATTCTAGGAGGAGAAAACTCTGCTTAGTGTCACCCTGGTTCACTGCAAAATTGCTTCTCTGAACCCTGGACACTTTTACCCCCAAGCAGTGATTGAACCTGGTCTTTGAATTGCTAATGTCGTCTCTGGGGTCGGCTGGGGAATAAAGGAAAGAGCCTGGGCTTTGGCATCTGACCTGGGTTTGAATCCCAATGTGATCACCATTCAGCTGTGACCTTGGGAAGATTGTGTAGTGTTCATCCCTTCCCAGGGGTCAAGGACCAGGACTCTGGAGGCACGCTGCCTGGGCTCAAATCCCCGCTTCCCCACGTACTCAGTGAGTAGCTTTCAAAAAGCCATTTGACCTCTCAGTGCCTTAGTTTCCCCATCTGTGAAATGGGGAAAAGGATAGTATCCACCTCTCAGGGTTGCTGTGAGAACTAAGGAAATTAATTTAGTACCTGGCATACACACAGTGAGTGTTCAATAAACACCAGCTGCTTTTTATTATACTCCCATACATACAGAATTCAGTTATGTGAATCTACACAGAGGTAATAAATATCCTGCCTTGTGGAACACAGATGAGTACAATCAAATTATTACAAAGCTAAAAGGAGAGCACAACCTTAAAAATTCCGGCAGAAATTTTCATCACCAGGGCCTGCACAAAATTCTCTTTGGACTCAAAACACAGAACCCTCAATCCCACATTCTGTCTCACCCTCCAGCCCTTCAACTTGTTCTTTAAACTTCAGAGTCACCCTCACACCTCGCTCTTTCCTTCTAGTCTCACTGCCGACCCCCACCTCCTTCCCAGGTCAAGGCCACCTGACCTCACACCCCTGCTATGTACTACCTTTCCATGTGTTCTACGCCTAGCAGTCAGGTCAGGTCTCAGATTGATGCTTGGAACATGTAACACCCATGAAGGAAACTTTACCTTAACCAGTTCCCTTGTTGATTACAGTGACATTCAAAATTCTTTGTCAAGGTTATCTCCAAGCCTTTCCTCAAGCTAGTCTTCTCTCCCTGCTGTCTAAACATGTCTTCCATAATCAATAAGCCAACACATTCAAGTTTCCAATGGGATGTGCGTGAGATGCTGGAGGGAGGGCTGGATTTGAACACCTTTAAAATCCTTTCCAGTTCTGTAGACCTTTTTTTTTTAAGGAGGTCTACAGATCTATAAATAATAATGGCTTAGCACTCACTATGTACTAAACGTTGTTAATTGCCTTCATTTTACATTCGTTAACTCATTTAATTCTCCTAAATTTAATGAAGGAGGTAATAGATTGTCCTGTTTTACATATGAGAAAGCTGAATCTTGGAGAAGATAAATTGAGGGTCCAAGTTTGCCCAGCTAAGATGGGGAGGACTCGAACACAGACCCACTCTCGGGGTCGGGGCCATGTCTGTCACAGAGCTGCCTCTCTCCAGCTTTTGTTAGCATGGGTTAAATATTTCCAAGTGTATTCTTCACCCCCACCCTCAGCCCTACACGTTCTTTCTAGTACATAGACAGATGAATAATAAAACATGAGTGATCCCTCCCCAGGGTTGCACACCATCATCACCAGAGGACAGACACCTGGCTCCCGTGGACCCTGGAATCAGAATCGCTGCAAACAGATATTTTGGAAGGGACACTCCAGGAATCCTGCTAGACCTGGTTAGAACTCTGCCCAGGGACCAAGCCAGCTGAATAGATGGTTTCCTTTCTGGTCTGTATTACCTGGTTCTGTTGAATCCTTTTATTAATTCTTTTGTTTTGCTGCAATCCTGAAAGTAGACTGACCGACTGCTTGCTTGCAGGAAATTTAAATATTTTGACAGTACAGAAGAGGGGTGCATCTGGAGATTTCTGGACCCAGTTGTAACCAGACTTACCCTTCCTGAGCAAATCGATTGCTTCCGGTTTCATCACTTCTGTACAGCGACTGACTTCCGGAGCTTAACTCCCCGACAGCCAGGAGGAAGGAGGCAAAAGGAAACCTTTTAATTTATAGTAAGCAGAGATCAGTTTTGTTTTTTGTGGTTTTTGGGGGCTCATTTAAAATGCCAGGCCCAGTTGAAACAATAAAATCTTGTTTAGTTTTCCCTTATAAAAAACTTCTCGGGTATTTATCAAAATCCTAGAAAAATACATATTTGTTAACATACTGCAATTCCCACAAGAGGTAAGTATTTACAAAATTTGCTTTGGGCATTGATGCTACAAGAATATTAAAAAGTATTGACTTCACCACTGAATGAATCCTTTATCAATTAAAAAAAAATTCAGATCACAATAGGTTTGAGAAGCTACAGCAGTAGGAAAACACCTTCGCTTTAAACAAAAGCTATCTTTCTCAGCAAGAATAGAGTTACTAGGGTGGAAAATCAGGTTAATTTCCATTTCACTAATAATATCTGAAATGAAATAGCATTATAACTCTCCCCTCCAAACTTGGAGCTAGACACCTGGAATATTTATTTATTTCCCCTCCAGAGAAAATAAGGGTGGATGTTACCTTTAAGCTACCTACACATTTAATTAACAAATGGAGGGGAAATTATTATGGCTGCATTTAAATAAGGCACAGGCACGTAGACTTTAAGAGATCTGACCTTAAAAATGAAGAAAATATTATTGTAATTACTCCATTTGCTAGAAACAAATGATGTGGCATTTGAATTTAAGACTTCTATCAAAAGCAGCTGAGTATCTAATCAGTTCACACCTTTCCATTTTAATGGAGTTGGGCTTGAGCCATTGCATTTACAATTATCCAGGCCGACTTCATCCCTTTGAAATGACTTAAAAAGATGAGCATTCATGGATTATTTATTAGCTCCTCGTGACTGTATTTCCAAGAATGGAAACAACACATTGCATCAAAGTCTAACTTCCAAGTTTAACTCTTTTAATTAACAGCATGACTGTACGTGGTTGCAGAAGGCATCTCTGTAGTCACAGAACATCTTATCATGCTTTTTCCTCCACGTGAGTCTTTCAGAGTAGTCTTTGTTCCCTTGCAAACTCAGAGAGAATGCTGATCCCAGTCCTGGCGGCTGCCTGTGATGCCCTGTAAACACTGCGGCTGCAAAAAGCAGGCTGCTTGGAGAGGCAGCTGATCCCAGCCTGCTGTAGCCATCACTGATAGGGAAGGCCTGTCTCGGGCTCAGCAGAGAACTCGGTGACACGGTGACACTGACAGTTTAACCCAGACACACATTCTGCCTAGATAACAAAAATGTCCTGTGTGAGTCCCTGACAGCAACCCCAGAGGAGCTCCACGTCTGAGGCGGTGCTGGTGGCACACGGCCTATCTGCCATCTGAAGCCCATCATTGCCCGCCTGGCTGCGAATCTCACCTCCGTGTGAGTGAAAAGCAGTCCAAGCGTCGTGGCCAGACCTCCTCGAGGCAGGCAAGGGACAGTGAATCTTGCAGGGAGGGACTCTTGCAAAAGCCATCCAGGCCCTCTAGTTAAAGTTGACAAAGACGTTTGAGGCCGGCTTTTCAGGGGGAGTTCAGAGTCTTCCAAGAGAAAACAGAATGAGAGAAAAATAAACAGCTGTGGTGGAAGCCCTGGAAGAAAGCGGTGCTCAGGCCTGGATCCTGCAAGAATCTCCTCTGGAAAGGCAGGGGAGATGAAAGCAAGGAAAGAGTGACAGTCACTGCAAGCCTGGGATCTGTCTTACGGAATCCTGATTCTTTGTGGTGGTTAGACTTATGGACGCCTTACGTGCAGAGGCTGCGAATGTATTTTGCTACCCTTTTTTAAACCTAATGCCAAAACCATTGGATAAAACCTCGTGCTGCACTTTTAGAAAATCTTATATAGCAAAGTTTACAAACAGTACAAATGACGTCTGGTTACTTGCTTTGCAAAGCTTGTTTTTACAGAACCCTTCTGGAAAGTTCCATTGAAATAGCGGTGCCCCTATGATATCCCAACAATAATTTGATTTATGAAAAATTTATTTACACAAAGAGGCATCTCTAATGTACAAAATAGGACCCACCTGTAACTTTTCCCCAGGGACCAGGTTGGAGACATATGATAAAACCATTTTTATGAAGCATATGTCCTGTCTTTGTATAAAAGTCTGAGATTCCCTGCTAAAGCAAATTTAACAATGAAAATTTGCCTTTATTGAGGTAAAAATGGATTCATATTATTTAAAATATGGGGCTGAGATGACATAGTTATAATTATTATTGTAATTCTTTTTATAATTCTTATTAAGTACAAAGAATAAAAATTCCTTGATCAAAAAGAAGTTTTGAGGATAAGGATTGCTGCTTTGGATGAAATAAGAACCAATCCAGAACTCGTGGGAAAAATTTTGTCCTAGCTGACTTGATTTGTTGATTTGCTCATTGAGAGTTCAGTGATCATGTCATTCATTGATTCACTCACTGATTTGTTCATTCATTGTCATTCATTTAGCGGCTACCCCTCCAGGTGTCGCCATGAGTAGACACTGTGTTTGGAGATACACAAATGCAGCAAACATGGATCTTACCCTCAAAGAGTTTATCATCTAATGAGAAAGAGAAAACAGGTTCACAAAGAACTATTAACAAGGCAGGATATGGTAAATGCAAAAAGAGAGATGAGAGGAAGTTCCGTGATGAGTGGCATCCCACTGGGAGGTTTTACTTGAGCTGACTCTGGGCAGATGGGGAGCTGGGTGGTGGTAAAGAAAATCCTAAGAATGCCTTGGTAGAGAATGTCCAGCGAATCCTACTGTGAAATAATTTACGTCCCTGGATGTGGAGCAAGACAGGAGCATACTTGCGTGTTTACCCACCTTGCTGGGTGAGCAAATGACTCAACATTCCTCCTGGTTTCCTGCTGACTCTCTGTGTCCTTGGGCAAGACACCTGTGGGCCTGGGGCTATTTTTAGAAAAGGTAGTTACTATGATAAACTAACTTCTAGACAGAATTCCAATATATATCATTGTAGAGAAAAATTACAAATATAGGTGTATGAGAACAAAAAAATTAGAAAATATTCCCCATAATTCTAACACTGTAAACATTGTGTGGATATTCCTCTAGACTTTTCGATTTATATATCTGTCTATATGTATTTTGTATTGTGGTGAAAACCACATAACATTAAATTTACCATCTTAACCGTTTTAAGTGTACAGTTTAGTAGTAAGTACATTCACGATGCTGTGCAACAGATCTCTAGAATGTTTTCATCTTGCAAAACTGAAACTCTATACCCACTGAACAGGAATTCCCATTCCCCTTCCCTACCCTTTGTACTTTCTGTTTCTATGACTTTGACTTTAGATACTTCACATGAGGGGGAGCATTCAGCATTCGTCCTTTTGCAGCTGACTTCTTTTACTTAGCATAACGTCTTCAAGGCTCATCCATGTTGTAGCCTGTGACAGGATTTCCTTCCTTTTAAAGGCTGCGTATTTAAAGGCTGTAGTAGTCCATTGTATTTATATAGTACCACGTTTTCTTTGTTCATTCGTCTGTCGATGGACATCTGGTTGCTTCCGGCTCCTGGCTACTGTAAAGAACGCTGCTTTGAACATAGATGTATAAATATCTCTTAGAGATCCTGCTCTCAATTCTTTCAGATATGTACCTAGAAGTGGAATTGCCGTATATATGGTAGCTCTATTTTTAATTTTTTGAGGGACTACCATATTGTTCGCCGTAGCGGCTGCACCATTTTACATTCCCACCAGCAGTGCTCAAGTGTTCCGATTTCTCCACATCCTTGCCAACACTTATTGATAGTGGCCATCCTAATGGGTGTGAGATGATATCTCATTGTGGTTTTGATTTGCATTTCTCTTACTTAGAATGAATCCTGCAGAGGAAGAGGAAGTACCTCTTCAGGGAGAGCCAGACTCAAGGGCCAACATTTGGCCTTGAGTCCTAGTTGCAGCTTTGATGTTGGCTCATAATTCAACACAGCCTCACCATCGTCTCATTTCTCTCAGCCAATCGACTCTAATACCCACCCTACCTCTTTTTTCTGTGTTACCACTGAGAAGCTTTGAGCTAATCTTTGAGGATAACAAAGCTAATAACTTCGTTCCAAAGAGCCAGTCTTGTATAAACACAAGGTACTACGAGCAACTTGTCAAGATCTCCTAAAGGCCCACGGAGCAGGGCAGGACCCTGAAATCACATCACAGTAAACATTACTAGCGGCTCACTCTACATCCTGTGATGACATCTATCTTCAGATATAATCCACACTGAACCAAGCACTTATCACTTCATCGGAACCATGAGTTTGACCATTTGTCTCCATTTTCTCCCCCTCCAATGGCTAGGAACAAATTCAGAGTTTTGAGTTTCAACTGTTTGATTCTTGTAGTCACTAAGACAATAACAGATTAAATAGGATGAACCAAGCGGCCATACTTCATGTAACGTTATCCCCTGAGATAAATGTACAACGTTGTTTTGGAGGCTGTGGTGGTAACTAAGGTTGACAGACTGCCTGCGTGTGGGTGGCTGTCTCCTTTCCAGCTGTGACCAACTGAATTATATCACCTGTCCCGTTTGATGTATTAGGATATGCCCAAGCTCAAGATGCATGTTGCTGCAATAGGGAAATTAATGTCCACCACTGGAGGCAATTAATAATGATTAGAAGCAAAACGGCTGGGTTAAATCTGTGCATTTAACAGAGTGTTCATACGCTTTTATGCTATATTTCAGTCTAGTTGCTCAAAAGAAAAAAATACCCTTTGGGGGGGACTAGAACAATCTTAATTAACGTGTAAACTTAGATGAAACGTCAAAGTCCCTTCAATGAGACATGTTTACTCATTATTTATTTAATCGTCCCTTCCCAGGGTTAGAGAAAAGCGCTGCACAAAAAGTAGCATCCTAAGGAGAGAAATGTTCGGATTCAGTTGAGCTGCTGGCAGAACTCCTGGGCTTTTTGAACTGCCACATACAACTCATGGACTGGGGTGAGAAATTCTCGCCTCTTTCATTTTACAATTCTGCAGTTAATATACTGAAAGAAAAAACAGCAACAAATTGGCACACCATATACTGCAATGCTTGGTTTAGTGCAACTCCATAAAAATCTGCATGTAAAATACATAGTGGTGGCTAAATAATTTCCCTCTGGTTACTAACATCTAGATATAAATTTGAATATTAGAAATTTAAACTGAACAAGGGATTTTGCTCAAAAAATGCAGGAAACATTGAAAGCAAATTGGATATAAATCTATAAGGCTGAAAAGCCTGAACAGTATTGATGTATGCAAGCACACACACACCACGTATTAGTGTAAAGCATGCACAATACAAATATTCATTGATCAGATATTTTATTAGGAAATTTCATTAAACAGATTAAAATGTAATCGGCCATCAGCTGGACTTTATAGCTCCGAGAAGATTATATACTTCAGTGATAATGCAGTTCTCCTTAATTAAAAACTATGAGATAAAGGTCTTGGAAAACTTCAAAGCCCTATTTTACTATGATGGAATCTAAAAATAGAAACTCTGAAATGATTCCTTCACTGTGAACCTGCAATGACTGTGGTGACATTGAAATTCTCTTTGCAACTTGAACTCATGAGACAGTCCAAGGCTACCCATGGGCATGATGCCTCCTCACATTTCTCCTTCACTGTGTCCTCAAGAGTGACTCAGGCTACACCATCTCAAAAGAGACTCAATTAAAATGAAAAATTCAGTCAGGAATCAGTCATTTGATGAACTTAACCCAGATATCCAGATATTTGGATTTACTGAAATATTTAATTGACTTTTAATAGCAAACATACTTTTATGGCATCATTTTTTATGTGGGTATTTAGCATCCTGTGACTGAATGTCTACACAGTAATTTAGTTTTAACAATCCATTCATTTAATCATTCATTTGTTCATTAAATAGTCTTTAGGTCCTTACCACCGTTATTTATCCATTTGCCTCGAAATCTTGCCTTGGCTGAGCATGGCTGAGTTAAGTTTCAGAGACAGGATAAGCCTGCTGTTTATCAGTGAATCACATCCCATTGATTACTTTCTTTTGATTATTTTTAGAATCTGCTCATTCAATGGGTATTTTTTGGGTACTAACTGTATTTAAAGCCTGGTGATCAATCACAAAAATATAAAAAGCAAAACCACGAGGAGTCTGCTCTCAAATGTACCAACACTGACCAAGTGCTGACTTGGTCAGCCCTGGGGAGATGACTTTGGCCCGTCCAAGGTCACAGCGTGGTGATGGCAGAGTCAGGATTCCAACCTCTGCTTCTGTTTTCAGGGTCCCAAAGTATGACCTCTTGAGGAGCTGGCCGACCCAATAGCGGATCAAGTAGTTATGTTCAGGCAGCTCCTCTCTCCACCAGTTTCTCAGTCAATAATTCCTGGAAAAATCACAGATTGATTGAGTCTGCTCCAGCTGTCAGACAGTGCTGATGCTTAAGGTGTAGCTGCCCCACCTATACCCTAGCCACAAGTAGAAGACAACACTTGACCTTCACAGTGGCCCTGGCCTCTCCCTTGGACCCATGCTTTTGCTTCTCAGCTTCCATTGGATTCCTGACTTCCCAGTCATGGCCTCATTGGTGCTGGCAACAGGTTGGGCGATTTCTTATCCGCTTGGTGAACTTGAGCTGTTCTTCCCTCTCCCCTGGTTTTGGTATCCCCTGTAGGATGACAGTTATCACCCACCAGACCAGCCCTGGAGAACTCACCTGGTGTGGCAGCCCCATGCCCTCCTGCCCTTCCCTATCTTGACAAGGAGGAAGCATGGATAATCCAGGAAGAAAGTGCACTGGTTTTTCATCTTGGAAGGCATTACAATCTTCTGGGGACTTAATAAAAATACAGATACCTGAACCCTTCTCTAAGCCTCCTGAATCTACAGGAGTATGTTCTGGGAATCTAGAGGAGTGTCGTATGGGAACCCACTTCCCAGGGAATGCAGGTGCACACCCAAACCTGAGAGCCACAGGTGTGGTGAGAGGGTGCTGTCTACAAGCACACACCTTCAGACACTGGAACAGGAAACTTCATCAGCCTCAACTTTTTTTCCTCAAGAGAAGGAAAAAAGGAAATAGCTAATTTGCTAATTATTTCAGAAGATTATTCATCTTTCAGGGTGTCACCACAGAGACTTTGAGCATGGGCAGAGTCATAGAAATGGTAGCCCTTTACTTATAGCAATTAGTATAAGAAAATTGTATTTCAATTTAGCAGAATTCCTTATTTCTCACTTATGAAAGAAAGAAAAAACTTACCCATTAGAGGACTGTTAGGCCAGACCTAAATTTTTAAGCAGCTGTCCAGGAAACTTAGGAAGCAAGACTTTATGAACTCAGTGTATCTATACTACTCATCTCTGAATCCAATTCAGCTCAATATTAGCAGGATATATAGCGAAACTATATAGCTAATTTTTTTTTTTTTTTGAGGTACGTGGGCCTCTCACTGTTGTGGCCTCTCCCGTTGCGGAGCACAGGCTCCAGATGCACAGGCTCAGCGGCCATGGCTCACGGGCCCAGCCGCTCCGCGGCATGTGGGATCTTCCCGGACCGGGGCGCGAACTCGTGTCCCCTGCATCGGCAAGCGGACTCTCAACCACTGCGCCACCAGGGAAGCCCTATATAGCTAATTTAAAAAATTTTAAATGTCAGTGATAAGATACACTTGGAACAGAATTTAGTAGGAAGCCAAGGGAACACATTTTAAAACTCTTAGTGGACATTTTGCTTGCCTATTTTCTGCTTTAGTCAAGAATGTTAGGCTTCAAACATTGCTGGAAAATTAAAGTTGTGCTTGGACCAGATTTGAGGAATGCAGGAAGGATGAATTGTGCAGATTCCTAACCTCATGGGCATCAGGGCCCTGATGCCATCTGGGAGCTATCTAACGTGGGCAGTGACACTAGACAGGCCTGATGTTCCCCAGGGAGGATTCTGGGACCAGAGCTTTCTGTCTGGTCTATTGGCTTAGAGTGAAAAGCAGGCCATCGGCCCATGGAGATGGACCAGCTGTGGCTTGACCTTCAAACTGTTGGCCATATTTACTGTTGAGGACTCATGGGCTGATTTGTCAATGGTTACCTAATACCTGAGAGCAACTAGCCTTATGTGGGTGCCTCTGGCTCTTTCTATCTTTTGGTTCACAATAGGTAGCCTTGTCTCAGATGGTCCCAGATGGCAGTATCTGCATTCCGGGATTCAGGATAAAGGAAGGATGAAGAAGAAGAAATGGCACATCCTGCACTTCCTCTTAAGGTAGGTTCTTGAAAGCTGTCAAACAACCCAACATTTTCATCTCGTTGGCCGGAAATTAGTCATATGGCCACACCTAGCTGCTGAGTTTTTACTCAGGAGATCAAGGCTCCAGCTAAAAATGGGAGAGAGGAAAAATCATGTCATAAGAGAGGGGAGAACAAATCTGAGGAACAACAGGCAGATGGTATCCAAAAGACAGCTAGTATAATAACACCAGATAAAACAGACCTTAGGTAAAAGGCATTACTATAGATAATGAGTATTAGTACATATTTTTTATTTTAATTAATTAATTTATTTGTTTATGGCCGCCTTGGGTCTTTGTTGCTGTGTGCGGCGAGCGAGGGCTACTCTTCGTTGCGGTGCACGGGCTTGCAGTGGCTTCTCTTGTTGCGAGCACGGGCTCTAGATGCACGGGCTTCAGTAACTGTGGCTCGCAGGCTCTAGAGCGCAGGCTCAGTAGTTGTGGTGCACAGGCTTAGTTGCGCCGTGGCATGTGGGATCTTCCCGGACCAGGGCTCAAACCCACATCCCCTGCATTGGCAGGCGGATTCTTAACCAATGCGCCAGCAGGGAAGCCCCATATTTTTGAAAGTATTGAATTCACCAGGACCCTGTATGTACTCAGTAACAAATCTTCAAAAGACAAGAATTGATAGAAGATAAAAAGGAACTATCAAATCGATCATGATTGAGGGAGACATTCAGTGGTTGGTAAATCAAGCAGAGAAAAAATATCAATTAGAATACAGAAGAATTGAACATCACAAGCTTAATCTAATGGATAAACTTAAAAACTATCCCTAATAATCAGAAAATAGAAATTCGTTTGAAGCACACAGAAAGCATACATGAAAGTTGACCACATTATAAACCAAAAGCAAGTATTGAAAAATTTCAAATAAT
This sequence comes from Neophocaena asiaeorientalis asiaeorientalis, assembly GCF_003031525.2. Lineage (NCBI taxonomy): Eukaryota > Metazoa > Chordata > Mammalia > Artiodactyla > Phocoenidae > Neophocaena > Neophocaena asiaeorientalis. Next base: position 4,683,977 of record NW_020174149.1, read on the forward strand.
TGGTATGGGTCAAGTCACAGTTACTGACTGCCATGAAATTAAGTTATAAATAAATGACAAAAAGATAATTTCTAAAAATCCATTTGTTTTGAACTTTTAAAGAATATACTTTAAAGTAACCCATGGCTACTCATGGTTCTTGATGGAAATGAGAAGATGCTTAAAATGACAAAAAATAAGGGAAATGTTATCAATTGAATTTGTGGAATGAAGAACTAGTATCTAGAATGTATGAAGAACTCTCAAAGCTCAACAGAAAAATATCAAACAAATCAATTAGAACATGGGCAAATAACATGAAGAGGTATTTTACTAAAAAGGATATACAGATGGCAAATAAGCAAATGAAAAGATGGACAACAGCATCAGACTAGGAAAATGCAGATTAAAACCACTGTGAGGGGCTTCCCTGGTTGGTGCAGTGGTTGAGAGTCCGCCTGCCGATGCAGGGGACACGGGTTTGTGCCCCGGTCTGGGAAGATCCCACATGCCGCGGAGCGGCTGGGCCCGTGAGCCATGGCCGCTGAGCCTGCGCGTCCGGAGCCTGTGCTCCGCAACAGGAGAGGCCACAGCAGGGAGAGGCCCGCGTACCGCAAAAAAAAACAACCCACAGTGAGATATTGCTACAAGCCTATCAGAGTGGCTAAAATACAAAATAATGACAGTACTAAATGCTGTTGAGGATGCAGAGAAACTGGATGGCTCAGACATTGCTGGTGGGAGCATAAAATGTATAAGTACTCTGAAAAACAGTTCAGCAATTTCTTAAAAAAACTAAATATGTAACTACCATTTGACCCAACAATTGTGCTCCTGGGCTAAAACAGTTTATCCCAGAGAAATAAAAACTTATGCTCAGAGAAAAACTTGTACACAAATGTTTATAGCAGCTTTACTTGTAATAGCTAAAAACAACAAAAACTCCAGGTCCATCAACCTTTCAAAACATAAATGGTTGTCCTCTTACACAAGCTCTTCTCAAGCATTAAAAAAAAGAAAAAAAAAGAAAAGAAAAGAGAGAGAGAGGAAGGACGGGAAGGAGGGTGGGGAGAAGGAAATAGTAATTTATTGATGCTGGTGTAATCTTGATACCAAATCTAGGTGAAGGTGGATCACGATCTATAAATACTAAATAAAATAAACCAAACTGTGCAACAAAGAGATAAAGTAGGGTTTATGGGATGCGAGGGCGATCTGGCTGCGACATCTGTCACCCCATTGATCGCCAGGGTTGATTCGGCTGATCTGGCAGCCTAGGCGGGTGTCCCCTTCCCTCCTCACAGCTCCATGTGCATCCATCGCCAAGCTGTGTGCTCCATCGAAGAGGATGACCTTCCCCCACAGCGGAGGACTGTTCTTGGGTCAAGGGTATGTGAGTAGCTGCACTCCCCTGCTAGAACCTCCAAACAAGCTCTCAAGTAGGTTTTATGCCAGAAATGCACCATTGGTTCAATATTAGAAAAAAATTGTTACTTTAATTTACCACATTAAGAGATGAAAGGAGAAAAACCACAAAATCATCTCAATAGGTACAGAATTCAGTAAAATTCTAAAGTCATTCATCATAAGGACCCTGGAAACATTGTTGCGTGCTCCTAGTGGATATGAATGCTCATAGGAGCAAAGACTGGAAACAATGCAGATGCCCAAAAACAATAGATTGGAAGAACACACTGGAGTATATTTGTACCAAGGAATACAGCCCTGAAAGTGAATAAATTGTGGCCACGTGGATGACTCTCACAAACGTAATATCCTGCAAAAAGAAGATGATGAGGCAGATCTAAAAATACATCTTTCAGGGAGAGGCAGGAAACTGGAAAAAGCAGAGGAGTGATGAACACAAAACACACTACAGTATCCTCAGGGCAGTGGGGAAGGGAATGTGTGAGGGTAGCTTCTTTTGAAAACCAAACTAAAAAGGAAGAGAAAGAGTGAATAACGCTTCTTGGGCTTTTCCTTCTTACTTTGGGTCTCAAATCTGTGGGCCGGCATTATTTCTATGGCTTTTTCAAAGGCTTTTTAAATCTACCTTGAGAAGCCCCAGCCTAAAACAAGTCTAACTCAGCTAAAATTAATTACCCATTATGTTTCTATTAGAATCCATACAACCCATCTATGAGTAGCTACCATTTATTCCATCATTTTAGTGGGCACTTACTATGAACCAGGCACTGGACAAAATATATCACAGGCATTAACTCGTTTAATTACTCTCATTAACAAAGACTCTCATTTCTCAGTCGAGGGAGCTGGTCACACGTGTAGGAGGTGACAGACAGGATTGGGATCAAAAGCTGTTTGTCCACATGCTATACTATTGCCTGTGAGTACAGAAAATAGAACTGTCACTTTTAGGGCCTTGATTTGGGTAAAGCAAATGGCATTTGAAATACCATCCAATGCTGAGGAATGTGGTCATAGCCCTCGTGTGGTGGACAGGACACCTAATACAGTAGGAAAACCACATTATCTCAAACTTTTATTGAATGAAGTACTGTTTTTTTTTGTTTTTGTTTTTTGTTTTTTGTGGTACACGGGCCTCTCATTGCTGTGGCTTCTCCCGTGGCAGAGCACAGGCTCCGGACGCGCAGGCTCAGCGGCCATGGCTTACGGGCCCAGCCGCTCCAAGGCATGTGGGATCCTCCCGGACCAGGGCACAAACCCGCGTCCCCTGCATCGGCAGGCGGACTCTCAACCACTGCGCCACCAGGGAAGCCTGAAGTACTGGTTTTGATTGGCAGGGATGTGCATCTGATCCATGGAAGTCATGGAGAAGTGTACCTCTATACACCACTGTATTTCTTTGTAATTACCCAAAGGAAGCTATAGGACTTAAAGACCCAAGGTGTTTTCTTTACAGTCCTCACACTAGCCTAAATCAACTATAACTGTCCTCAGGTTTCCAAAGTGACCTCTTATTAAAATGATCTATAATTTTGATTAATTTATATTGCTCTCAGCAGAGGCCTGAACCTGTTGACTGAATTCCCATTTCCTTCCTGAACAGAGGCTGGACTGCTCATTTGTCTGAGGTGGTCCTCTGAGGGAGGAAGGAGTTGGGCTTCTAGACCCAAGTTAATTTGCTTCTGGTCATATTACTGTAACTCCGGATGACCTTTGAAGGTACACAACCTAATTAATTTCAGCCCAGTTCCCCAAGCTCAGCCCTTTGGTGAGGCCTCTGTGGCTTTGGATTTGTTCTCATGATCTGGATAGCTGTCATCTATTCTGCACCTACTATGTACAGTTTGAGATGTTCCATGTACATTATCTCATTTAATGATGGATTATTGTTAATCTGCCCTACAGAAGAAGAATTTAGGAATCACAGAAGTGAATCACGTTGATGAAGCTCACGCATTAGAAAGGAGCAGAGCTGGGATTTGAGCTCAGATCACCCAAACCTCTCCTCTTGCTGCACAAGATGCCTGTAGGAGGACTGTTTTTCTGATTGGTTGAGACTAAAAGAACAAGTCAACTAAAAGAACAACACATTTGGGGCTTCCCTGGTGGCGCAGTGGTTGAGAGTCCGCCTGCCGATGCAGGGGACACGGGTTCGTGCCTCGGTCCGGGAAGATCCCACATGCCGCGGAGCGGCTGGGCTCATGAGCCACGGCCGCTGAGCCTGCGCCTCCAGAGCCTGTGTTCCGCAATGGGAGAGGCCACAACTGTGAGAGGCCCGCGTACCACAAAATAAATAAATAACTAAATGAATAGTAAAAGAACAACACACCAGAATCTGGAGTTTTGGATTATTCTTCTGTGTGCTCTCTCTCCAATATGGAAAGCAAAGGGTTAATGTCCTTCAGACACAAACCCATTTCTGACCCCGAAGGCAAGGTGGTATTTCTGTCCTTCATTGTTACTGGTAAAGAAAAAAAATACTGCTAACAAGTTTAGAGAAGTTTGTAATCCAACCTTGGTATATATTAAAAGCAAATGGTCCGGGGGCTTCCCTGGTGGCACAGTGGTTGAGAGTCCGCCTGCCGATGCTGGGAACACGGGTTCATGCCCTGGTCTAGGAAGATCCCACATGCCGCGGAGCGGCTGGGCCCATGAGCCGTGGCCGCTGAGCCTGCGCATCCAGAGCCTGTGCTCCGCAGCGGGAGAGGCCACAACAGTGAGAGGCCCGCGTACCGCAACAACAACAAAAAATAGAACTTTATCACTGCTCCACTTAGTAGGTCAAGGTCAAGTACTCTATTCATTCTCTTCAAGAGAGGGGCAGTGGACACAGACCACCCTGCAGTGGGGAGGAGACATCGGATGAAGCCCCGCAGGGCCTCTCGGGCGCAGCAGCTAATGTGCTCTGGAGTCAGACTGCCTCAGTTCAAGCCCCTGCTCCCCACTGACTAGCTGTGTGACTTTGAGCAAGTTAATTGATCTCTCTGTGCCTCAGTTTCCTCATCCCATTGTGATGGGATTCGCAATGAAACCTCTCTCACAGCGTTGCTTTAAGGAGTGATTGAGGCAACACATGTCTTGATATTTAGGTAACGCTCAAGAAATGTTGACATTCATATTAGTATTGGTGACGGTGGCAAGCCGTTTTGGAAGTGAGAATGAGGCGTGTGGGGTGAATTAGAACAGAGGCAATAAGAGCCTGGGGGAGAATTTAAAGAGAGCAAAAGATTGTGACTCCACAGAGAAAGCCAGAAAGCATGGAGATGAGGATTGCATCGCTGGGCAGAGAGGTGGGCTTTGCCTCAGAAGAAACAGTGGCTTTGCCTGAAGTCCATGGACAAATCACCTGACCTCATCAATAAAATGGGGCAAATAGAGCCACCCTGAAGACCTCACAGGATTGCTGTGTACAGTAAATAAGTGAATATGTGCAAAATTTTTTCATCCATGGTAATGTTGCAACGCATATGTAATGCCAGAGAATCTCTCTATTAATAAGATTTCCTCTCAACAAACGTCCATTTTCCCTTGTAAAATGTCAGCAATGTTTAGGCACATCCCCAAGGTTCCTTAATTATTTGATAATACACTGGTGACAGGGATGAATTTCACAGATACTGTGAAATACCCTACTTTGTTAGTAAGAACACCCAACGATGTGGAGAATGTGGGTGAGTCCATGGAAAACCGTGGTGATTATGACAGCAACAACAGCAGTCCAGCCATGAAGCTTTCTCCCCTCAGGTCTGTAATCAGCTTTTGTCACCAAGAGGCCATAAACAGAAGCTGCGATACATCATGTGGGCCAGGAGATAGCAAGGTAAATAGCCGACAGTTGTTTAATTCCTTGGCGTGAGAGAGTGGAGTACGGCACATAGGCTTGTGAGTGTACTGAGTACCGTCTCTGCAGAGTATGATTTCCACTAAGGATGGATGAGCTCAGAGGCTGACTTGCTGTGCCTGGGCTTCATTGGATGTGACCCAAAGGCTGTGATCAGGGGATCTCCCAATACCTTCCTCCAGGAGGCTTGGGGGAGGTATTGAGGTTACAAAGGAGCCTGGAGGATACGTTCTATTCTCCAATCTTGGGCTGAAGCCCATCGTAATTTGTCTTTGAGAAGAATTTCAGTTTCTAACAGGCTCTCGTGTAGCCTCCTTTCACGTTGAAAACAAAGATCTAAGATGAAAGCAAAAGATTCACCCAGCTGGGGATTGCACAGAGCCAGAAATCTATATATAGTTCATGGGAGGCCTCCCTGCCTTGCTTTGCAGAGCTGGTCCTGGACAGTTCTCCTTCTGCTTGGCTTGTCATGGCCTGCTTTGCAGTAAAGGTGGGCCACCTCCCTCCCTGTGGTGCTGGGATTCTTCTCAATATTAGAATCAGACGACCGTTGGCAGGCGGGTGCATAAGCAAAATGTGGCTTATGTAAACAAGGGAATACTATTCAACCTTGAAAAGGAAGGACATTCTGGCACGTGCTGTGACACTAATGCACCTTGAAGACATTGTGCTGAGTGAAATAAGCCAGACACAAAAGAATAAATATTGTATGACTTCACTTATATGACGTACCCAGAACTGTCACATTCATAGTGACAGAAGTAGAATAGAAGTTACAAGGGACCATGGCGGCGGGGGGGGGGGGTTAATGAGGAGTTGGTGTCTAATGGGTACAGAGTTTCTCTTTGGGATGATGGAAAAGTTTGGGAGATGGATGGTGGTGATGGCTGTACAACAATGTGAATGTGCTTCATGCTGTTGAATCATACACTTAGAAATGGTTAAAGTGGGGGCTTCCCTGGTGGCGCAGTGGTTGGGAGTCCGCCTGCCGATGCAGGGGACGTGGGTTCGCGCCCGGGTCCGGGAAGATCCCACATGCTGCGGAGCGGCTGGGCCTGTGAGCCATGACAGTTTTATGTTATGTATGTTTTACCACAATTGTTTAAAATGTCATTCCAAACCGCCCCCCCCAAAAAAAAAAAAAGAAATCAGAGAAGCCTGCGCATGTCATAAGGAACTTGCTCTGGTGAATCCAGCACACAGATATCTCATTGATGTGTTGTTCCGTGATAGTTTGATTTACCTCTCCTTTCCAAAATGTGAAATTTGTCACAATTTTTTAAGATACGTGAAGGTTGGGACAAGGCAAGAATAAATTTTTTTTTGCGGTACGCGGGCCTCTCACTGTTGCGGCCTCTCCCGTTGCGGAGCACAGGCTCCGGACGCGCAGGCTCAGTGGCCATGGCTCACGGGCCCAGCCGCTCCGCGGCATGTGGGATCTTCCCGGACTGGGGCACGAACCCGTGTCCCCTGCATCGGCAGGCGGACTCTCAACCACTGCGCCACCAGGGAAGCCCAAGAATAAATTTTTTTGAATGGGCTGGGCTTTTGTGTTTGGACATATAAAAGCATTTTTTGTAGAGGCTGGTCTACTCTTCCAATATTTTAAGCAATTTACAGGTGATAAATACTTGGTTTAAATCCTTCTAAAGTGTCTGGTAATCATTTTAGCTGTTAAAGCATGATATGAGTTCAGACATACAGTTATACTAAAATCTTTCCCATTTGCCTACCTCTCACACAGATTATGGAGGGAATGCATTCTAGACGATAAAATCTAAGGGGAAAAAAATTGCCATCCTGTTTCAGCACCGCCATTAAAACCAACGATGGCGGCCATTGTTGTGTAAAGGGAAAAAAACAAGTTTACAGTTCCTCATTTCCCACAGTAAACAGATTGCTCATTTTAATTTTGAAAATAAAGCGACGGAGGCTATGTAGGTCTGTAAATAAGAGTGTGCATCTCAATTTTCTGCAAATGCTTAAGTGGTTTACATCTGTTTCCTCCCAGTTGTATTTCTCAAACATGAATTTCCATTTTAAAAAGAGTCGTAAAATCACTACTGTTTCTCTGTGGATCTATTAGCAATAAAATAGCCTACAGAGGTTTGCACAGCCATGGAAAATGTACAGTGATAATAGGCTGTCCTGCTGTTACACGGCTTATGCAAACTTTACATTTATCACGGCAGAACCATCTATCCGCAGGGTTGTAGCACAGCAAACAATGGAATAAAAAAGACCAAGAGAAGGAAGATGAATCCAAAATCTCTGTGTACACATCATTAATCAGACAAGATGAATTCTCAAACTTGGAAGCATGTTTCCTCAGAGCCAACTGAGAAAAGGAGCAGGAGGGCGGAGGATGTGCTGGGTTGGTCGCAATCTGCAAAGTACAACTTTCCATAAAAATCACCTCCAACAAGCAAAATCACTTGCTTGTCTCATTGACACGTTGTGGGGTTCACTCACACTTTTGTATTTTTTTAAAAGAACCAAGCCAGGTCATTTGTTGAAAACTTTTAGTCCAGCAGAGGATGCAATTATTCTTTCTTTGAGCCTTTCAAGTAAAAGGGCTCAAAATAGACCATTGCTTCCTCACGCACCGGTGGGGCCTCCCTAATCCTCCTCTACTCGCCTTGTCTAGGAAGCAGCTGGGTGACACACAGCGTGTTTATCCAGCCCCTAAAATCCTGCATCGTAAGTCAGACTGAGTGGTCATATTCCTCCAGCCCCACTTTGCATCCCAGTGAAATTCTACCATGTACAGAGAAGGTGAGTTTTTTCCATTCTTTTCTTTTTCTTTTTTACTCCTTAAATCCAAATTAATTCGCTAAAAGTCTAGAGTGACGGCAAGGAGCAGGTTTCAAAATAGCCTTCTTCCAAAACAGGCTTCGGGCACAGGGGAGCTGCGCCCAATCCAGGAGGCCCATGTGTTTCCCAGTCTGCTAAGTTGCTCCGTTGCCCTGAAATAGAAAAGACTCAATAAAATATAGCAATGGAGTTTACATTGCTTGGCATCTCACAGCCTGTTCTATTTAGTGGGGTATTTTTTACTTGTTTAAAAGCGTTTTTGTTTTGTTTTATTAGCTCAAAAGAGAGAGAAGTTTGAGAAACAATTCTTCAGCCTTTAAGAGGGAAGATGGAAGAGGTACCTTTCAATTAAATGCTCTGATGAGTGACGATACCCCACCCTGGAAGTTCGACTACTTCAGGAATATACCAAGATAGAGATGAATCTAAGGTAAACAGTTAGTGTGGGAAATACGAGATGAGGAGTGTGGCTTGTACGTACAACAGCCCGTAATTCCTGCCACTCAGATACCATGGTTTTTATGCAGGGTGAAGCTTATTCTTTTGAGTTAATTCATATCACTCAATTTCTTGGTTGGGGGAGTACTTTTAGATACATGTTCCCAAATCATCAGATCACTTCAAACAATTGGGTGGGAAACCATCCAACTACCACCCTCAACCCACTTGTGGATCAAGCGACAAGTTATTGAGATGCAATCCCTTGTAATCTGACAGCATGTGCACATCACCTAAGTGTATCTTTGTGGGAGGGGGAGTGTTTATTTGTATTCTAGATCAAATGTTCTAGCACAGGGAACTAGATTCAATATGCTGTAATAGTAACCTATAATGGAAAAGAATCTGAGAAAGAATATATATATATGTATATATATATATATATATAACTGAATCACTTTGCTGTATACCTGAAACTAACACAAATTGTAAATCAACCATGCTTCAATTAAAAAAAAATAGATAGAATGTTTTCTAGTGAGTTGCCCCATGATCTCTCAGGAAGCAGTGACGTGTCCTCTGACCACTGAAGCTTTCAGGAATCCAAACCCCGGACTCTCCGGTCGTTTCTCACCGTGTACGGTCAGTCATATTTCCCTGGATGCTTTGTCTTATGTCCTCTATCATACGAGTCTTATGTCTCTGTGGCAGCACCATGTTTGATGCTTCTTACAGTAGACTCTCCTGGGCTTAGTAAACTCGTCCCGTCACTGAGTCACCACAGAGGTCATCCCAGCCTTGTGTGGTGCGCTTGAGGTGGAGATGGATAAGTCTCAGTAAAGCTCACCCGGCCCCACATCTGCCCCTGATGCCCTGGAGAAGAACTGAATGCACAGTGTTCAGCTGTGGTTTCCAGAAGAGTCTCGGGACTTCTTGGTGGAGAGACGGACTGAGCACTCATAGGACATATTGGCTGCTCTTTCATAAACAGAAGTCCAGAGTTCATTAGCGATACTGCCACCTCTCAAGAACTACTTTAAGGTTGAATTTAGACTCCCCCTCCTCGCCCCCAGTGAGGGTCCTTGGCAATTCTGGGAGGTGTCCATTTGACCTCCTTTGGTGGTTCCACGCTGGCTGTGGGTTCCCGTTTCTCCTGGGAAATCCTGACTCTGAAAACGATGCTTCAGACTCTGTACTGGTCCTGCAAATCATAGACAACTGGACCAAGGCCTAATAATAGCTGTAGTAATAGTAGTAATAATAATTGCTACAACCATGTGGAGCCTTCTATGTGACAGCTCCCACAAACCAAGGCCACACAGGCTCCTGAGCTTGTCCAAGGCACACAGTTATAAGTGTTGGAGTTGGGATTGAAATCCATGCCTTTAAGCCCCGTGTTGTGCGTCCTTTACAATCCTAGCATCTTCGTGTTGTCTTCTGTTTGCTGAGTGGAAAGAGATCATTTGTTCTGGCCATAAGAGTGTGCCTGGTGGAGACCCTAAGCATGGGATGCTCCCAGGCCGGGCCCCTCTTTAGTACATTCCATTACGCCTCCTCCCGCCTCCCCCTTCCACACTTCCCCATCCCTCTGTACATCTTTTACACAGCAGGGCAGGGTAATTCGCTGCATGCTAGGCAGTAACTACCTAGTAATAACAATAATTCTTGGTACTTAGAGCTCCTTATCCGAGGACGTCACCCAAGCTTCAAGAAATTTAAACATATCTGTTCACAGCAGCGTGGTGGGGTGAGGTGGGCCTCATTTTCAGGCCTGGAGAGAGACATGCATGTGTAAAGAAACACCCAGCCTTTCCTAATGAGGCCCTCCTGGCCAGACATGGAACTAAGAAAGAAAGGGGACCTAATAGGGGAAGGGCCAGACAGTCCTGGTCTCTGGTTTCCCTAAAGTCTCTTTGCATTTGAATCTTGTTAAGTTTTCTATCTCTAAGAACCCTCTGACTTCCAGGCATTGACGAGAAAAGACTGTTCACTAGCTGAGTCTCTGTGATGAAATTAGCCACCAGTGTCCAGGTATTCTCCCCAGAAACCCTCCCCAAGGGGGGCACCGCCTGGCTCTGGTGACTGCACCCCATAACCATCTACCTTGGATCCCCATTCCCTCTGCCCTTGTGGGCTGGTGCCCTCTCCCTACTCCAAGGATGAATTCACACACAGGATTCCCCTGGCAATATCTCTACTCAAGGCCCCAAGGCCAGCCTGGGCTGGAATGGGGGCTCTTTAGCTAAGGACCAAAGTCCCCAGAACCTCATTTTCTCCTCCTACGCTCCAGCTGCCCCTTCCGTGCTAGGGTTGAGCCTCTGGGCTTGCTTCTCACCCACCTGGACCCGTATGATATACCACTCTCCACTTGTTTGGTCCAACATCTGCACCCCCATAGGACTCACTGGAGGGATGGATGCATTTAGAGGGGAACATTTAGCGTGGAAGTTAAGTTAATCAGCTAGGGATTAACTAGGGAAATACTCTTGTATTCTTGGATTACAAGTAAGTCACTGCTAAGTCAGTCAGATAGAGAAAGGCAAATATCATATGATATCACTTACATGTGGAATCTTAAAAAATGATACAAGTGAGCTTAGTTACAAAACAGAAATAGACTCACGGACATAGAAAACAAATTTATGGTTACCACAGGGAGGGGGGGATAAATTGGGAGTTTGGGATTAACAGATACACACTACTATATATAAAATAGATAAACAACAAAGACCTAATCTATAGCACGGAAATATATTCGATATCTTGTAATAAACTAAAATGGAAAAGAATCTGAAAAATATATAGTTTTATATATATATAAAACTGAATTACTTTGCTGTACACCTGAAAGTAACACAACATTATAAATCAGCTATACTTCAATTTTAAAAAAAGAGCAAGTTACAGCTGATTCTCAGACATGTTGAAGTGAAACACCATGTCACAGCACATAGCATGTGTCTGCTTCCCTAAAGACCACACCAGCACCCTGGCAAAAGAATAACATCGTCCTATGAGGCACCCCTTACATGCAAACCACTGTTCTGGAGGCAGAAAGATCTGTGTGGAAGTAACAGACATTGCTCTTTCTCTCAAGGCGCACATAGTCTTAGAGGGGAGACAGGATATAAACACACACAGATATCAGGACATCTTGATCTTCAAGTATGCTCCAAATCCTTATTCCAAGCAGGCACCACACTCTGAGACCAAAAGGTAGTTCCCACTTCAGACTCGGTCACAGTGAGAAACCCAGAAGAAAGACGAGCGATTTAGTCCAGGTAGATGAGAAGCATTTCCACCATAAAATCGCTGGAGCTTTTCCTTCTGACTCAAAGCAAATACATCTGTCAAATACACCATAAATATACATTTGCACTATTTATTACCTCTGCCTATAAAAGAAAATTGTATTAGGTGATTGGGCTGAAAATGTGTCAAAAATATAATTTGCATCTCTTTTATGTGGGTGTTTTTGTGTGTATTTGCTATATTTCAATTTGCTAATATACATATATATCTCTGTAGAGACATGTATAAATGCTGTTTAGTTCTTCTGATATTTGTTTTTATTCTTTTGGTATAAAAATTTCAATATAATTTGTGATTCTAAAAATATTGCTTTTGAAAAATATGGTATGCATCCTTCACTCCCTTAATTCCCATAATCCAATACAATAAAACATTTACTAAAAGTATATTAAAGAGAATTTCCTGGATTTGCTTCTCTTTGACAGACTGTTGCTAGAAGGTTGTGCACAGTGTTTTCTGTGTTTTTCATGGAATTCATCTCTCTTCAGTTAGGAGAATTTCCCCAGGCTTTCCCTTCCCTCCCTAGATGGGAAGACTCATTTTCCCTCTTAGCAACCCTACCAAAGTGAACTGAGACTCCAGCTATTGGACCACATACTTTACTCTGCAAATGTCATGGATTTTGAAAGGAGGTGTATTCTTCTGTGTTATTATTATTTACAGCATGTAAAAGCATCTTCATGTTTACAAAAAAGACTTTTGCAATTATGTCTTTTGCCAGTTCCCCTCAATCACTTTAAGAAGTAGGTCAACAGCCTCCTCTGTTAGGGAAAAGGGGATAAAGCCCAAGGGGAGATTATGTCACTTTAGGGTCACACAGAAAATCATTAAAAAATTATAACCTAGGTATCCCAAGTCTTAAGTGCTCTGCTTTACCATTAGAAATGTCATGTTAGCTTCTTTTCCTCATCGACAAGCCACATACATATTATTTTTCCTGAACTAGATGACATCTAGGGCAAAGAGAGGCCACTGTCCCTTCTACCCTATTTTGAACTAGATTCAAAGGAAAGTGACCCCTTCTCAGAGTCCTCCTGGGAGAACTGGCCAGAGTTCTCCTGGCTACAGTGTGGCCAGGCAGAGAGGATGCTGTGACCTGAATGGTGTGTCTACCACCCTCCCCCCACATTCTTGTGTTGAAGCCCTAATGCCCAAGGTGACTGTATTTGGAGAGAGGGCTTTCAGGGGGTAATTAAGATTGAGGTAATAAAGGTGGGGCCCTTATCTGATAGAGTTAGTGGCCTTAAAAGAAGAGGAAGAGAGACGGATACCTCTTTCTCATGTGCACACACTGAGGAAAGGCCGTGTGAGGACACATGAAAAGGCAAACCAGGAAAGGAATTCCCACCAGAAACCGACACTGCCAGACCTTGATCTAGGACTTCCAGCCTCCAGGATTTTGAGAAGTAAATTTCTGTTGTTTCAGTCATCTAGTTTACGGTATTTTGTTATGACAGCCCCAAAAGACTAAAATCTTAAGGTTTTCCTTTCAAGTCAGTCTTGGAGTCCATGTGGTACAGGCAGGACCTAGAAGCTACTCAGAGTCTGGCTGGCAAAAGCTTGCTAGAGGTGGGTCCCTGGGGATGAGGTGGCACCATAGCAAAGGCTGGTTGCTGAGTCAGGGCCAGGGGCTGCTGCAGAGCCCTGCCCAAACGAAGCTCCAGACTAAGAATTCCACCAGCCGCAGACTTGAGCCACCACAGCCAACAGGGCAAGCAGCTCCCAGGCATCACCTTAGAGACCAGGAGGCCGAGGACCTCATGTCCAAGGCTCTCCAATCTACCCTGCTCAGTGTGACCTCATTGGTCTCCCCACTCCATCCACACATCAGAACACCCCCAGAGGGGAAGAAGATGGGGGTAGGAAGGTGTCTCTGAGAGATGGAACATTTTTATTAAAAAGAGTCTTGACACCACCTAAAGGGACTGTTAAGTCATCTAGAAATGGAACTGGACAGCTAGTTCATTTTCCCCTCCTGCTTGTAGGGGCTCAGGAGGAAGGCTAGTGTAGTTACAGGCAAATAGAGGTATAATCTGTTCTCTGCCCACACAAATTGTAATCTAAGTTGAATCTTAGATTTGTTAGATTAGATTTGCCAGAGCAAACTGTGGGCGGTGTGCTTCTTCCCCGGGAGAGGTGGGATTGGTGACTGAGTCAACTACAGCCATATTCTCTGAAAGTAAGCATCTTGGGAGTTTGTGTAAATGATGCCTGCCCCACTCCACCCTTTGTTCTGTCTCCCACGTCTTTTTATATGTAGGCTGTGCTGTGTTATTTACTACAATTGGTGATATTTGCATTAATTCTCATATATTTTTATCTTCCCAACTGCATTATAAACTCTTCTTGAGCAGAGGAGGGTGCGAAGGTCAGAGCTCTGTCAAATATTTGTCAACTAAGCGGTGGTGTTGCTGCCCTGCATGGTGGGACCTGAGTGTGTCTGCGGATTTTGTAACACGTTTCAAAATCCTAGCCGAGGACTCCTGGGCGGGGCCAGCCATGATGTCAGCTATGCGACCTCTCACATGTCAGCTTCCATTTCAGGACCCCAGACTCCACAACTGTGAAATGAAAAAGTTGATCTAGGAGCCCATGAAGATTCCCTTTGAGGTTTCTCTTGTATGAGAGTGTGAGATCTCTTAGTTCATCTTTTATTATCTTGCCAACGGGCCATCTGGAGAAATGGAGCATAGCTATACTATAGTTATGGACTGCTGAGAGCTGTTCTAAGTGCTTTATGTAACAACCTGATGAAGAAGACCTTGTTATTGCCCTCACCATTCTACTGGCAAGAAAACTGAGGCACAGGGTGTAACCTGCCCAAGGAAACAGAGTAGGTGAGTGTTAGAGCTGGCTTGGATGCAGACAGACGGCTCCGGAATCCTGCCTCAGCCCTCACACTGTACCGCCTCCAGCATCAAGAATTATTAGCCAGTAGGTTGGCTTTGGGGAAGAGGCAGGAACCCATACTTCCTGAGCTTGGAAGCCTCCAGAGTCCCTACAGCCAAGGCCCACTTTCACTCCAAGATGCTCTTTTTTTTCCCCCCAACAGGTTAATTTCTAATTTAGTCATTTCAGAAACATGTACTGACTGCCTGCCATGCGGTAGGCTGTCTTTGTCTTGGGCAGGGATTTGAGGTGCAGGCCATTAACAGGGACGGGATTGGTAGTGGGGAAGGCTCTCTGCAGAAGGTGAGTTTCCAAGGTATTTCTTAGGGAGAGACTCATTCAAATTTGTCATGTTCATTCCAGAAAACCAAATTCTATCATCTCACCGAATGCTGTGGGATTTTCCATGGGGCTATCAGCTGGGCCCCCAAAGATCCCCAAATGGGCCCTTCTTACCCTGTGATTTATAATCTTCCTACTCTTTAATTGATTTACTTGGCTTTTGTGAGGAGATGGTAGGAGGAAAGTGGGAACTGTTTGTCTGATCGATGGATTTGCTTGTAATTCCCTGTGATGAGAAAACTGTGCATTTATTCTTTTGAGCACAGTGACTTTTCACAATAGTCATTCCTCAAATAGCTGATAAGGGCTGAACTAGAGGCACTGTCTTCTGTGGAGGAAACAACAGTAACATGGTTACTTTTCTAAGCAATGCCTTGGGCACCTATGGATGAGGCACCTCGCTCTTGATCCCAAAGAACTTAAGCTGTTTCAGCCACGTGACCCTCCCCAGAGGCCCTCTGCTGCCTGCAGAGCCAGCGGGGAGAGCAGGCACCGCTGCTTCTCAGACTGAATCCTGACTGCGCTGGGTCCCCCAGGAGGCCAAGGAGCTGCCCAGGTAACTGCAAAAGCGTGTGGATGGCATCAGTGCTGCAGACCCTGCTGAGGTTTCTCTGGGCAGGATGGAGAAAACAGACCCTTTTACCCAGCTGGACCCCACCCTACCCCACAGTCCAGTGGCCACCAGTTCGGTAAATGCCCAGGGCTGAGGACGCGCTGGGGCAAGGCACGTACTCTCAGCTACTTCCTATGCCCAGGGCCGAGGGAAGAGGTGGAAGGGACAGACCAAGGGGCGGGGCTGCCAGGCTGAGAGCTGGAGGGCGGAGAGCTCAGGTCCTGCGGGTGGATGCAGACCCCAGGAAGAGCCCCCTGGTGTGGGCTGAGTTCACACCTGAAGAGAACTGGCCAGAGCTCCAGGAGTGGCCTCTTCTCAGTCACAACGACATGTGGTGAGTTGGATAGGAAGGGCCAGGGCCACAAAGAGACCCCAAGTGGGAACTGACGTTTACTCAGCCCAGTGTGGTCCGGTGAGGTGAGATGGAGGTTGGGGAGCGGGGATCCGAAGCAGGGGAGGTTGGTGCCCACCAGGCCTCTAGCAATAGCCGGAGGACAGTCCTGACTTGGAAAGAAGGTGGTCTGCTCTCCTCCACGCTCTCTTGGCAGAGCTTTCATGGGAATGTCAGTCTGGAAGACATCTCTGGACTGCATAACTTCCTTAATGCTGGCTGTGGTGGAGGCCAGGAGCCAGCAGCCCTCACCCGCTGTCTGGAAGGGGACCGTTTTGTCTGCCTGGTGACGTGTCAGCCCTGCAGCCGACCTGTGGCCCTGAAGGAGAGGCTCCAGGGATGCTGCCCTCAGGTGAGAGTGGATGCTCCAGAAAATGTGCCCTCTGTTTGTCTCTAGGAGAAGCAAAAATCCTTCAATCATCTACAGAACCGTGCCTTTTCCTTCTAGAAGATGGCTGCATGTAGAGAGGGCAGAAAAAAAAAAAAGGACAAGACACCAAGTGCAGAATAATGTCACAGTAAGCTGGGCTCCCTCTCCATTTTTCACACTGTTTCCTATTTGCAATAGCTACTGGGTGCCAGAGAGGAGAGGAACAACTTTAAAAAACAATTAGCAGGACATGTGGTGTTCATTCTTGGCTGGTACTTTGCCGGCCTCATCTTCCGGCGAATACTCCGTCTCTCATGAAAAATGTTTTAGAACTAATGAGCTATATTCGCATTCCCCGTAGAATGGATTCGGAATTTTTCATCTACGCCGCACCATGAAAAATGGATGTGTTTGGCACAGAAGTCATTTGAACATAAAGCCCGGCCTCAGTGGAAAGACAACCTTCAGAAAAACTTTTCAAGTAACTTAGTTCATTCGTACTTGCTTCCACCCGGGAAGGTCAGGTTCGTGTGAAAGATGGAAATTTCTCGCACAAACCTAGATGCTGATGAGATTTGTTTTTGTAGATAATCTGCAGCAGTGAAATTTTTCATAACGTCACTGCAAAATAAATTAAAATGTTCATCTTCATATGGCTGGTTCCATTGCATTAAAATAAATGTTGCAAGCTCATTTAATTAGTATAGTTGGGAATGTGTCTTCCCTGCTTCACTGACTCTCCAAATCACAAGTTAATTTGTCAAAATCAGACCATTGTTTTTCCTTCATTCTTCATTACTAGAGACAGCCCCATTTAAATAAATGTTTATGCTACAGAGAGCAGAGCAGTGAACAACCCCAAATATTTTCACAAGCCAGTGTTGGAAAAGTTTAAAACACAGGGAGTGAGGATGCATTTTTTTCCCTCCCTTTGCGGTTATTGGATATTTGACTGGCTGAAAAGGTGCAAAATGTGAGCAGTCTGCTGTAACCCACGATGCTGCGTCCGCCATTGCTCGTGTCGGCGGGCTACATCCTCTTGAAAGCAGTTTTCTTCTCTGTTTTCAAAGACAAATGATGACAAAAGATACCATCTCTATCAATTACCCTTATCAGATCGTTCCCTTCAAGAAGCCTTGGTTAATCGATTAGATGGTGTTTTTTGGGCGTGGAGGTCTGAACTAGGTGGGGAAGAGGGGGTTCTGGTTTTTATAGCCGGTTGCTCACCATTCCTGGCTGCGAGTAGCCACTTTTCCTGCTGAAAATTCAAGGGATAACCAAATTCCAGGGTTTCCTTCTTTCCTCTCTCACTTCCCAACCCTCCCAAACCTCCAAGAAAATATTAGAAGTATCAATGACCATTGATAAAGCATGAGTTCCTGGCAATAGAAGTATGTTGGAGTTAATGATGAAGACCAGGGAAAAGGGGTTCACGTCATTAGCTGAGGTGTTACATCTGTGGAGGTCTTCTGGAAGGCATCCATCAGTAATGGATGAAGGCACTTATCAGATCATTATCAGTGCCCCATACTAATGAGACATCGCATTCCTGCACCTTAGAGGCTTCTCCGAGAAAATGCAGCAGCGCTCAGATTCAGCCTCAACGGGGGGGGGGGAAGGCCAGCTTTCCTCCCTGAAGCTTTGTCTTTCACCAGCATGGAGTGACCCGACCTCCTTCCTCCGTAAAGAAGCCAAAAGATAGGTTAGCCTTTTTCTTCTTACTGGGTAGGGTTTTCTTGTCCTGTGACCCATTTTCCTACGCTGCTCTTGCTTTGCACGGCTTTTCTCCCCTGGGGCAGAGGAGTTCAAGGAAATGGATGTGGTTCTTCAGATTTCTCGGTAGGTGGTGGGTTGAAAAGGCTTTCAAAGTTGTCCTCAGTATGGTTCTGATGAGGTCTAATCTGCAGAATCAAACTTTCATTTTTCTCTTTTCTTTTTTTCTCTTTTATTTTTTGGTACAAATCCTCAGGACCAACATTGCTTCATTAGTAAATTATTTAATGAACAAGAAGATTTAATTACTATGTATTATACAGATGTGCCTGTTTGACTTTCAAAAATCAGACTCAGGCAGGCAGGAAGCAGCAACATCCCTGGCTTACCTCCTTGACAGCTGGGAGTTGCCTGAAAGTAGTAGCTGAGCAGGGCACTGAGCCTGCATTCATTCATTCACTCTTTCATCTCATAAACCTCTTTTGGTGGCCCTGGACTAGGCACTGAGTGTGCAGAGCCAATCTCCTTTTCTTACATAAAAGAAGTGGAGCCTTCTGACTAGACCAGGGCCAATATGCCTGTCGCCTACTATTCAACCCCTGAACCAGGCCACCTTATCTACAATGGTCCAATTTTACTGGAAACAACATTTGTGCCTCTGGTTGGCCATGGAGCAGCCTTTTGGGGAACTGGAAATCAAGCCATGCACATAAAAGACAAGTAAATTGAACGAAGGGTAAGTCAAGCACTGGGCCTGGGTAGCAGCCTAACATACATGCATGACTGTCACTTGGAGTCTCTTCGCCTTGGGTCAGCTCCTTCTACAATGTGTTTCTTGGCCAGTATGAGAAAGACTGATATGTACTTTTGACACTGAGAAGACCTGAAGCAGAGGAATCCTGATGTGGAAGAGCCAACTAGAGAACTGGAGGAATGTTTTCTTAGTAAAAACTATACTGCCACACCATGTTGGTCTGGTTCTCTGTCCCCAGACCAAAAGCCAGGCTGCAATTACGGAGCCAGATACACACCACCCACGACAAACAGAGCAGGCTGATTTCAGACAAACTAGCTAAGCTCTGCGAGGCTTCTGCCACTGCGAGAGGGAGACCTCAGTTCAAATCCCAGAATTCACTTACCAGCTGTGACCTGGGGCAAATGAAACCTTCTGAGAGACCTTTTCTCACACACAGAGTGGTCATAATAGTTATATCTTTTGCATGGTGTCTGTGGAAATTAAATGAGGCACTATGTGTGAACATGAGCTGGTGGTGCCTGTCAAGTGTTTGACAAATGTTAATTCTCTTCTGGGGGCTTTTAGAAGGAATAAGGTAGCAAAGGATGAGGGCAGGCTGATGCATCAGAATGAGTGTGGGGTAAACTTTTAAGAAAAATTAATTTTTTGATGGAATTGATTTTTAATGAACTTTAGCTGCTGAACAATTCTTGAACTGAACACTAAGACTAAATATGTCTCTGGTTTATGCAAGTTACACAATTCATAGCTTATTTCTGGAATGAAGTTAGTGATCATGTGGTCAAAACCCATTCACAACTTGCAAAAAGATTAGATGCCTGCCCAGACCATTCACTCGTTAGTAGCTCCACTCTGTCCTACCTCTCACCCCTCTTCAGAAAACCAGAGACCGCCTCTGACTAAGGATGCCCAGACCCTCCAACCATTCCTCCTATGACAACGAGGTTTCCTGATCATTTATTATCCTTTTCACCTTGTTTTAACCCTCCCTAGTTTTATCATGTTCCTTTTTAAATGTGATGATCAAAAGCAAATAGAATACACCAAATGCTTCTGACTATGGCAGAAAAAAGAACAGTAACCTCTTTTGCTCTGGACGACTCTATGATGAAAGTAGTCTGTTGGCAGTCGTGCCACATTGCCCTTACAGTCAACTGAAACCCCTAGGACTTTTTTTTTTTTTTTTTTTTTTTTTTTTGCGGTACGCGGGCCTCTCACTGTTGTGGCCTCTCCCGCTGCGGAGCACAGGTTCCGGACGCGCAGGCTCAGCGGCCATGGCTCACGGGCCCAGCCGCTCCGTGGCATGTGGGATCTTCCCGGACCGGGGCACGAACCCGTGTCCCCTGCATCGGCAGGGGGACTCTCAACCACTGCACCACCAGGGAAGCCCCCCTAGGACTTTTTTACACCTGCATGGATGTTAGTCAGTCTCTCTCATCCTGTAGGTGTGGTCATTAGTTATTTATCCTGATCACAGAACTTTATGTTTATCACCATTAAATTCAAGGAGTTTGGGCTATCACTTCAGACTGCCAAGATCTTTTTGCATCATAATTCTGTCATCTCGTGGATTAGTTTTACTTCCTAGTCTGGTGTCAGGCTGTTATTCTGCGAGTCACACACCTCTCCCTCTAGTCCTCAAGGGTAACATGATAGACTTTGTCAGAAGGTTTGCTGAACTCAAGATATGCATTCCTCTCAGCTACCTGTTCTCTTGATTCCGTGACTCACAGCCACACCATCTCAAATTCTGTGTCTCCTGAGGATTTAAGGCCTCTCAGACATTGAGGGATCCACTAGAAGGAGGTAGTCGGTAATAGCTATTGAACACTTTCATTATCATTAACTCTTTAAGATGAATTATGATGGACGGAACTAAGAAATGGTCTGCTATAGACTGAATGCTTTTATCCCCCCAAATTCACATGTCAAAAGCTAATCTCTAATGTGATGGTTTAGGAGGTGGGACCTTGAGGAGGTCATTAGGCAATGAGCTCAGAGCCCTCATGAATGGAATTAGCGTCCTTATAAAAGAGAGCTTAGAAAGAAAGCTCCCTTGCCCCTCGCACCATGTGTGAATGCCGCGAGAAGACCCCCATCTGTCTAAGAACTAGGAAGCAGAGCCTCACTAGACAGCAGATCTGCTAGCACCCTGACGTTGGACTTCCCCACCTCCAGAACTGTGGGAAATAAATGTTTATAAGCCACCCCGTGTATGATATTTGGGCTATAGCAGCCCTAATAGACTAAGGCAAGGTCCTTGAGAGAAAAAGGAAGAGATGAAGGAAGAAAAATCCAAGGTGGAAGGAGGTGGATGAACTTTGCCTACTTCACACTTCTCTATGCTCAGAAATTAAGCAACACAATGAATGATAATTAAAACGTAAGAAAGCATGAGAGAATTTAAAATAAAAATTCAGTGTAGTCAGAAGTGAAAACGGGGGGCGGGGGTGTGTGTGATACATCTCTGTCCTGTAGATTAGTTCAGTCTTTGCTGCTTAAAATCTAAAGATTTATCATGCATATCCTTATTATAAGTTTGCAAACTTTGCTTTTTAGCTTTATTTTTATTTTGTTTAAATTAATTTTTTTGCGGTACGCAGGCCTCTCACTGTTGTGGCCTATCCCGTTGCAGAGCACAAGCTCCGGACGCGCAGGCTCAGCGGCCATGGCTCACGGGCCCAGCCGCTCCGCAGCATGTGGGATCCTCCCAGACCGGGGCACGAACCCGCGTCCCCTGCATCGGCAGGCAGACTCTCAACCACTGCGCCACCAGGGAAGCCCCTTAGCTTTATTTTTAAAATGTCATCAGTATAAAAAGAATATCCATTTACATAAAGTTCAAAATTACCTGCAGTGTTAGAAGTCAGGATAGTGGTTGGCATTGGAGAGAAGGGTGGGATATTGATCAGGAGACCCCCAGGGGGATGTGGGGGGGCTGGTCCTTTGTGGTTTTTGATTTTATGGTGATCACACAGGTGTACTCACTTTGTGGGCATTCATCAAACCACACAGGTGTGAATTATGCACTCCTCTATATGTGAATAGTAAACAGAAACCAATTTGCAATGATCAGAAAGCCCTTTATAAAAGTCTCTTCTTTTCTTTTCTCCCTGAGCACAGAGAACAGAAGAGCATATAATTTAATTCATTCATCAAACTGGTTTTGTGAGAAGCTTTTAGGTACAAAGCATTGTACTCTGTAGAGTACAGGGTATTAGGGCTGTGGAGACAAAGATGAAGCAGACACAGCCCCTGCCCACAAAGAACTTACAGATCGGTGAAGGAGGAACATGTATCAGATATCACTGTATACCAGGGGAAAATGTCCTGGGGTACTAAGAGGGGTCAGGCAGCTGGTTTTCATGAAAAGCCATTTGAATAGCATTTCATACATTCAAGAATCATGCGTAATCTTCGTGAATTTATAGTTAGTGAATGACGTTGAAGAGCTCCTTAGATTCTATTTTTGTCTCATTTTGTGACAAGATCATGAAGAAATTTATACATACATAATCAATAAGAGATATGTGATTGTTGTTACTGAAGATATTAAAATAATATATACTTTATAACATTTTTCCAAAGATCTAACTTTAAAATATTTCCAACCCGGGAATGCCTGGGGAATTCATTATAAGGCAACTTTTGAACATATAGATGAAATTTTTAAATGAAAATCAATCCATCAGCTAATGAACAGGTAAGCAAACTGTGGTATATCCATACAACTGGATGTTATTCAGCCACAAAAAGGAATGAAGTAGTAATACATGCTACAACGTGGACGAACCTTGGAAACATTGTGCTAAAGGTAAGAAGATACAAAAGAGCACATTTTGTATAATTCCATTTATATTAAATATGCAGAATAGGCAAATTCATGGAGACGGAATGTAGATTAGTGGTCTCCAGGGGCTGGGGGAAGGGAGGAATGGTGCTTATAGGTACTGCTTATAGGTACGGGGTACGTTTGGGGGTCGTGCTTCGGGTGATGAAAATGTTCTGGAATTAGATAGTGGTAATGGTTGCTTGACCTTGTGAATACTAAAACCCACTGAATTGTACACTTTAAAATGGTGAATCTCATGTGAATTATATCTCAATAAAATATATAGAAGGCAATTTTCAAACATATAGATTGGAATTCTGAAATCATAAAATTTTTTTCACTGAGAAATTCTCAGTACAATTTTATGATACATCTAATGAATGAGTACCAAAAAACATACACGTAAAGATGAAAAGTTATAAAGATCAAAATGGGGGAATGGGCTTCCATTTTTGTGAGAATTAAATCAGGACCTAAAGCAAACCTTTCACACAGGGCTTCGGAGGGATCAGGACATGACCACTTGTGTCTCTACTTCTAATTCCAAAACAGAATCATTCAGGCCTGGGTTACCCACATTACTGGATATTTTATGAACTCCTGTTTTTCTTAACCTACTTGACAACAAAAACGCTTTTGCTTACCTCTCTGATAAGCAGCCCTTTCTCTGATCCCTGTTGATAAAAATTAGACAGTAATTTGTTCAAATCAGCATTTACAGGCAAGATGAGTTTTCCAGAGGAGAGAAGGAAAGGACTCAAAGCAGCCAATCAAAGGGCTCTGTGGAGGAAACCCAGGTAGAACCCCAGTAATAAATACATTTATTGCCTGGACAGTAAAAAGTACTGGAGGGTTTAAAATAAATTCAGAATTATTTAAACTTAATTTATGACCAGGAAAATAAACCCTCTCTTCCACCATTAATGTTTTTTATCTGGGCCATCAAATGTCACACGCTACTGATTTTGGTTGTAAGGTCACTGGAAACAACATATCAGAGGTGTCAGCACACAAACCAAGTGAAATTCCTTTAAAAATAAAAATGTCAAGAGTAAAGTAATAGGCAATAGTTACTTCGTGCTATGAAAGACTTCTAATATATCAAAAGGTTCACCTTTTTCTACCTTTACGGTGTATCACTTTGAGCGCTAAATATACTTCTGCTTAACAGATAAAGTAAAGAAAACAGGCATCAGAATGCCGATGATAATAAGAATGATGACATATAATAAAACTATTTGCAGGCACAAAAACATTAGAAGGCAGAAGCCTGAATATATCAAAAGACAAACAATGACCCTGAATATATGGAGATCTGCTCTCTAGCATGTCAATTATTTTAAGGGGTCACCTTAAAGGTCAACTAAAACAGTGTCTTTGAAATCAGAATACAAATTATATCGGGTTTTGGTAAGAAAAAAATGAACATCTTAGAGCTAATATGATTCTACACAGAGGTCTAAATCCTGAAGCAATCCTCTGGTCTTTTATCTAAGGACTGAATAAAACAGAAGCAAGTGTCCATGTGCTGGGAGGAGATGAAAGGTAAAGGAGACTTGGAGCAGACGGATTCTTCACGATCCTGTTGTTAAACAACTGACAGGCAGTGGCATCTGCCATAATGCGTCGTTGCTAAATGCGTGAACTCCTGGCAGGGTAAATTCAGCCAGGATTATTCTTTATGCCAAAGCATCTGACCGAAAGGGTTATCAAAGCCCCAGATAACAAAAAATGACTTTGTTTCATCCTTGTGACATATCTTACAGAGATTTTCTAGGACGTTAAAGGTAAAATCTTGCTTCCTGATTCAAAGACTCATAATCCAGTGGATGAAACGGCTCCAGGGAAGGATAAAGGAGGATGGAGCCATTCACATAGAAGCACAAATTTCCCCCAAGATGGTAGTGAACAGTTAGAGAAAAGCCATAATTCTTTAGTTTAAGCCTCCCAAAGTTCTTTTATCATTGGGAGTAGTGGGGAGGGGAAGAGGAGGTCACGTTTGCCCATCAGCAAGTACCATGGGGTGGGAGATCGGCCAGTGTCATCACTGGAGTCACAGTACAGGTGCTCTGCATTTCAGAAAAGTCAAGTGTGGCTGACTCCAGAATGGAGTATCCCTCTTGGCTGTGGTGGCTATAGAATTTTAGTGATGAAATTGAACGCCAAAGACTTGAACTTCTATCTCCTTTCATATGACAGATGAGGATACTGAGGCTCAACCCCAGGAGGGAAATGCTCGAGGACACAGCCAAGATGAGAGCCTCCACTGTGGTCCCTGGCTCTGGCCAGGCCACTGATGTGACCGTCACACACAAGCCCCACTTGTGTGAAGCAGCTGTTCCAACTGGGAGGCAGGCTCCCTGGAATGATCTCCAGTCCTTGATTTGATGTGTATGTGATGATAGTAAGTCACTGAATTCTCTGTATCTCAGTTTCCCCATGAAGCAATTTGATATTTGTACACATCGACTTTTCAGAATACCTCTATTAGGCTTGGGTATCTTAGGAGAAGACTCCATAAGAACATCCCCATACAGTCTAGCAGGTAAGAGACCAGATTGTCTAGACTGAAGCTTGGCTCTGCCATGGGCTAGCAGTAGAACATTGTACAAGATGCTAAACCTCTCTAACTCCTGGTTTCCTTATCCATAAATCGGGGATAGTAATAACTGTACTTACCTGGTGTGGTTTTGTGGTGATGCAATAGAAAGCTCTCAGGACCACAAAATGTGCATTTATACAACAGAGAATGAGAAGTCCCTGGAAGCAGGGAACTGGAGGTCTCAGGTGTCCTGGCCCACTGTTGTCCCGCCACCCAGCCCATCAGCTTTCACCTGAGACACCAACCTGATTTGAATGTGAGTATGCGACTGAAGGGCATGATTTAGGCATGTGCAAACCCCGTAACAGCCCAGAGCTTCCATACCTCAGGCTGTCTTCTCTTGGGCAATCTGCTCAAATGATGGATGATTCCTCTGGTCAAGATGGGGTTCGATTCAGAGCCACATAGTGAGAGACGAGAGCCTCAATGCCAGTCAGCACCCTATTTATTTGTGGTTTTGTCTTATTAAAGACAAATGATGCTGAGGCAGTTCTATGGGCGTCGAATGAATTATTTATACATTTGATTGAATTGGAGGACTCAACCCTGTTTAACTCTTGAGTTTTCAGCCTGGGGTACAGGAATTCTATTCAGCACCCTCTAATCACTTTCTGAATTTTACTTTGGGGTATCACCTTGAAAACTCATGGGCTACATGGCAAAAACATATTCTGTACTCAAGGCTTTATAAAGAAAAAATATCGAAAACAAACTTGGGTTTGAGAAAACCACCAGTTTCTACAAGACGTTTATTGGGGAATCATGTTCTTGAACCTTTAGACCTTTGAAAGTCTAGAGGTAAAAATATTTAAAATCAAATGTAATGATATGGCACTTTTATTAATTTTCCCTAATTTTAAGGGGCGCTTTCCTCTTCCTTCAGGCATTCAAGTTCACTCAAAAGTAATTGCTGGGACTTCCCTGGTGGCGCACTGGTTAAGAATCCTTCTGTCAATGCAGGGTACATGGGTTTGAGCCCTGGTCCGGGAAGATCCCACATGCAGAGGAGCAACTAAGCCCGTGTGCCACAACTACTGAGCCTGTGCTCTAGAGCCCACAAGCCACAACTACTGAAGCCCGGGTGCCTATAGCCCATGCTCCATAACAAGAAAAGCCACTGCAACGAGAAGCCTGCACACCACAACGAAGAGTACCCCTGGCTCGCCACAACTAGAGAAAGCCCGTGTTTAGTAACAAAGACCCAACACACACAAAAAAGTAATTGCTAACCCTGCCTCATTCTATTACTTGTAAGTTCAATATAGAGACATATTCAGTTCATTACTAGCTTGAATTTTTGCCCAGCTTTTTTTCAGCCTGCTGTCTTTTCAAAACACTTTATTAAAAACTTGTTTTACCTCCATAGGTAGGTTTATTCCTAGGTATTTTATTCTTTTTGTTGCAATGGTGAATGGGGTTGTTTCCTTAATTTCTCTTTCTGAACTTTTGTTGTTAGTATATAGGAATGCAAGAAATTTCTGTGCATTAGTTTTGTATCCTGTAACTTTACCAAATTCATTGATTAGCTCTAGCAGTTTGCTGGTGGCATCTTTAGGATTATCTATGTATAGTATCATGTCATCTGCAAACAGTGACAGACCTGTACTCAGAAAACTATAAGACACTGATGAAAGAAATTAAAGACGATACAAACAGATGGAGAGATATACCATTTTCTTGGATTGGAAGAATCAATATTGTGAAAATGACTATACTACCCAAAGCAATCTACAGATTCAATGCAATCTCTATCAACTTACCAATGGCATTTTTTACAGAACTAGAAAAAAAATCTTAAAATGTGTGTGGAGACACAGAAGACCCCGAATAGGCAAAGAAATCTTGAGGGAAAAAAATGGAGCTGGATGAATCAGACTCCCTGACTTCAGACTATACTACAAAGACACAGTAATCAAGACAATATGGTACTGGTACAAAAACAGAAATATAGATCAATGGAACAGGATAGAAAGCCCAGAGATAAACCCACGCACATAGGGTCAACTAATCTAAGACAAAGGAGGAAGGGGGTGGGGTGGTGGTGTAATGAATTGGGGGATTGGGATTGAAATATATACACTGATGTGTACAAAATAGATAACTAATAAGAACCTGCTGTATAAAAAAATAAAATAAGATAAAATTCAAAGAAAGAAAGAGCCAGGAATACATACGGCCAGTCTGCAGACCCCAAATTGCTGTGGAAATCTACAGCTGTGAAGAACAGAGAGAAATGGATAAACAAAAAACAAACAAAAAAAACTTGTTTTAGTATCACATTCTTTAAAGGAAAAGAATAACTCCCAAGTACATTTTATAGGAATTCTTCAAAATACAGGACCCAATGCCAGAAACTAATAAACTCAAATCACAGAACTCACGTCAGAAGGCTGCCATAAACTGTTTTAGAGCAGTTTGGATATATTTGACCTGAAAATTGAAATGCGTGTGCTCTAATACATAGTTTCACTGGAGAAACTGTCACCAGGTATCGCTATTTAAAAATCCTGTTCTTATTTCATTCACTGGATTTCAATTTAGCCCCTAAATATCCTTTTTCCTACAAAGAACTCCAAACGCTTTCCCATGGCATTACCCCAAAGCGTCAGCCTGGCGGTCTGGCATTGTCTTGTTTTATAGCACAAGATGCTTGGATGGGCAATGGTTTTCAGGCCAGACCCTTGAGATGAAGAGTTTTGACCTTGTTGCTTCAAGGTGCTGCTTTCTTCCTGGGGAGAGGGGATTCCAGGGGAGAGTGCCCTGGTGAGGGGCTGATCCCACACTGACACCTGAAACTCAGAGGTGGGTCATCAGGCTTCATGGCCCGTGTGTTAAATGGCCTGCAAAGTTGAAAGCTTGAGCAAATGAGCCCGTGGGTACACATGGAGCACAGGGCTGGTGATTTTCTAGGTTAGCTCCTCAGAGAGAACTGGGACAAAGGAGGCAGCTCGTCCTGGATCCAAGAACCAGGAGAGAGAGCCTGGCCTTGCAGGACTAATGGAAAAAAAAAAAAGAGTTGCTCCAAGCCACCTGGTTACCTGGCAAGCTGAGTGCCTGCCAGGTGGGAAAGCACAGTTGACATCACAGTCTAGACAGGATCATTCCTGGAGACTCATTTCTTAAATCTGCTGTTATTTCAAATGGTAAGTTCTGGAGGGGAGTGCTTTGAATAGCTTATTTTTTTTTAATTAATGAATCAAAGCATGAAAATATACTGATCTGGAAATGTGGAATCTGGGAGGTGTTTCTGATTGATGTCACCCCATGTCTGGTCCACAGAAGGTGGATTTGGGGCTCTCAGCACATTGGCTTCCAAGGTCCATAGCATTTAAGCACTGAGGTATGATAATAGTGACTCTCCAGTCCGCAGGTAGAAAAATTAAGGCTGAGATGTGTGGCGGAACAATTTCTTAATTTCTAGTTAAGATAGCTGGCCATTATCTTAATTTCCAATGAAATACAGACATGTGAGCCACACAGACTTGTTTTCCATTCTGAGGTCTGAGGCCTTTACTTGGCTAGGAAGGGAAGTGTCCATCAAGAAGAAATAGCATTTCCTCATTCTTCTTCTGAATTCCATCAGTGAAAGATACGGGATCTAGTACCCAGTGAAATATTCTGACCTGAGCAATGCATTTTATTTTTGATAATAAATGAAAATTCTAATTCTACTTCTACTCAATTTTGGGGATCTCTGATCTCATGAACATGAAAATAATCAAAAGTAGACTGCAGCTGTTACTTATTCTACATGAACAGAATCATTAGGTGTGAATAAGAAGAACTGATAACTTGAGTATATTTCCACATCTACAAACCAATTTGGGTTAATTTGCAAAATTAGTAGAAGAAACAGTCAAGTTGTTTAAAAAAAACAATAATGACTCAGTTTGACTTATTTTTTTTTAATGATTTGGTTTACATTAGTGCCAAAAATATAATGAAGTACTTAGTTATAAATCTAACAAAGTATGTATAAGACCTACCTATATGAAGAAAACTACAAAACTCTGATGAAAGAAATCAAAGAAGCTCTAAATAAATGGAGAAATATTCCATGTTTATAGGTAGGAAGACTCAATATTGTCAAGGTATCCCAGATTGGTCTATAGATTAAACTCAATTCCAGTCAAAATCTCAACAAGTTACTTTGTGGATATCAACAACTGATTCTAAAGTTTATGTGGAGAGGCAAAAGACCCAGAATAGCCAATACAATATTGAAGACGAACAAAGCTGGAGGACTAACACTCCCTGACTCCAATACTTACCATAAAACTACAATAATCAGGAGAGAATGGTGTTAGTAAAAGAATAGACAAATGGATCAATGGAACAGAGTACACAAAAATAGTCAATTCATCTTCAACAAAATAGTAAAGACAGGGCTTCCCTGGTGGTGCAGTGGTTAAGAATCCGCCTGCCAATGCAGGAGACACGGGTTTGAGCCCTGGTCCAGGAAGATCCCACGGGCCACGGAGCAACTAAGCCCGTGCACCACAACTACTGAGCCTGCACTCTAGAGCCCGTGAGCCACAACTACTGAGCCTGTGCACCACAACTACTGAAGCCCACGCGCCTAGAGCCCGTGCTCCGCAACAGGAGAAGCCATCGCAATGACAGTCCTTTGCACCGCAACGAAGAGTAGCCCCCGCTCGCCGCAACTAGAGAAAGCCGCACAGCAACAAAGACCCAAAGCAGCCAAAAATAAATAAATAAAATTTTTTTTTTTTTTTAAAGTAAAGACAATTCTAACTCTGGGAGTTAAAAAAAAGAAACCTGGGTCCATCATTATGTCAAGTTCCTCACACAGGCTGGCAAATTGAAGGTACTTATTAAATACTTGTTGAATGAACAAATGAATAAATGATCTGTTCCCAGCACTGGGTAAATTGGGGTATTTTTTCCCATGTACAAAATGGGAATGTAATGCCAGTCTCTCAGGGTTGTGACGAGAACTCTATGGGGAAAGTATATAAGTATATCCAGAAAATCTATAACACCCAGCACTCAAAAAAGTCTACTTAGGAGGAAGGTGCTTCAGGGTGGAAGAAGGCCTGGTGGTGGGGAAAGGTAGGGCTGTTTGGGGCAAGGCATTCAGTGGAGCAGAAATGAGCTCTCTGGGGGAGAGAGCAGTGCTGGCAAAGAACAGATGTACAGAAGCTTAGGGTGCAGAGACACCCAGGAGCCAGACAGAGGAGGAGTGACTTAGTGATTGACAGTGGACTTATTTTTTATGTTTCCTATAAGGTCGAAGTCATACTTGGCATGCATTACATGTCCATCAATAAGCCTGTTTTCAAGGGTGGAACCTCATCCACCCTTCCCAAATCCTCATCATGTTACTACTTCTCCTGATAAGAACACGAGGCCTGGGGAAGCATGTTACACTTTGCAAAATGACTTCACGCCATTATCACTTTTGCTCCCCGTAACAACTCTGTGGGGAGTTGGAGACCTTAAAGAAGGTGACATGATTTGCCCAAAGTCACAGATGTAAAGGTGTGATTGGAGCCCCTGTCTTGGCCGCACGGGCTCCATTTCTCCCACTGCAACACCTGGCCGCTTGCTGGAAACTGCATCACCTGAGTCATAATGGCCCCAAGTCCACCCCACTGGCTCTGTTTGCCTCTGCTTTGACTGTAGTGATCATGGTCCCCTTTAATCAGCCACAGCCCCAAATTCAGGGAAAATGTTGTCCTTAACTTCTCTCCCATCTGAAAGCCTTGGTGGACCACCTCTCTTTCTCCAACGAGCTCAGCCTCCCCTTGGGGGCATCTGTGGCTGCCTTCTCCCCCCCAGTGCTCTCTATCCTGATTCTTTCCTTCCATTCTGCTTCACCGCCAACTGCCGCCCTGAACTTCTCCCAACAGCATGTATTTTCTCCTCGTATAAGAAAAAAAAAACCCAACTTTTCTCTCAAAAGGATTTTACCATTAAAACTCCTGAGTAAGTAGCTCAATGAAGAACAGAGGAACATTCAGGAAGGAACCAGGCCCTGCCCTGGGGTGGACAGGACAGTAGAAAAGACATGAAGTTGGGAGTCAGGAAAGCTGGGGTTTGGTGCCTGCGCTACCAGGATGAGTTATGTGGCTTAAGCGACTCCCTCTGTCTGGATCTCAGGTTCCTGGTTTGGAAAATGCCTTGTGAGGATGAGATGCCTCCATAGGTTGTGTTCTCTGCTGATTGTCTGGATTCTTTTGAGGAGAGGGTAGAGGTCCTGGGTTTGAATTCAGGTGCTGCCACTTACCAGCTGTGTGATCTTGGGCCAATTACTTAACCTCTCTGTCTCACACCTCACCTGTAAAGTGGAGATAATGGTAGTCACCTCACAGGGTTGGTGGAGGTTTAAATGGAGGGTGCCAAGTGCTTAGCCAATGCC
The DNA here is from genome assembly GCF_003031525.2 of Neophocaena asiaeorientalis asiaeorientalis. Lineage (NCBI taxonomy): Eukaryota > Metazoa > Chordata > Mammalia > Artiodactyla > Phocoenidae > Neophocaena > Neophocaena asiaeorientalis. The sequence continues at coordinate 4,715,680 of NW_020174149.1, forward strand.
CAGCACCTAAAAGCAGAGCGCCCTAAAAGCTCATCATTTTTATCATTCTGGCGGATGTCAGTTTGTACTGGACATCCCACCACCATTCTTGGCCTGCTGTCCTTCCCTGACATATAAATGTAAGGTTCTTATAAGGATCCATTTTCATCCTCTACCTGCTGTGCTGTGTGTGGAAGGCTGATAGCACGACAGCCAATGTAAATCATCCTCTGGCCCACCAATGCCAGTTGGCAATGCTGCAGTGGCCATGTGATGGAGAAACGGGGTCCGGGGCAAGAATGGGGTGGAGAGGAGGGATGAAGTCCCGGTGTCTGCAGAAAGAACAGAGGGCAGGACCGACAACAGCAGCTGCTTCAGTTCAAATCATCTAACGCACGCTGAGTGGCACTGCTGTGTGCACAGAACTAGGTCTTAGCACTGCGCTTGTGTCTGTAGTGTGTGTGTGTGTGTGTGTGTGTGTGTGTGCGCGCGCACATGTGCACACAAGTCCATACAAAGAGAGGTATATAAATGTTTAAATAGAGTGTTTCTGTCTCAAGCTTACACTGTAATTAAGAGGCTAAGATGAATAGCCAGAAATTTCAATTTAGTTCAGACTATGGTGTGTGAAAAGGTAGGAACAAATGAAGTGCAAAGGACATCCAGTCCTATGGATGGTGTCGAAGATGATTTCCTGGTGGAGGTGGCACCAGAGATGGAACCTTAAGTGATAGAAAGGTTTGCAACGTTGATTCACTCACTCAGTAAAACTTTATTGAGCACCTACTATGTGTCAGGCACTGTGCTAGGTCCTGGGAGAGAGGCAATAGCTAACCAAAACGGACACAGTTCTTCTGGTAAAGTGAAAGGAAACAGCTGGGACAAAAGAAATAATAAAAGCAAAGGGACAGAGGCAAGAAAAGTTTACAGAGCGTGGCTGTAACCGCGGGAAGGCAGTTGGAAGCAGGAGTGGGAGGATTCAAAGGCCAGGCTGTGAGCTTGAACTTCACCCAGGAAACGTGTGTATACAGAGGCACATCTGTAGAAATGTATGGGAGTGGGGTGCTGTGGGCAGACTGTGACCGAGCAAGCCTGACCCTGCCAGCAGCAAGCGGAGGGGGATAGTAAAAAATATAGTAAAGATGGTAAATGAGAGCAGATTGGAAAAGATAACTGAAAATATCTTTATAGTTTTGAGCCCATGTGACTAGGAGTATGGTGGGAATCGTATAAAGAAATAGGAAAATCTAGAGGATTCCATTTGGGGGGTAGGTGGATAGCTGGTTTGGTTTGGACACCTTGAGCTTGAGGAACAAGCCGGACACTATGCTGAAGGTGTCCCGCCAGCTGAGAGAAATGCAAGGCAAGAGGCTGGGCGCGAGGCTGGCGCAGAAGATGCGCACTTGGGGGCAGTCGAGCGAGCGGGTTTGACACAGAGAAGCGGGATGTCTCAGGGGTCTGCGGAGGACAGTGAGAGGACAGGGGCTGCCCTCATGACAGATAATGGGGATATCCAGGAAAAGTGAACAGTGGTCCCAGGAAAGACGAGCCTTATGGGAGAGGAGGATGACAAGGACAAGCATGAGGGCGAGGGAAGTTTCCCTGGCCTCTGAGGCATTCCCAGTGCTGCACTGTTGGTGTGTGCAGCCTGTGCTCTGCTCCACCACCCACGTGCCTCAGCGTCCGGGGGGGCCCGCTCTGGCCCTCGCCTGCCTCTGACGTTCTTTCTCTCCCCTCTTTAGGTCTCTTCCCGGCCCATCGCTTCTGTTTCTTCAGAACCCCACTTCAACACAACCCCCCTAGCCTCAACCCTGCCTTCCCCCTCCAAATGCAAGTTTACACCTCTCAGCTTTGCTCTGCACACTCTCTCCACTCCAGCTCAGCGCCTGATTCTCCGGAGACAACTTGATCAGTATACAAGAAAGTACAAATACAAATGTCACAAGATGCTGTTCTTTTATTAGCTCATTGGCCAAAATTTTTAAAAATGGTAATAGCCAGTGCTAAAGGAAGAATGCGAGATTAGGAATTCTCACGTATGTCCGTGGGAGTGTAAAAATTTTGGAAATTTATCTGATAACATTTATGAAAATTTTTTAAATGCACAGTCTTTGAGTCAGCAATCCCACTTTTCAGTAACTCTCTTATAAGCGTGGAAATCTGTATATCTAAGGATGCTTTTTACATCAGTGGGGAATTATGAATACATTATGGGGCATCCATTCAAAGAACACTGATCAGTCCCTGATAAATCTGCATTTCTTGACCTGAATGTATTCTATGCCACAGACCAATGTGTAGAGGATAAGTCCGTATTATTGCTAAACAGGCATACATTTGGGGGAGGTGATTTTTATTTTGTGTATTTATTAATATTTTTCATATAAATTAAAAATGAAAACAAAAATAGATTCTTGATAGAGGGAATCTCATGGGCACAGTTCATCCTTCTATAACAGGCAATGAATGACAAGCCTACGGATCGGCTGCCCCTGGGTCACGTGATAACCCCTGGCCCAATCAGGAGTGGGCAGGAGCGTGAGTTACTATACGTGGCCGTAGCTGGGCTATGGTGAGGGCAGCTTCACTTGGAAGGGTTTGTGGGAATATAGACATCAGCTTGGTACTTTCCGCCTCGGCCAAGGACATAAACTTGGGAAATGCCTACATTTCGGGGACATGTAGAGAGGAGAAGATTTGAGGAAGGTTAAAAGAGAACTAAAAGAGTGCAATGCAGAGAGGCAACGGAGCCAGTAGGGGGAGGAAATTAAATAAGAGAGAAGAGCAAGCAGTTCATTGAATAAACATTTGCCAAACGACTACAACACGTGTGCAGCTGTTACTCCAGTACTGGGGATATGGCGTTGAGCAAGGCAGGCAAGATCCTTACTTTCAGGAGCTTACGATCTGTCAAGTGAAGGGTAAGGGGGTGAGGGAGGAATTGATATTAGTTAGGAGTCAGTTTAGCTGCAAGTGACGGAAGACCCAACATAACAATAGATTAAGCAAGTTAGAATCAAGCTTCTCTCTCACATGACACAAGTCCAGAGGGATGTGCCCCAGGGCTGGTAGGGCCACATCATGATGTCATCAAGGATCCAGGACTCTGTTATCTTGGTAGTGTGATGTCCTTAGCATGAGGCTTTTACCTCAGAGTCCAATATAGCTGTGTAAGTCCTAGCAATTGCGCCCACATCCCAGACAATGAGAAGAAGAGAAAAGGATAAAATGAGGGTTCCTCCTCCTTCTTAGGACACTTCTACTCATATCTGATTGGCCAGAATGGAGTCGTGTAGCTACACCTCACTGCCAGGGAGGCTGGGATGTGCAGTCTTGTTCTGGGGGACCACGTGCCTCACTGAAATTTTGGGCTCTGCTACTAGGGAAGAAGGAGAGAATAGATAGCAGGGGTACCCGTCGGTCTCTACCATAAGAAGGTGTCAGAAAATAAGCAAATGAAAACATGACGGAGGAACAAATGGTTTGATGAATAAAAGCCTATGTGGGGCTTCCCTGGTGGCGCAGTGGTTGAGAGTCCGCCTGCCAATGCAGGGGACATGGGTTCGTGCCCTGGTCCGGGAAGATCCCACATGCCGTGGAGTGGCTGGGCCCGTGAGCCATGGCCGCTGAGCCTGCACGTCTGGAGCCTGTGCTCCGCAACGGTAGAGGCTACAACGGTGAGAGGTCCGCGTACCACAAAAAAAAAAAAAAAAAGCCTATGTGAAAGAAAATAAGGGAAGATGGGGCCACTCTAGATGGAATGGTCAGGAAACATCTCTCCACAGAGGGGAGCTTTTAGCTGAGACCTGAACGACAAGAAGGAGAAGAAGAAGAGGGAAGAGGCAGAGCAGGGGCTTTGAGGCAGGAGCAAGCCGGGCGTGGTTAACGAATGAAGAGGTCACCGTGACTGTGCACACGGAGAAGCAGACATGGGGCCGTGTCCAAGGGGATCCAGAAGGGGCAGGAACATGAGTGGGGCTTATTAGCACTTTTTCATAGAGGGGTGTGTGTGTGTGTGTGTGTGTGTGTGTGTGTGTGTGTGTGTGTGTGTGTGTGGGAGAAAGAGACAGACAGCAGACAAAGACACTCTCTCACTCACTCAGGTGTGTGTTCCTCTGTCCCAGACCTTCCAAATTCAAGATATCAAGTAGATGAACAGGTGGGAGAGTCAGGTATGGCAGTCTAATCCAGACCTATCACGATAATAATTTTAATAAAATTTCTGCTACTACAAGCTGTGTTCCCTCTTCCCTGTCAGCTCCCACCGGAATCCCAGAAGACCTTTGCTGACTGGGGAATGTGGGCTGTAGGGTGTCGATGACATTGCAGCGTTTCCATGCAATCATCATGTGTTCTGATACACAACCTCTCCTTGGCCTTGGGCTGCTGTAGGCTAGAAACCGGGGCCTAAGCTATTGTTCTGGTCCCGAGGCAGCCCGGCCTGAAGATAGACTCGGTTAAGAATTGCACAGTCAGAATTCCACTCAGGTTCGGGCGGTGCCCAATTCCAATAAAGTCAAATTATTTTGCAGCTACTATGTAATTTAATTCTTACATCATCCTAGGAATTGAGTGAATAGGTATTATCCCCCCATACGGGTGGAAGAAGGAATTGAAACACAGGAAGAGTAATGGATTGACCTAAAGTGAAGAAGTAAGTTGACAGAGGCGCCCAAGACTCTTGACCCTTCGTTGTAAGTGCTTTGTCTGCTCGACCACACAGCCTCCAAATGGGGTGGCTACTGCATGGGCCAAAGGTCCTGGCTCTGTTTCCTGCTAGGGTGACACGTCATCCCACTTTGCCCAGCAATGGGAGGTTTCCCAGGCAGGGGAGTCCAGGGCGAAGCAAGACAGTTGGTCCCTCTGGGGAACAGAATGGGGACATTTAACAAAGTACTAGACTAAGCGTGAGCATGAACAGCTATGGTGGGGTAAAGAGGAAACTGGTCTCAAAGCCAAACAAGACTTTTTTCAAATGCTTTATGATTTGCTTTGAAAACTGGACAGCTCATGGGGAACGATAAGCCTCACCATGTCTAGAGGGATTTTTTTTTTCCCAAAAAGGTGAGTTCAGAGTTCTACCAAGTTTTCCGTTCTCAGGACTCAGCCTGAATTGTCCCTTGGCTGTCCCGGCTGGATGCCACCTCTCCCCCTTAGGAACACGCCATATGGTCAGTGCAGGGTACATGGAATACGGAAACCAAAAACATGTTGAAAGAAGCCATGGAAATGACCCTACTGAGTTCACGTACAAAATTCAAGGCTGAGCTAATGTATGGGGTCTCGAGGTCCTGCTGTGAAGCCCTGGCCATGAGCCTTCCCAAAAGGCACAGGAGATTACAGGAAGGTACCAGGCAGGCTTTGTTGACAGGTAGATCCTTAAATTCTCTGGCTTGCAGTTCTCCTCTGAAATTGTGAATGACCCCCAGAGTGACAGCTTTCATTCTGATAAGATGGAGAAAAAGAGAAGAGATGAACCCCTACCCCCACCCCAAGAAAGCAAGACCCCTGTCCCCCTGCTTGGTCTGCCCAAGTCCGTGTCTTCCTAGAAAGCAGAGTGTTGCACGATGACTGCCACCCCAAAGGTCGCCCAGGGGGTTGCTCCTTTGTTTTCCCTTTCTCTATGTGAGGTTTCGCTGAAGCTGGCCGTCCAGCTCCATGAGCTGACTTCATGGTGTACCCCTGACGTTTCCTTCGCCAACGACGTGCTCTGTTCTTGGGGAGCTGAGGCGTAGCCATGGTGTGAAAAGGGTTAAACAGGTAGGCCTGGAGTTTCTGATTTACATGGGGGGAGAGCAACATTGAAAGGAGAATTTCCAGCAAGAGCTCTATTTTGAGAAGAGCTCTATTTGGAGGCAATGCTGTGATCCAGTTCTTCTCCTAGCTATGGCCAAGCCAAAGGCAAGGAGAGCGGGAGAGCTGAACAAGCCCATGCAAATCTTGGCTGGTGGGGAGAGAAATAAAGCCTGTTACCTCACTGGGTCCATGGAATTTTAGCCCAAGGATTGAAGGATATGGCTGTGAAGTAGAAGCTCAGGAGTTTCTTTCAATTATCTTTCGCAAAGTTGTTCCAAGCTGCGTGATCCTCTTTTGTTGCTAATAAAAGGGGATTGTGTCTGTTGCTTTTTCTACCTCCACAGTGAACGTTCTGCTCTCAGCTACACAGGTGCAGGGCCCCGCACCTCGATAGCTCTTAAAACCAGCTCCAGCTGACGCCATGGCTGAATTTACGATGCTCGTATCAGCTTGTCCCCGCAGGGGCAGGGCTGGCTCAGGGGGATGGGTTAAGGGGCTCTTCGCTTCTATGTTTCTAGGTCAAAGTAAGTGCTGGCCACGTGTCCCCACACGGCACTCCCCTGGCCCAGTGTCAAAAATGATCCCGAGACCTTGGATCAACTTTCATCATAGAAGCAATCTTATCAAGGGCGTGAATCTGCCAAGACACTAAGAGTGTCTTAGTAAGGACTCTGGCTCAATCTAGCCCTAATGGCAAGTGTCTCCTCTCTAGGCCAGGCAGCAAACACACAGGCCAAACGTTGCTTTGCCTGAGACGAAGGTTAGAATTTTATCACAGATAGAGGCCAGAGCCCCAAGGGCATAATCACTTCGTGTATCTAACAGGAGGATCACTTGGCTTTGGTGTGAGGGAGCCCCGGGTTCAAATCCCAAGTTTCTGACTTTCTAGCTCTGTGGCCCGGGATGTCACTTACTGTCTCTCCTCTTCTCTGTAACACTGGGCGTTTTTTTCCCTTTTGGCACTGGTGTGAGGATTGAATGAGACGGTGTATGTACAGTCCTTGCCTGCAGGAAACACTCATTGTTGTAGCCATGAAGAGCCACTAGGTCTGAAAACAAGAGCACTGTGTATCAACTGGGCTTTTTCCAAGCAGTTCTTACAGAAATCTCAAACAGCCTGGATCAGAGGAAGATGACGTCACAAGATGATTTCCAGGCCCTCCCTGGCTCTTGGAAGGACACCCCTTGTGATTCCATCTCCTTTGGCAACCCCCTCCCTTAATGAATTCATCCTCCACTTCCCGGCTCTGCTGCCCCTGCTAAGGCAGTTGTATGTCGGCTGAGCCAGTGACTTCTAGAGCAGGCTCGGTCCACAGAGCCCCGCGAGACGGGGGTCTGCTTCCTGGCTCATTCTCCACTCAGTGCAGTTTTTGGGAAGAAAAGCCCCCCAGTGGCCGGGCAGAGAATGCTGTCTGTGCACCGTAGACACAGAACCGTACACATAAATGTGCATCCCCCTGGGGAGAGCAGACAGCCAAGTCCTAGAAACTTGCCCTAGGAAAGTCCTGGATGTGTTCATAACTTGGAAGGAGAAAGACGTAAGAAGAAGGTGTACAGGATGATTGGTTTATTACATCAAGGAAGCATTAGGAAAACTAATTAAAAGGTAAAAGAGAATGAAAAGAAAGAAATGTGGCAGCTCCCTCTGGCCCAGTCCCTTTTCTTGGATCCAAGAAGCTGTGGGATGTGACTTAACCTGACACGTGAAGGTGGCACTTGGGTCATAAGGCACCGTGCAATGTGGCAGCTGTGCGTGTGTGTGCGAGATTACCTGAGGCAAACTCATGTCTTTTTCTCCAAAACCAGGCGAATTGACGGCCTCATGGAGGATGCGGGGGGGTCCCACTACCTCCTGATGGTGTGATTAGTGGTTCTGGGGGCAGCAGCTGAGTGGAGAGAAGGCCTGTGAGAGCTGAGCCGGCTCCTTTTGTGGTCTTTTACAAAGAATCGTGTTGCAGATATAAATACCTTGGTAGTACTGTTTGCACGTTGGCCTTTCTTTGGACTTCCTTCTTTATCTAGTGGCAAAACAAACCGCAAAATCAGAGAGCAGCTCCTGCTAGCCTGTGTCTACAGAGAGGGTTGTTGTTGTTTACTCAGCCTGACTGCTTGCCCACCTTGCCTACACTTTCTGGAAACTTCTCAACTCTGAACTCCACAGAGAAGGGGTAAATGGCTTCAAGGAGAACATTTCCGTGTGCTGAAATCATAGAATTAAATACCATAAACGTTCACCAGCCGCCTGCTGTTTGCAAAGCTAGTGCCGAGCTCAGCCGGAGGCAGAAGGAACCGGGCTCTGGGAACTCACCACGGGGAGGAGAGACGGACACACTGACTCAAGAGCCCCAGAGGGTTCAAACACGAGGTTTTAGGTGCAGGGGAGGAAGACACTGGTCTTGCAATTTGCCAGACTGTCTCTACTCCTAGAACTGTCCTGCTGACCACGGAAATCACGCATCTTGTGTTGCACTGCCCTGCATGGCTCTTGGCAACACTCAGACAGCACTGGCTGTGTGAATGCTGCCAGGAGGGGAGAGTAGCTGGGTGTGGAAGGTAAGAGCATTCCAGAGAGGAGAAACTGCTTCAGCCGAAACTCACAAGATTTGTCAGGAAATAGCAAATACCAAGTGTACAGCAAGCTGCAGCTGTGACGTGTGGCGGAGGGTAATTACCAGAGATAAATGTAGAAGGTGGTCAAGGTTCTGGAATTTGGGGGGCATATTAAAACCCGCTTTGCAAATATGTTCTGGAAAAGCTGCTGAAGGTAACATCTTCCAGAATGCAATTTAGAAAGACGCCAGCTGATGGGCTTCCCTGGTGGCGCAGTGGTTGAGGGTCCGCCTGCCGATGCAGGGGACACGGGTTCGTGCCCTGGTCCAGGAGGATCCCACATGCCGCGGAGCAGCTGGGCCCGTGAGCCATGGCCGCTGAGCCTGCGTGTCTGGAGCCTGTGCTCCGCAGCGGGAGAGGCCACAACAGTGAGAGGCCCGTGTACTGCA